>NW_027506873.1:723498-1095998 GCF_052324685.1 Brachyhypopomus gauderio | reverse complement strand
GTTTTAAGAATATTTTAGGCCCTCTGAGAGGGCATAGAGGGCCCTGACGGTTCCCCACTGATCTAATACATATTTGATGGCAGCACTGTACTCTATCTATAACATATTTTTTCAGTACATATTTTCTATTTGAGCCTTGTGTGTATTACTGTTATCACTATTTAAACTACTAGCCTGGTTTTCCTCTTCTTTTAGGGGATTCTTTTGTGTTAAAGCAGGTTAATAATGAGGAACAATAAGCAAGCCACAAAATGCTATCATGGCTAACGTACATGAAAGCAGTTGGCACCATCATGTTTGCATGTTAGTATTTTTGGGTCAGCCCATGTCCTTTTAGTTATGCCCATGTGCTGTTTCTCTGTGCTGTGTGTAGGTGCAATGCTTAATGCGTGGCTGGCTGTGCCGGAGGAAGTGGAAGACCATCGTCCAGGACTACATCTGCTCGCCCCACGCCGAGAGCATGAGGAAGAGGAACCGGATCGTCTTCAGCATGGTGGAGGCTGAAGCAGAATACGTTCTCCAGCTGTCCATCCTGGTCAACTGTTTCCTGCGGCCACTCAGAATGGCTGCCAGTTCAAAGAAGCCTCCCATCAGTCATGACGATATCAGCAGTATTTTCCTAAACAGGTGTGGATGTTGCACATAAATGTTATTTTGAATGAAGTCTGACATTATCATAAAATTATTGGCTCAACATTGCCTTCTGTTTATCAACATTACAAGTGGTGTGTACTCACCAATCACTATCATGGTTGAATTGCTCTTCATTACAGTGAGACTATAATGTTTCTTCATGAGATTTTTCACCAAGGCCTAAAAGCACGGATTGTCAGCTGGCCCACATTAGTTTTAGGTGAGTGCATTGCAGTATAATGGTCTGTTCAGACAAAGATAAAGAGACAAACCTTTCAAATCTAATGTACTTTCACAACTCTGCAACTCAGGCTGCAGTCAGGCTCATTTTTCAAACCTGAAAGTAACCGCAAGTGTAACTGTTTAAAAAACATGCTGCATATCACTTTACAGCAGACCTTTTCGACATCCTGCTGCCCATGCTGAACATCTACCAGGAGTTTGTGCGGAACCACCAGTACAGTCTGCAGGTTCTAGCTAACTGCAAGCAGAACCGGGACTTTGACAAACTACTGAAGCAATATGAGTCTAACGCATCCTGCGAGGACCGCATGCTGGAGACGTTCCTCACCTACCCCATGTTTCAGGTGTTCATCAAAACGCTTACACTTCCAAGTCCTGAAGGACCCCACACACCTCTTCAGCCAGTTGGTGCAGTTTGTAACTAAACATACAAGTTAATACAATGTTAAACAAAGCCTTTGTTTTCAGAAATGTCCAAATTTACTGTGGTTTAGCCATTTAAAAAGCTCACTCTGTTCTAGATTCCCAGATATATCATCACACTCCATGAGTTGCTAGCCCATACACCACATGAACATGTTGAACGCAAGAGTCTGGAATTCGCCAAGTCAAAGCTGGAGGAACTATCGAAGTATGTAAGGTTATTTAGGCTTGATTCATATTAGATGAAAAATCTCTACATTTATTTGCTTTTTGATAAATTGAGACCAAATTGAAATGCTGGTTGGTGTAGCTCATACTCAAACATACCATATGCCAGTGCAGGGCTATAATGTCTTCTGCTTATTTACTATGCAAACTATGTGCAAAACTAATATAAGAAAATCTATATGTGTTTTTAATTGTGTCTTCCTTTATTCCATTATTTGATTCTTGTTTGATATGTAGGAGTTGACTTTGAGTTTGGTTTTATGACATGTTGTTAGATGAATATCAGTTGAATCGGGAGAACATATCTTCAGTATGAAGATATGGATATCTCTATATGTAGAGTATGAAGATATGGATATCGCTCTGGATAAGGGCGTCTGCCAAATGTCATAAATGTAAATGTAAATGTAAGAAAATGTACTGTATCTTCTAAAATGCTGATGTATTTTGTATGGGTGTGTAGTTCCCATTTTTATGATGCATGCGGGTTTGATTACTTGGCATTTAGGATGATGCACGACGAAGTGAGTGACACCGAGAATATCCGTAAGAACCTGGCTATAGAGCGCATGATCATAGAGGGCTGTGACATCCTCCTGGACACCAGCCAAACATTTGTACGACAAGGTGAGGTCTAGATCTCTATAGCAACAGCAGACGCCTTTCACCAAGCTTGTATTTCACTACAGGGGTCACTATTACCTTCCATTTTATGCTCCACAATGGCAAACCCTTATTGTGTGTGGTGGCATCTTTTAAAGAGACCAATGAAGATATCGTCGCTGTCTTGACATAAAATTCCCCCTTTATTGAATTAGCCCTAGCACGGCCCTCACGCCAGGGTCAGCCTGCCATGGCGATAAGCCAGCAAGCTCACTCCTCCCTTCTAAACCCCGGCAGGCTCCCTGCTCCAGGTGCCATCGGCAGACAAAGGCATGCTGGGTAAAGTATGGTTGGGCTCGCTATCACTGCGCAAGGAAGCTGAGCGTCAGTGTTTCCTCTTCACTAAGCACCTCCTCGTCTGCACCCGCACGTCCGGCGGCAAGCTTCGCCTGCTGAAAGTGAGTCTGTTCAAGCAGCCATACCTCCAGGGCAGCACCTTGCGACCCTGTGCACTACCTCCATCTCTGGAGGAGCTTTTGGCTGGTTTCCTATAGAACAGTGTTTCCATATCACAGTTCTTACAGTCCTCAAGGATTCCTTGATCTCAGAACCATAATTTGACTGAATGTATTGATTTTACTAAACTATCATACTGCATGAATTGACTGCATACTTTGTATCATTGGGTTGGTGATTAGCGATTATATAATGCCAGCACGTCCTTACTTATGATTTATAGCAAGGAGGCAGCCTGTCACTGATAGAATGCACCCTCATTGAAGAACTAGATGGTGGTGATGAAGACTGTAAGTATTCAGTCACACTGCAGACTTCATTCTATTGTGTCGATGTACTGGTGACATTTTAAAGATCAAGCTTCCAGTAAAGTGGTTGGTTTATATGCTTATAGAAATATTGTTCTCAGTTTGGAAATGTCAGTCATACAATAACTGGAAATGAAAGTTTTAGTGCTTCTGGAGGGAGTAATCCAATCAGAGCACAGTATAGGTTTGAGCTAGTCATCCCTTAAAGTTGAAGCACTGAAAACATATTGGTTTCCTGTATATAATTGTCATAGCAAAAGATGGTTTCAGTCCAACAAATTCTGGATTTTGGCACTAGCATGCACTCACTCTGCTTTAACACCCCAACCACAATCCCAGTGTTAGGGGACCAATGCCTTTCATGCCCTTTACATAGTCATATTTAACATTTATCACGGACCTCTGAAGCAAAGCTCAAAGCGGTGTGTGTCTTAAAATGGCATATATTGTTCACTCAGTGAGTAAAAACTTCAGGTTTTTCATCATTTTTCTCATTACACAAAACATCTGAGAAAAAACTGGCACCCCAACATTTAAAAAAAACTTTTAAATGCCTTTCATGAAACAACATTGTAAAACATTTCTAACTAATCAAAATAAGCACCAGGATCTTTTTGTCCTTAAGATAGCACTGCAGGTCAGTGCTTTAGCCATCTTGAGTTTAAGGTGTTGGTTGAGCCGACAAACAAACCGTCCTTCACTGTGGTCCTACTGGCTCCGTCCCGCCAGGAGAAAGCCGTTTGGACCAGCGACATTAGTCAGGTAGGTCCCAGTCCTTGTGGCTGTGGTTTCTTCTGGAAAATGCCCAGATAAATGCAGCCAACAGCTTCTAATGAACAACTATATTCAGAGGACTGTGCTGAAGCTGTTGCTCATTGGTTGTTATTGTGTAATTCTCCATAATGCAGAGGGACTGGGGGTGCAAATTAACACATCACATTGCACTTGGATATCTTGGTGAAACAAAAGTGCCAGGGCCTTTAGGTGTGTCTCTGGAGTGTTGTGTGTTTTGTGGTGCAGGCAAGCTCGATGCTCTGGGGGTTCGGAGCTGCTTGTTTTGTCACAGGGTTGAGGCAGTTTCCAACCCTTCTTCCACCTGCACTATTCCCACAGGGTCATATTGCCCTGTGGTTTCACAGCTTGATCAGCCATGTTGTCTCATGCTACGTTGTGCAGCATCATTTCAGAGAGAAAAGCATGGAGGTTTAGTTAATATGTTGGTCTGAGAAGCCACTTTTAGGGACAAAGTTAAGAGTGTTACTCACTAGACAAATGAGGATCTGCCTGTTAGCTAACTTTATTATGACCACCTTTATTATGCCATGACCCAGATCAACCACTTCCTAAAGAAAGGACAAAAATGCATGAGTCTCATTTGACCCTGACACATATGCACATTACAGATGTGTTTAGTATTGTGATATGTGACATTTAGTCAAATTTAAAAGCTGATTTTAAACTGTGATTGTTTATTTAAGGACTTTAAACGTTTTTTGTAGAAACTTTATACCTAATTTTAACAGTAACTGTTCACAGTGGGGCTCTAGTTACAGTAATATGAGTGAGAGAGGAAGTGAAAACATAAGCAAAAATATAAATACATTTTGTTTCTGGGTTGAATACGTAGTGCATTGACAATATCCGCTGCAACGGGCTGATCACCAGTGTGTTTGAGGAGAACTCTAAAGTCACTCTACCTTACATGCTCAAGTAAGCAATACAGCTCATTAGACACACATGGACACTCATTAGACACACATGGCATTAGGGGAAACTAATAGGGATCAGTTCTCACAATCAGGTTCACATAAATGTTGCCTGCCATAAATGATAGCTTTCATTTAATGTTAGCTATTTGCATGCCTTATCTGATTATCTTGGAACTACCAAAGCATATTGTACTCTTAATCTAAAACAGAATTGTGAAACGTTGTAGGTCAGACATCCGGCTGCACAAAGACGACGTGGACATCTGCTTCAGCAAGACGCTGAACTTGTGCAAGGTGCCTCAAATCCGTTACGCCAGTGTGGAGCGGCTGCTGGAACGCCTCACCGACCTGCGCTTCCTGTCCATCGACTTCCTCAACACCTTTCTGCACACCTACCGCATCTTCACCACAGCAACTGTCATCATGGACAAGCTGGCCGACATCTACAAGAAGCCCTTCACCTCCATTCCCATCAGGTTGGGCATCGCGGGAAGAAACAAGTGGTGTTTAAATGCTCATGTGTGATCAATAAATGTCATGTCTGCAGACAGGCACCTGCTTAACATATAATACTTTGTGTAATTGTAATTATTACTGGCTGTTTTAGGGCGCATATGGGCTAAAAACATTATCAACCACTATTTTTGCCATTTTGTTTGTAATCATATCATCTGTGCTCAAATGTCAACCTAATTTGTTATTGCTATTTATTGTGTAGCATTTCATTAGATAAGATAGCAAAATGTATTAAATTATGTCTCCTCTTCCATAACAGTTAAAACCTGAAACCAGAGAAACAAGCAGCTAATGAGATGAACTCTGTTTTTTAGCGTGTGTTTTCTAGCGATTGTTTGTTAGGACAGGACTGTGTGGATAGTCTTATTGTAGGCATTGTATTATTATATTCTATATATTATTATTGATTCACATTTTCCCTCGTCTGTGACGTGTGAGGGAGGGTAAAAAAGAAGGACGCAATCATGCCAGACTCAGGGAAAATGGAGGATTTAAAAAATAAAGTGCACCAAAACAAAACCCAATGAAGAAGGATACAATGAAGGATACAATAACCAGCAGTCAACTGGTACAAAGACAAGACATAACGACCCTCAGATGTCGCATTTGCAAATGGACAACGCCTGCCCACCTTAGGGACGAACAGTACATTTGTGTGTGTGTGTGTGTGTGTGTGTGGTTTTTCATACATTTTCACTGTCACTCACAGGGTTCAGTACCATTCATCTGACCGTTTGTCCATCTCATCGGTCTGTCCAGACTACAGCCAGAAGGTCACGAGGCTCGCCCTGGACCAGTCCAAGTAAACACGTGTTGCCAATCTGTCTTCCACTCTCCTCTGGTCTGACTTCCACCAGTGCCCTTAACATACTGTAGCTAAGGGCAACAAGTATATAATTTATATACTGTTAGATACAATTTTGGAAAAATGCTTCCACCTCTTCCTGAAAAACGATCTAGAATGTATATTATATACTACAAGTGTTCATTTCTCTTCACTGTTTTCCCTCAATCTCTCTTTCTTTTGCACCCCCTCCATCTCTTTCCTCAGGTCCCTCGAGCTGTTTTGTGCGACCAACCAGGGCACCTGGTGTGGCGATCACCTGAACAACAAGTCCCCACATCTTTCGCACAAGTACTCATCGCCCCCGCCCCTGTGTGTGTCCTCTCGCACTGCCTCGCTGGTGCACACACGGAAGCTGTCACTCAGCTCCCCCATGGGCGGGGCCAGGGCTGGTGCTCTGGACTTGTCCTCCTCCACCTACAGCTCTACCTCCTCCTCCCCACCTCCTAGCTGCCCCAGGGCCGTGCTGGACCTTAGCCAGGGCCCGAGCTCGCCCGAACTGGGCAGCCCCACACCAGAGGCAGGAGAGCTGCCTCGCATCGACGCCTTCTGTGGGAAGATCAGGAGGAGCATTAGACGGGGTGAGTCTCTCTCAAAAAAGAATTTTGGTAAGTTATGTGTCACTGCATCAATGGTTCATGCAAAAGAGAGCTAACACAAGTGACTTTTACTACCAGATGTTACATTTGCATTTGCCAGTTAAGCATAAATTATAGTGCTTTGTTTAGGAGATGAGTTGTGTTTTCTAGACTGGATGTTCATTGGGGCAAACAGCAAGCTTCTACTCAGTTTTTTCAACTAACTTTTTTGCTCTGTTCGAAATAGCCTACTACATACTGGATACTGCATACTGGACTCAGTATATACTGGATACTGCATACTGGTCCTCGTAGTAGTATGCAGTACAGTTTCCAGTATGCGACAAAAGCAAAGCATACTACGGGGTCACGTGAACGTAGCGTTGCATGATGGGATGCAGTACACCACGAAGATAGCTCTGTTCGCGTACTGGAATATTTTGCGGAAGTAGTAGGTCATCCGGGTATGTTTCGCGTACTGAATATTTTCATTTTGGTCACATACTGCATACGTCATACTGATTTGGGGCTCGATCAGTACACCAGTAGTATGTAGTAGGCTATTTTGAACAGAGCCATCGTTTTTTTCTATACTGTATTTACAATCAAAGCGTATCTAAATCTAGGGTCACGCTTAACGACAAAAACTGCTTTACAACGGACTTTTCAGTCTCTAACACTGTCATTAAGCGGGGACTCACTGTAATATTGTTTGCATTTGAAAAAAGGAGAAATATTTAATCTTATTTATTTTTACTTTTATGAAATTTTATTTTAATTTCAATTTGTAGAGGAAGAAGTTTATTAAAAGTTCATGCTTACATAATGCATGTTAAGAATTATAATAAAACATTTCAAAATGCATGTGTAACTCAGTTAAATAAAAGTCTGTTGTCCAGTCATATAATTTGTAATTTTAGTGTTCTTAAAATCTCGTCTCATCTCAATTTCGGGAACCCAATATCGTGTCTCGTCTCGTCTCGTGAGCTGAGTGTCTCGTCACACCCCTACTGTTCTCTATTCTTCTATTTAGTAAAAAAATTGTTCCAAAATTGCCTTCTCTAATACAAATGTCACTGCTTTGGTCCCCTACTGTAACATGGTGGAATTATCATGTTTGGACATCAGTGAACCAATCTACTCGTCTTCTGGCTAAGCCATTCCCCTCACCAGACCTCCACCCAGCATGTATTTCACCTATTTACATTTACGGCATTTGGCTGACGCCCTTATCCAGAGCGACTTACTTTTTTTTTTTTTAACTTATTTTATACAAGTGAGCAATTGAGGGTTAAGGGCCTTGCTCAGGGGCACCTCAGTCATGGCCTCAAGTCTGGGGATCAAACCCACGACCCTCCGGTCACAAGACCAGTTCCCTAACCACTAGGCCATGACTGCCCTAACCAATAGGCCATGACCTATTGACAAGACTGAAGGCAAAAAGTGCAGACAGTATACGTGAAATTAAGCCAGACAGAGAAAACAAGGTCTGCATCAACAAAATGGAGTCAACTTTCAGCCATAAAGGTGAAGCAGAAGGATAATTACGGTTGGACATTTTAGTCTTGGTAGAGTTGAGTTAGCTCTAGTTCTTTCAGCATTGAGGGGACATGGTCTACTGTATAATCTCTATGGAAAGAAAGAGGGTCGGTGCATCCTGAGAGGAGACTGACCCTCTCATACCATTTTTATGAGCCGTTTTAATACATTTTTGGACACTGATCTTGTTTGTTTACTAAAGCAAATTAGGTGTAGATTCAGTAATGCTGTTGGTAAAGTATAATAGATCTTTCATTTCCTTAGTTATGTATAATCTCCACCCTTTTGGAGACATGTCCCTTCAAATGTAGAAAGGTGGATGGTCTAGGGAGTGACATTTATAGACCAAAAGAGAAAGGACATTGCTTGGAAACTGAAACCTTAACTAAACTAAAACAATGAGAACAACGTTACTGGAGTTTTTGTGTATTAACAGGGTCAGTGGGAGACATATTCCTTCATGCATCACATGTGTAATAAACATTGTACCATTTGCTCTGCTGCCACTAAGAGGACAATCATGTGTTGTCATGTTTTACCCAAGGTTCTAGAACGTTCTCCCTGGTGCTATGCTAATCGCAACCTTTTCTTATTTTCAGAGTCACCTGACCATTATTCCTCCAAAACCTACCAATGTAGTCTGCCAGTGTCAAATGGATAGACATTCAGGACCACTTAAGCACACTTTTTTAATGTTTGACAGCTGTCTTAGAGTCCGTGTCACTGGATAAGTTCGTCCCAGAGATGAGCGTCCCTGCAGATGGGGGAGACCTGTCCCTATGCCGCTCACCCTCCACGCCCTGTCATCTCCGTCACAGGCAGCCTGGTGGTAGGGGATTTAATGTTAGACTTCAGTATTTGTGATTTCCGCTATTTTGTATGTTTTTGTTTTTGTATGTGAGTAAACTCATGTAACACTTATGTAGACAACATATGATACTTTTTATTTAGTGCTCTAATTTTTATTCTGATATTAGTAATAAAATGAAGAAAACACTAACCTATAATTCCCTATTATATGTGTTTTACTTATTTGGTTACTTATTAATTTTGATGTTTATTGGGCTTTTACAAAATAAATAACAACTATAAGGGGAAAAGGGTTGGTTTTTTCTACTGGAAGGTCTCTAAAAGTTTTCATGTTTCCATGTCAACTCCTGGCCCCACCCCCTGCGAGCAGAAGGCTCACGCAGCACCATGTCCCCCGCCTCAGCCTTCGCCATCGCCACGGCAGCAGCTGGTCATGGCAGCCCGCAAGGTCAGTCATTGCTAACGCACTCCCACATGCAACCACCTGGCACAGCACCTCACCCCAGCACCTCACCCCAACACCTCACCCCAGCACCTCACCCCAACACCTCACCCCAGCACCTCACCCCAACACCTCACCCCAGCACCTCACCCCAGCACCTCACCCCAGCTTTTTATGCCAAGCACATGGTACACTACAGATAAAGCTATAGTGATGCTCACTCTCATCAGGTATTTCCAGTATGGAGAAGTTGTACGACAAGGAGTTCCTCATTCGCAGGGCTGCCACTAACAGAGTGCTCAACGTTCTGCGTCACTGGGTGTCCAAGCACACACAGGTCTGAGACTTCAGCTCTGTTCTCTTACACACCGAGTTCACACTGTGTTCTATTCTGCAGTAGCCACATAATAAGACAGTGAAGCAGTAGTGTACATTTTCCATTACCCAGAATGAATGGCACCGTACTATATTTTTTGTGCTCTTTCAGAGGCCATTCTTTGATATAACTATGTGTCAAGCTGAGAGCATACTGGTCAAGAATATATTAAATCAGTTCCATCAATGTTGTGTCAGCTTATTCCAGTTTGTGTTATTATCTGTGGTCTAATATGTGTGTGTGTGTGTGTGTGTGTGTGTGTTGAACAGGACTTTGAAATGAATAGTGAGCTGAAGGCTAGGGTGATCACCCTGCTGGAGGAAGTGTTATGGGATCCTGACCTGCTGCCTCAGGAAAGGAAAGCCACCGCAAACATTCTAAGGTTGGAGCAGTCGTACCCACCCACTGGCAGTTTACACAGAATCCAGAGCAAAGGAGCTCTACTGCTCCGGCCAGGACTTACCTGAACGAAGTGTTAGCTGAACAATGTGTTGAATGACATATTATCTGAATGACATCTTTCTTGAAATGATATCGTGATAGCTGAATTATATTTTACCTGAATTACCTGTATATCACTGTAAACTGCACCTTTCTAACACTCTTCTGCCCATTAAACTGATCATTAATAGACCTACAAACATTGCTAGGTTGTCTTGAAACTCTTTTCCTCGTTCCTTATACAGAGGCAGCACTCTGCAGCATTGGCACAACTGGTTCCTCTACTGCAAAGACAAAATCAGAGAGGGAAAGTTTTAAAGTACAAGTCAAAGCTAAATTTATTTTTATAGTGCTTTTTAAAATATGTTGTCACAAAGCAATGTGTTCAGATCCCTAACAAGCCAGGGGCAACAGTGGCAAGAAAAAACTCCCCAAGGCAGGGATTAGGAAGAAACCTTGGGAGGACTCAAAGGGAAACCCATCCTCCATTGGGCAGCCCCAGCACATAGCAGTCCATATTTCTAGTGCTTCATTGCGTCATCTGTAATGGCTGCAAAAGCTGCTCCAGGACAAGGAGAGTCGGAGAGTCAAATGTGGTTCCATTAATATTAACACTGAATCTGCAGAGCAACACGAGCGATATCTGCCACACACATGTCTAGTGTGACACACTGTCTCCTGTCTGCTTCAGTGCTCTCTCCCAGGATGAGCCAGACGACTCCCAGCTCAAGTTCGAAGACATTCTCCAGTTGGTGAGCACTGCCTCCAGACATGATAGATGAGTTGGTGATGAGTGTGAGATGTGATCACTACGTTTATTTGATTTGCCCTTGAATTATGGAGCAGAAAGATTGTGTGCTGCTTCTTGTCATCTTGGTAAGCCGGGTTGCAGAGCGTCAGAGCTAGACTTCCCTTTCCCACGATTTTGCTTTAGCCGTTCAAACGATTATTTCTCATGGTTAAGCTGATTAGCTACACCTGATTAGCTGTGTAACAGGTGGTACAGTTCAGGATACCACAATTAGTAAGGATAATGAAGGATAAGTTTTCACACGTGTGTTTCACGTTGAAGGTGGCCTCTCTGTCATTGTGTGTGCATGTCTAGGCTGAATACCCCAGAACAGACTGTTTTGAGTCCCTCTCTGCCGTGGAGCTAGCTGAGCAGATCACGTTACTGGACTATACCGTGTTCAGGAGCATTCCCTATGAGTGAGTTCTCTTCACTATAACCTTGAACCTAAACACTGAATAACTGTATGATTTCTATTCGTGCCCAACACCAGAACTGGATTTAGAGGACAAAATGCCCCAATTGTGTGTTTGCATGTTACTATTGTACTGATTGAGAAATGGATGCTTCCTTAAAGACCAGAACAATATGTTTATTTGATAAAGTTGACTTATTTTTATTCAAATTAACAAACTACTAAACTAGTTGCTCCCAACAGGGAGTTCCTTGGTCAAGGTTGGATGAAAGTAGACAAAAATAAGAGGACTCCATACATCATGAAGACAAGCCAGCACTTCAATGATGTGAGCATACTGAGTACAGAACATAAAATCAACTAATAAAAAAAACAAAACAAGCACACATCATCTTCTAGCAGTTGGAATATGGAGTTTCACTTTCATTCCATCTACATCTCTACCTCTGTCTGTCTCTCTCTACCCCTGACACTTTCTGTTGGTCTCCCTCTCCTTGCTTCTCCTACTCTTTAGATGAGTAATCTGGTGGCGTCTCAGATCATGACACACGCAGACGTTGGCTCCAGGGCCAGCTCGATTGAGAAATGGCTGACAGTGGCAAATATCTGCCGCTGCCTCAACAACTACAATGGGGTGTTGGAGATCACCTCTGCACTGAACCGCAGTGCCATCTACAGGCTGAAAAAGACATGGGCCAAGGTCACCAAGCAGGTGGGAGCATCTTCAGTTAAGCTATTTGTGTTCTGGTAGCACCTTCAAAACCTTCAAAAACTATTCAAAAGACGAGTTGTGCTCAGATCATACTGGTCCACAGATGATGAACTAAGACAATTCTGTAAAAAAATTGCTTTAAATGTTTCCTGTTAGACCAAAGCCATTATGGACAGACTGCAGAAGATTGTGTCATCTGAAGGGAGATTTAAAAACTTAAGAGAAACCCTTAAAAAGTAAGTTTGTATTTGTTTAGAGTTCCTGTTCTGTAAATTCTAGAAATTATATTTTACATTTGATTTTATTTACCCACAGCTGCAATCCTCCCTGTGTGCCCTATCTTGGCATGTACCTCACAGATCTGGCATTTATTGAAGAAGGTAGACCAAACTTTACAGAGGAGGGGCTTGTCAACTTCTCCAAAATGAGAATGGTAAGCCTAAACCTTCTTTCCTATTGTTGTATTGTTGGTTGAAGCCTCATGTTTTCTGCACTGTGTGAGGTTGTGTTTGTCTGTTTTGCCCTGCAGATTTCTCATATCATACGAGAGATACGGCAGTTCCAACAGGCCCCCTACAGGATAGAACATCAACACAAGGTACTTCAGTTTATCAGGACAGAATATCAACCCAAGGTACTTCAGTTTACAGCTTTTCCTTGGAGCCATTTGAGGTTAGAGCTCAGGTCCCTCTTCCTCACAGAAAGAGTTGCTGCATTCCCGTGCCTTTGTTCCAAGCACTCCCATTTATATCCCATTTGGCTTATTAACCATTTTACATGATGGCGAATATTACTTCAAATGCCAGGTTACAGTGTTACGTTTTAGTTGGAATAAACATTTGGACCTGTAACCATCCATAGACAAGACTGAGGTCTTCTCATGAAGACCCTTTAAAAGTCTGCCTCTGTTCCACTCAGGTGACACAGTTTCTACTAGACAGAACTCTTGTGATGGATGAGGACACTTTATACGAGCTGTCCTTAAAGATCGAACCAAGACACTCTCCTGCACACTGACATCTGCACTTACATTCAACACTCCACACGAAGTATGCAAGTTGCAAGTTTGCCAGCGAATGTTTAAAGTAAGTATGGTGGCATGAACTTGGAAGAATCTAGCAGAGGGACTAGGCAGATGGAGAACAGCAGGGACAGGAGCCCTGTTTATGGTTCCAGCCTGTCGAGAAAACTAACCAGGATCCAACAAACGACTATTTTTATACATGAGTACAGTGTCAAACTGTTCCTGTCTATGTTAAAAGTGTAACAAGTGGATTTGTTAGTTTGTTCCTAGAGGGACGGATTTGAGTGTGACACACACCGCGAGCTGAGAGGATATGTACCAGTTAGTTTGCTATGTGTTAAGGTTTAATAGACTTGATAAGATAGTAAGCAATAATACTGCTTTAACCGTCCATTCTGTATAATTAGATAAAACAGAACAGAATGAAACATGGTGGCAGCGGTCGTGTATTCGATTGTAGCGAGTTTGAGAGCCCTGACGAGAGAAAAGTGCTGCTAGCTTAGAACAGCGCGGGAAGCGGAGCGCGTGCCTGGTAAGAACGGAGCTGAAGACCGAGCGGAGAGGAGTTCTGGTCGCCGCGATGGATGGACTGAAACCACCTCCAACACTTTGTTTGGATTCCCCAAACTTAGCGAAAACATGGAAAAGCTGGAAAGAGGAGTTTACGTTGTATACAAAACTCACAATGCCCGACTCGGAGGAAACAACTAAAGTTAAGTTGTTTACGTACTTTCTTGGGGAAAGGGGGAGAGAGCTTATGGTGACGCTGACGAGCGGTACTACATCGGCGAGGACGACAGTGAGTTCAATAATGACACTGTTTGATGAACATTGCAATCCACAACTTAATGAAACAGTGGAGCAATACAAGTTTTTTGTTAGAGACCAGGGACAAGACGAAACTATTGACAAATATGTCACAGATCTGAGAGTACTGGCCAGCACGTGCAACTTTGGTGACATCAAGGACTCGCTAATAAGGGATCGTATTGTTTGTGGTACGCATAACCCTACGATAAGGGAAGAAAACTTAACACTGGATAAGTGCATGCAAATATGCAGAGCCACAGAACTTTCAAAAGAAAACAAAAAAAACCATACAGGGTAAAACGGTGGAGGAAATACATGCCATGGCAAGGAACCCAAGGACAGAAAAAAAGGAAGAGATTAACTGTAACTTTTGTGGCAACATTCATGAGAGAAATAAACACAAATGTCCAGCTTATGGAAAGAAGTGTAAGAAATGTGGAAAAGAGAACCACTTTGCTGCAAAATGCAAAACAAGGTTCGAGAAAAGCAAAAAAGACAGACTGGTACACACAGTCTCAGACTCAAGCGATTCATGTGAGGACATCATGACAATGACAGATGTGAGAAAAAAACAAGGGACTGCTGATCAAAGGGAAGAGACGCACAACAAAAGTCAACATCTTTTTGCAGGTATGTCGTAGGAAAAGAAGCTTGTCAACTTTCAAATAGACTGTGGGGCTACTTGCAATGCTATACCAAAGCAGCTGTTGAACTCAAATATACAATTAGATAAGACAGAAAAAGTGCTTGTCATATACAACAAAAGCAGGTTGCACTGGGAAAATGTAAAATCAAACTCCGTAATCCGAGAAATAGTAAACTGTACAGACTTGAGTTTCAAGTAGTGGACCAGGAGGACAGGATCCCATTACTGTGTAGGAAGGCCAGTGAAGCCATGAAGCTGATCAAGGTGCAGTATGAGAATATTCTGGCGATCGGCAGTATAGTGAAAACACAATGTCCAGAAAAAAGGACAGACAATAGTGATCAGCTAAAAGATATGGACAAAATAAAGTCTGAGTTTGAAGATGTTTTCACAGGGGTTGGCTGCCTAGAAGGCGAATACAACATAGAAATAGACAAAAGTGTACCCCCAGTGAAACTACCTAAATGCAGAGTGCCTGTAGCTATGATGACCCCACTCAAAGAGGAACTCAAACAACTCGAGAGCAAAGAAATCATTGCACCTGTGGAGCGCAGCACTGACTGGATAAGCAGTATGGTACTGGTGAGGAAACCAAACAAAAAACTAAGGATCTGTATAGACCCAAAACCACTGAACAGAGCATTAAAAAGAAGCCATTATCCACTTCCCACTATAGATGATGTACTGCCAGGACTCTCAAAGGCAAAGGTATTTACGGTATGTGACGTAAAACATGGATTTTGGCATGTCAAACTGGATGAAGAGTCCAGTTACCTCACTACGTTCGCAACCCCATTCGGACGGTATAGATGGCTCAGGATGCCAATGGGTATAAGCCCAGCTCCAGAAATTTCCCAAAGGAAACTCATGCACGCACTAGAGGGCTTACCAGGGGTGTACATCAATGCTGACGATATACTGATTACAGGTGAGGGAGATACACAGGAGGAAGTGGACAAGAATCACGGGGACAACTTGAGATGTTTCCTAATGAGGTGCAGACAAAGAGACATTAAACTAAATGCAGACAAGTTTAAACTGAGGAGAGAGTCTGTGCCATACATTGGACACTTGCTGACAGCAGAAGGTCTCTGCATAGATCCAGAGAAAGTTCGTGCAGTGCAGGAGTTACCAAGGCCTACAGATACTAAGGGTGTACAGAGACTTGTAGGTATGGTGAACTACCTTTCCAAGTTTTGTGAACATCTTTCGGATGACTGCGAAGTTTTGAGACAACTTACACACAAGGATAACATGTGGGAATGGACTGAGGTTCATGAAACAGCTCTTGGAAGACTGAAAGACAAAATAACAAATGCTCCATTACTAAAGTACTATGAACAAAACGAGGAGTTAACACTGCAGTGTGACGCCTCAGAGACGGGAATGGGAGCAGCCCTGACTCAAAGAGGTAGACCAGTAGCATTTGCAAGTAGGGCATTGACTCCCACGGAAAGGGGTTACGCCCAGATAGAGAAAGAATGTTTGGCTATAGTGTTCGGAATGGAAAAGTTCCACCAGTATATTTATGGTAGAAAAGTGACTGTTCAGAGTGACCATAAGCCACTGGAAAACATTTTGAAAAAACCACTACTCAGTGCACCAAAGCGATTGCAGAGAATGTTACTAAGACTGCAAAAATATGACATTAATGTGATCTATGTGCCTGGGCGAGACATGCTTCTAGCTGACACACTAAACAGAGCTTACTTACCTGACAGCACTCAGGGAGAGACAGAGTCAGAGCTAGAGACGGTTAATATGATAACTTACTTGCCAATCTCTGCAGAAAGACTTGCAGCCATTCGTGATGCAACAAGAGCAGACACAGAGTTGCAGGATGTGATCAAGTTCATCCTTAAAGGGTGGGCTCAAAACAAAAAAGACATTGCTGGAAATATGCAACACTATTTTGCTTTCCAAGATGAGCTAAGCTTTCAGGATGGCATAGTGTTCAGGGGAGAAAGAGCAGTTATCCCTGACACACTAAGAGCTGACCTAACCAGACGTATACACTCATCACATCTGGGAATAGAAGGGTGCCTTAGACCTTAGACCAGTGAGTGTGTATACTGGCAAGGGATGACAAGTCAAATAAAGACTTTTATTTCCAAATGCGACATCTGCGGTCAGTTGACCCCAAGCAACAAAAAGAGACATTGCATCCCCATGACATGGCTTACAGACCTTGGGCCAAGGTAGGAACTGATTTGTTTTCTTGGAACAATAAGGACTATCTGGTAACCCTTGACTATTATTCAAATTATTGGGAAGTTGACTATCTGCTGGACACCAAAAGTAACACAGTGATTCACAAACTGAAAGCACATTTTGCCAGACATGGGATTCCAGATGTGCTCATTTCGGATAATGGACCGCAGTACTCATCGCACGAGTTTAAAAGGTTCAGCCAAATGTGGGAATTTGAACATAGGACTTCATCACCCGGATACCCACAAAGCAATGGGAAGGCGGAGTCAGCTGTAAAAACGGCAAAACGTCTAATGCAGAAAACTGCATCTGCCGGCCAGGATCCATATTTGGCTCTACTGGACCATCGCAACACACCGAGCCAGGGTCTCAACACAAGTCCAGCACAGAGACTTCTCAGTAGGAGGACACGGACACTTCTTCCTATGAAAGAGACTCTGTTGGAGCCCAAAGTGTCAAACAACAAACAGGGATTAATTAACAACAGACTACAACAAGAGAAATATAACCAGACAGCGAAAGACTTGGAAGACCTTTTTACATCCTTTTTAACCTTGTAGAGTCTGGAAAACAGCTAAAGTGCTTAGACCAGTGAGTCCCAGATCTTATGAGGTGGGGCTGGAGTCAGGTGGTGTCCTGAGGAGAAACCGACGCCATCTCAGGCACAACTACTGCCAACCCTCAGTAACGGCACAAACGGACAGATGCACGAATTGGAGCCACTGCTAAAAGTGATCAGTGCGCTACTACTACAAGGTCTGGTCGTCAGGTTAAACGGCCTGCCTATTTGAGGGACTATACTCAGTGAGATGGATAATTTGATCTCTTTATATGTTTTGGATGCAAGTTGTTTTTGCGCTGTAAAAGAGGCAGAATTTGAGTAATGTAGTTATTGAATGCACAGTTAATTTTGGAATTAATGCATAGTTAGGAATATGTTTGCAAAATATACATCTGAAGTTAATGTTCTTAAAGTGTCACACCTGGCTCCGCCCCCTCCCTGTCTGTCTGGCCTGGTTCCTCCTCCCCTGGTCTTCTTCTGTTTAGTTCCGCCTGTTTTTTGTTTCATTGGTTTCAGCTGTCACTTGTTCTAGGATTCGTTTGGGTTTGTATTTATTCATTGTGTTTCAGGTCTTCAGTGTGGGTCAATGGTTTGTATGTATACAGTTGGATCTTGCGTGTGCTTCTGTTCTGTCTATTTCACTCTACGTCTTGCTTGTACTTCGGTTTGTATGTTTGAATCCGTTCTCCTTGTTAAAGTTTGCTGTGTGTACTTAGTTCAAGTTTTAGTGTGTAAGGTGTGTTTCAGTTTCATCAGTTTCCATTCGTTGTGTTTAAGTTTACCTGGTGTTATATATGGTCAGTCTGAGTTGTCACGTTGCTTTGTGTTGTATATGGTTAGTTTTGGTTGAGTCATGTTTCCTTATGTTGTAATCGAGCTGTGTGTTTTTTAGTTTAGAGTGTATAGTATGTATTATGGTCTTCGTTTCTGTTTGTTCTGCTTAGGTCTCGTGTTTAGTTCCGGTGTCTTTGTGTTGCCTCTCGTAGTATGTTGTGGTTCTTTTGTGTATGTTCATCTTTCTTGTATGCTTCATATACACTACCGTTCAAAAGTTTGGGGTCACCTAGACAATTTTGTGTTTTCCCTGAAGTCTCATACTTTTATTTATCAAATGAGTTGCTAAATGAATATAGTCCAGACATTGACAAGGTAGAAATAATGTTTTTTTTTTTTAATTTGAAATAACTTTCTACTTTAAACTTTGCTTTCGTCAAAGAATGCTCCCTTAGCAGCAATTACAGCATTGCAGACCTTTGGCATTCTAGCTGTTAATTTGCTGAGGTAATCTGGAGAAATTTCACCCCATGCTTCCAGAAGCCGCTCCCACAAGTTTGATTGGGTTAATGGGCACTTTTTTCGTACCATACGGTCAAGCTGCTCCCACAACAGCTCAATGGGGTTGAGATCTGGTGACTGCGCTGGCCACTCCATTACCGATACAACACCAGCTGCCTGCTTCTTCTCTAAATAGTTTGTGCATAATTTGGAGGTGTGCTTTGGGTCATTGTCCTGTTGCAGCATGAAATTGGCTCCAATCAAGCGCTGTCCACAGGGTATGGCATGGTGTTGCAAAATGGAGTGATAGCCTTCCTTATTCAAAATCCCTTTTACCTTGTTCAAATCTCCCACTTTACCAGCACCAAAGCAACCCCAGACCATCACATTACCTCCACCATGTTTGACAGATGGTGTCTGGCACTCTTCCAGCATCTTTTCAGTTGTTCTGCGTCTCACAAATGTTCGTCTGTGTGATCCAAACACCTCAAACTTTGATTAATCTGTCCATAACACTTTTTTCCAATCTTCCTCTGTCCAATGTCTGTGTTCTTTTGCCCATATTAATCTTTTTCTTTTATTAGCCAGTCTCAGATAGGGCTTTTTGTTTGCCACTCTGCCCTGAAGGCCAGCATCCCGGAGTCGCCTCTTCACTGTAGACGTTGACACTAGCGTTTTGCGGGTACTATTTAATGAAGCTGCCAGTTGAGGACCTGTGAGGCGCCGATTTCTCAAACTGGAGACTCTAATGTACTTGTCTTCTTGCTCAGTTTCTTGGCAATGTCTCACATAGAATAGACTTCATTTCTCAGAACAAGAATAGACTGTCGAGTTTCAATTGAAAGTTTTTTTTTCTGGCCATTTTGTGAGTTTAATCGAACCAACAATTGTAACGCTCCAGATTCTCAACTAGCTCAAAGGAAGGTCAGTTTTATAGCTTCCCTAATCAGCAAAACTGTTTTCAGCTGTGCTAACCTACACTGTAAAAAAAAAATCCTAATTTTATGGAAAATAACTGTAAATATTTAATGTATTTTAACTTTTTTTTTCATTTGTATGCAAAACTTTGTAAAATTACAGACATTATTTGTAATTTGACAAAATGTCTTTTATTTTAAGTATTACGACAATAATTACAAGTTACATGCTTTTCTCATTTTTTTACGGAAATAATACAGTATTATTTATACGGTATTTTTCTGCTTTCTTAAATTATATACAGATTCATGTATAATTACAGCAATTATCTGCAATTAAACATTCAGTTGATTATATAAAGGTTTATGTCTGTAAGAACTAAAAAGTTTTTTTCTGTGTCATTTTAATCAAAATCTTATGTCTTTTGGCACTGCTGGTTTAAACATGATTTTCAATGTCAGAAATGAATGTGGTTTTCATAGTATTAGCTTACATGTATCAATACTCATATTTTGATTGTTAGACGTCCTCGTAATTCAGAGGATCCATTGATGTTCAGGAGAAAAATGTACACAGAACAAAATATATAGGTTCGGACATATTAATATGCCACAGAATGTGATGGTAATTGATTTGACGAAAAAGAAAATAATTTCTGCAATTGAAAATGCTCATTTTTATGATGCCTACAGAATGAATTGTGACTTCCTAATGTCAGTTCAGACATTAGATTTTTACATTGGCATATCTAAAGTATGTAACTGTAGTAATGGCTGTAGGAGATTTCTGTTGATTGTTCCATCTCTATTGATGTCTGTTCTCATTTTAGTTCTTGTGCAATCAATGGCAATAGAAAATGGCAGTTTGTTTGGGTGCTGGACTTTTAAAAGAAACATTTCTAAACACTGGGTCTATACTTGAACATAACCAAGGAAATAACCTGTAACACACTGAGAGACAGATGAACTGATATACTGGTAGATGTACATTGTAATGGAACAGGCTTTTAAAATTAAAAATGTGTGTGCCTATAGTTACACACTGGAATAAAAACACAAGTTGAACAACCACTTAAATATAAATGTTATCTCTAGGCTAGGGGCATAAACGTGATTTGAGCTCAACGTATTGCTTTTAACCATAATTGGTTAATCTGACTGTCATTCAGGAAACTGGCCAATGACAACTGTTCGCGCCTCTCGGGTCATGTTTGAAAATTTCAGCGAGTGTGCTGACGGTGGACATTACGGTCGGTCAGCCTATGAGCTGTGGTGGCTAGCTAGCTACCTGGATTATTTTACATCTGCCTGCCAAATTATTATTTTGAGCGGATTATCGTTGGATGATTCAACAAAATAAGATGGAAACGGGGCACAGAGGAAGAAGATTTAAGTGAAGCATTATTGGTGACATCAGGTAAGAAAACGTCCTTACTTTATGTAAGCCAACGTTAGCTAGTTAACTAGCTAGTTAGCCCAGTTTAAAAACACATTTCACTTGAATGTTTCATTTGATAAAGATGAAAACAATAAAATATTAATATCTAATATTTTCCGATGCTTTAAAATACTTTAATTCAGTCACTGTTAAATACATAATGGGTTAAATAATGCTCTATGTGGTAATCAAGTCTTTGTTATAAGGTTCATTGAACATAACTAAATCTAGCGACATAGCTAGTTACTCAAATTCGGTCTCGGTCTCATTTTGAATTGGTTTAATGTGAGGTGAACCTTGAAATAGTTGAGCATTTTTCTGAGGTAACGTTAAGTCTAATTTGCTAGGAACGTCGCCGACTATTCTATCGCTAATGATTAATATTCACATTAAACAGGGTTGCCAACTTTTGACGTTCGCTTGGAGTGAGATTTTAACCTGGAGCCGGTGGCGAGTGTATTTTGTTGAGCGGGGGGGGTGGCGAACGTAAAATTGACACAGATTCAGTGTTATATCGCCGGTGGATGTCGCCAGAGCTAGCAACGTATTGAATCATATATGTGGATCTGAGGTAAATAAACTGGATATTTTTTTTCGGCGTGAGATATCGGAAGTGTGGCGTGAGAGCGTGTGAAAACGGTCAAATGCGTGTGTCTCACGCTCAATGCGTGAGAGTTGGCAACCCTGCATTAAATGATGTACAAATCAATGTGCTTAACAGTTCAGCTTTCTCCATATGCCACTGATGTCGCATGTTGTAGTTGACGTAATTTCTACATTTTTAGCACTCTGGATCTGGATTTTGTGTGACAGACATTAATGGGGTTTAAAAAATCCGCCTCCATCACGTTCTGCGTGGCTGAATATTGTACCGTCCGCCAATGGGCAGCGTCGAGGGGTGGAGTCTACAGGCCTCCCAGCAGGCCCCGCGGTGAGTTCCCTGTTTCCCTGGATGTGTGTTGTATGTGTGTTGTATGTGTGTTAGTGTTCCCCCTCCCTTTTCCCCTTAGAATCAGTGTATTTGGCACTTGTTTATGCTTTTAGCGTGTTGCTTATAAAATAACAGTTCGTTAACGTTGGTGTCATGACTCATTCTGGTCCTTCTGACTCGACACCGTTACAATATGTAATGAATATGAATAGACTTAAAACTGCAGCATTTTTCTGTCAAAACCTTTCCAGATTAATGGAGAAAATCCTATTAAAATTTTCTATTAAAATTAAAATTCATGTTGCTGCTGGACCACTTCTCAGTTAAGCTAATGCAGATCTGCACTGAAGAAAGAAAGGGTGAAGGAGACCAGGTATGGTTTGTGTAAAAAATTAAAACACCATTATTGGGATCATTGTGAAGATTTTGTCCATTGCATTTTAACCCTTAGGCAATAAATATGCTTTCTCATATAATAAACATGTAAAGCAAAAAAATAATATGCAACAAGTTTGGCCTACATTTTGTTTACTGTACAGAGCTAGAGTGCAACACAGCCCAGAGCAGGAGCGCAACACAGCCCAGAGCAGGAGCGCAACACAGCCCAGAGCAGGAGCGCAACACAGCCCAGAGCAGGAGCGCAACACAGCCCAGAGCAGGAGCGCCACACAGCCCAGAGCAGGGGCGCCACACAGCCCAGAGCAGGGGCGCCACACAGCCCAGAGCAGGGGCGCCACACAGCCCAGAGCAGGGGCGCCACACAGCCCAGAGCAGGGGCGCCACACAGCCCAGAGCAGGGGCGCCACACAGCCCAGAGCAGGAGCGCCACACAGCCCAGAGCAGGAGCGCCACACAGCCCAGAGCAGGAGCGCCACACAGCCCAGAGCAGGAGCACTAGCTCACAGTACAAATCAATCTGGCCATTATGTTGAGGTGAGTGGCTCTCCCTGCTGCACCACTACACTGGATCTTCAGGATCTGTCACCTCCTGAATCCCTCTTCACTGTTTATGTGTTTTCCAAGATTAAATGCTAATTCACAGATATCATTGTCATGATTCAACATAACAGAGAAGTCTGATCCCTTTTTGAAATGGCTTTGCAGTTTTCATTCTTGGATGAAAACTGATGTCCAGATGTATAAGCTTAACAAAGCTCTGTAGGTTTTCAAAGGGACTCCGATAAGGTGAACGTATCACATTTTTGTCTCTTTGAAGAAGAGCTTTGTTAACCTGCACACTTGTACCCCTAGACATCAATTGTTTTCCAAGGATGAACTTTGAGTAGTAATTTCAATATCAATAAATCTTCTACCTGCAAAGATTCAGAATCTAACCAAGTAAATAATGATTCAAAGACTTATCATTTATACCAAATCATGGTAAATATTTCAGCTCATAAGAACTATAATATTTGTAATGTTATTGGCACAAAATTAACAGCAGCTAACTTTGGATTTTGTCTGCAACTTTTTAACAGGCAGACTTCAGCTTTTCACTTCTGAGAGGCCAATGACCAGATCCTGCAGATTTCTTCTCTGCAACATATGGAGAATACAACCCTTTCTTTCACAGGAAGCTACCCAGGTGCTTGTACAGTCTCTCGTCATCTCAAAGCTGGACTACTGCAACTGCTTACTTATGGATCTTTCTCTATGGGTCATCAGACCTCTACAAACTGATCCAGAATGCAGCAGCATGACTGGTCTTCAATCTCCCCAAGTTCACATGTCACTCCAGTGCTGCATTCTCTTTACTGCCTTCCAGTAGCTGCATACATCAGATCTAAAACCTCGATGCTTGCTTGCAAAGCCAAAAATGGACCAACCCCTCCCTACATGATTGCCATGGTCAAAGCCCCATCCAAACCTTGAGTACTTTGAACCTCAAGTACGGCTTGGCTTAAAACGCCATGCTTAAAGTCTCACGGAAAACAAACTTCAAGACCTGTCCTGGCGCCGAGATAGTGGAATGAGCTTCCATTGACTGTCCAGACTGCAGAGTCCTTAGCAGTCTTCAAATGACTGAAGACTCATCTGTAGAACAGACTAAATCTCTAGCACTTGTCATAGTTGTTTCCGTTGTATGATATAGTACCTATGTGAGTTTGCATTTCTTGTAGGTATCCATTTTAATTTCTGTAGTTTAGCAATATTCAGCCTATGTTTTTGTGTACTTCTAGGTATTTGTTTGTCCTGGAAGTCACGATGAATATGGACAGGAAAAATCTGTAAAATTACGGTACTTCTCTTTTTTTTTTTGTGCTGTCACTTTATTGAAAGTGCTTAATTGTACTAATTCAGGGAAAAGTTGTAAAATAAAGGTATTTCTCTGCAAAACTATTAGTGCTGTCACTTTATTGAAAGTGCTTAATTGTAATAATTCAGGGAAAAGTTGTAAAATAAAGGTATTTCTCTGCAAAACTTTTAGTACTGTGACTTTATTGAAAGTGCTTAATTGTAATAATTTAGGGAAAATTTGTAAAATAATGATATTTCTCTGCAAAAATATTAGTGCTATCACTTTATTGAAAGTGCTAAATCATAGTAATCCAGGACAAATCTGTAAAATAACGGTATTTCTCTGCAAAAATATTAGTGCTGTCACTTTATTAAAAGTGCTAAATCATAATAATCCAGGAAAAATCTGTAAAATAATGGTATTTCTCTGCAGAATGTTTAATGAATTTTTCTGTAAATTTATTGTTTTTCCACTTAATTTAAATCAGGGTTTTTTACATTAAAATTAGAGTTTTTGTTTGGCAGCCGCTGCTGCCAGTCGTTTACCGTTTTTTTACGATTTTTTTTTTACAGTGTACTTGCACAAGGGTTTTCAAGGGTTTTCTAAATTTCCAATAGCCTCCATACAGAGTTAGCAAACACAATGTACCATTAGAACACTGGAGTGATGGTTGTTGGAAATGGGTCTCCATACATCTATGTAGATATTGCATTATAAACCAGATGTTTACAGCTAGAATAGTCATTTACCACATTAATAATGTATAGAGTGTATTTTTGATGCATTTAATGTTAGCTAAATTGGAAAAAACTGCTTTTTCAAAAATAAGAACATTTCTAAGTGACCCCAAACTTTTGAACGGTAGTGTAAATCTAGTTGTTTTAAGTTTACTTGAGTATGTGTTGCGTTCTTATCTGATTAGTCTGTAGTCATTGTGTCTTGTGTTTTACCATGCCACGCAAGAGTAGAGTTATCCGTGTGGGCACTATACGGTTAGCTAGTATGGCTACTCTCAGTAGCTTTGAGTCCCGCTCTCCAGCGCCAGTGCGTCCGCCCCCTGGTTGTACTACCACCTCAGCGTTACATAAAGGATGTGTTGTAATTTTTAATTAGCCAATGAAGCTAATGAAAAGGGAAAAAAAGAGAAAGGATGTAACAAGTGGATTTGTTAGTTACATGTTATGTTCCTAGAGGGACGGATTTGAGTGTGACACACACCGCGGGCTAAGAGGATATGTACCAGTGAGTTTGCTATGTGTAAAGGTTTAATAAACTTGATAGTAAGCAATAATACTGCTTTAACCGTCCATTCTGTATAGTTAGATAAAACAGAACAGAATGAAACAAAGGTACAGTTTTTACGCTTGAAAATATTACATACAGAAAATTTGAGTACTCATGTCATAATGTTACTTTATCCGAAGACATATTTGTTTCCAAGAAGTTTGATTAGTTCCTATTAAACGACTTCAAATCACATGGCACCAAAATAGAAAAATCACACAATATCAGTAAAATGCAACAACTTTGGGTAACAATGGAAGACAGGCCTTATCAAAGAGGGTTCCAGTTACATATTTTTGCAGAAGCACGCATTGATACTATCTTGTGATCCTTACTGTGTCACGTGGTTAATCAAAAGACTTCGCCACCCTCAACTGGAGGGAAACCCGTTGGTAACGTTTCTGTCATGCTAATGTACTGCCAGCAAAATAAATCTGCAGAAGCTGAGATGCAGATTGTTTATTGTACAATACATGAAATACTGTAAATTTGTAAAAGCACCATATGGTACAGCCACAAGCTTGAGGAACAAGCTACCTAAACACTGGTTGCTCGACTACCTCACTTCTACCAGTAGGGGTTGGCACATATAAAAATTTAAAAAAATCAATAAATCACACCACACATCAATGTAAAACAATTCAGACAACCAAACTCAAATACAAAGCAAACAACCCCGAATATACAGATGCCGCTAACACCCCAGTCACACTGTTCCCACCATATCACAGCGATATCGCCGGGCAGGGAATAAAAACACATTCAAATTACATTCCATAAAAACAGTACTTCAGTTCAAATCAACATAGCGTTAAAAACACAGATCCAGGGGAGAAAACGGTGGTCTAGCTCCGACACGCACTCTGCTTGCTCCTGTTTAAAAAGTGCACTTTAACAACATAGCGCCATAACAAACATCCATCCATTTTTTTAACCGGATATCTGGGGGCAGTAGCCTAAGCAAAGAGGCCCAGGTTTCCATCTCTCCAGCCACCTCTTCTAGCTCGTCTGGGGGGATCCCGAGGCATTCCTAGGACAGCCAAAAGATATAATCTCGCCAGCGTGTCCAGGACATGGCTGGACCATAGGTATGAGTCGAAACGTAGATTGACCAGTAAGTCGAGAGCTTTGACTTTTGGATCAGCTCTCTCTTCAACACAACGGTCTGGTATGGCATCCACAATACTGCAGGCACAGCACTGACCTGCCTGTCAATCTGTGAAGAGATACTTAAACTCCACTTGTGGCAGGGAGGGCACTCCACCCTTGTCCGACCATGGAGTACCATGGTCTCAGTTTTACAGGTGCTGATTCTCATCCTGGCCGTCTCGCACTCACTCGGCTGCAAACTGATCCAGTGAGAGCTGCAGGTCTCGGACCATTGATGCCAACAGGACCACACCATCTGCAAAAAGGATACACGGAATCCTGTGGCCACCAAACCGAACCCCCTCCGCCATTTGGCTATGCCAAGAAATTCTGTCCGTAAAAGTTATGAACAGAATCTGTGACAAAGGGCAGCCCTGGCGGAGTCCAACTTCCTCCGGGAACCAGTCTGACTTACTGCCGGCTGTGCAAACCAAGCTCCTGCGTTGTTTGTACAGGGACTGGATAGCTGGATGTTGCTCTTGTAACTGAGACTCCTGCAGACCTTACCAGGGAGGCTGAGGAGTGTAATCCCCTGATAGTTGGAGCACACCCTCCAGTCCCCTTTCTTAAAAAGGGGAACCACCCCCCGTTTGCCCCCTATGTACATGCGATGTTGCAAAGACGTGTCAGCCAGGACAGTGCCACAACATCCAGAGCCTTAAGGTATCTCATCCACCTTGCTACCAAGGAGTTTCAAAACTACCATGGTCACCTCAGCCCGAGTGATGGGCAAACCCCCGTCCGAGTCCTCCAGCTCTGCTTCCTTTGTGGAAGGTGTGATGGTGGGATTAAGAATTAAGAACAGGGCGATATGGGAATTAAGAACAGGGCGATATGTTTTAAAAATCTAATTAAAATTAAATTAAATAATCAACATGAAGTGAGCAGCAATATTAAGCTAAGGCTAGGACTTTTAAACATTAGATCACTTGCATCAAAAGCTGTGATAGTAAACGAAATAATCTCAGATAACAGACTAAATGCACTCTGTTTAACAGAAACATGGGCTAGAGTAGGCGAATATGTAAGTTTTAATGAAGCAGCTCCTCCTGGATACAGTTATGTTCATCAGCCCCGTATCACAGGGCGTGGAGGTGGAGTAGCCACAATATATGACACAGACATAGGTTTTACTGTAAAACCAACCACCTCTATTAACTCATTCGAGGCTTTGATAGGTGAAATAGGCAATAATCGTATAGGCAATAAAACAAAGCTTAAATTAGTGACCATCTATCGACCGCCGGGTCCCTACTCAGAATTTCTTCAGGAATTTGCTGAGTTTCTTTCGGAACTAGTCTTAACCATCGAGAGATTTGTAATTGTGGGTGATTTCAACATTCATTATGAAAATGAATCAGACCCACTGAAAATTGCGTTCGACTCCATACTAGATTCAGTAGGTATAGCCCAAAATGTGACAGGGCCTACCCACCGCTGTAAACACACCTTAGACTTAATACTTACTTACGGATTAAACATAGAACATCTGGCAGTCATCCCCCAAAATGACGCCATTTCAGATCATTTCTTACTAATATATGAAATGACTTTATACAATGTACATCAGATGCGCCATACAAAAACCACGCGCACTATTACATCCGACACTGCAGCAACATTTATAAACTTACTGCCAGAGCTACCGAACACTATGCCACTGCAGCCCAATGAATTGGAACAGGCAACACAACAGTTTTATTCCACACTCAGCAATACCTTAGACAGTGTAGCTCCAATTAAAACAAAATTAATTAGGGAGAAAAAGCTATCACCATGGTATGACGAACACACTCGTCTTCTAAAACAGGCAGCTCGAGCAGCGGAGCGAAAATGGAAATCCACCTCACTAGAAGTGTTTAGAATCACATGGAAAGACGCCATAGTCAAATATAAACATGCCCTAATAAAAGCTAGAGCCGCATACTATTCGACACTAATAGAAAACAACAAGAATAACGACACTAGTTCTAACACAGCACTTACACACACTAGCGATGAATTTTTAAACTTTTTCAATAATAAAATAGATAATATCCGACTACAGAGTCATAATACATCGCAGCCTAACCTCCAATCTAACCCCAGTAGTTCAGCTATTAGTAACTATGCATCCAAAAATATTACTGAGCTAAATATCTTCAATCCTATATCGCAAAAAGAGCTCACAACATTGATTAATTCGTCTAAGCCTACATCATGTATATTTGACCCAGTTCCAACCCGTCTATTTAAAGACCTACTCCCAGCCACTGCAGGGCCCTTACTTAATATGATTAACTCCTCCCTTAACCTAGGTTACATGCCCAAACAATTAAAATGCGCCGTAATTAGACCCTTGATTAAAAAACAGAATCTCGATCCGCAGATTTTAGCCAACTATAGACCCATTTCTAATCTCCCATTTATCTCTAAAATTTTAGAAAAAGCAGTTTCCAATCAGTTAAACCACTATCTCCAATCAAATAGTATCCATGAAAAGTTCCAATCAGGATTTAGACCAAACCACAGCACTGAAACAGCTTTACTCAGGGTAGTGAATGATCTACTAATATCGGCCGATAATGGGCTCGTCTCGTTCCTTATACTGTTGGATCTTAGTGCAGCTTTTGATACTGTAGACCACAACATTTTGCTGGATAGACTAGAAAACACAGTAGGTATTAAAGGAGTCGCACTCTCCTGGTTTAGATCATATTTAACTGACCGCTTCCAATGTGTAAGTGTTAATAATAAAACCTCTAAATCTGTGCAGGTTAAATATGGTGTCCCACAAGGGACAGTCCTAGGACCACTTCTATTCACACTGTACATGTTACCCTTAGGCGAAATTATGCATAAGCATGACATCAGTTTCCATTCCTACGCAGACGACACTCAGCTATATTTATCGGCAAAACCCGATGATTTAGGCGCAAACAGTAAGATTGAGAAATGTGTAGAAGAGATAAAACATTGGATGGCATGTAACTTTCTAGCACTAAATGCCGATAAAACAGAATTGATAATAGTTGGGTCTAGGGCTGCGAGAGACAAGATACATAATGCAGCATTGAATCTACATTCTTTTAATATAACCCCCAGCGCAGAGGTAAAGAACTTGGGCGTCACAATAGACCCAGATCTCTCGTTCGATACACATATTAATAATATAACTAGGGTAGCGTTCTTTCACTTGCGCAACATTGCCAAAATTAGAAACATATTAAATATTAGTGATGCAGAAAAACTAATCCATGCATTCATATCCTCTCGTTTAGATTATTGCAACAGTCTCCTAGCTGGATGTTCTGGTAAATCGATAAACAAACTCCAGCTGGTTCAGAACGCAGCAGCACGAGTTTTAACAAAAACTAAAAAGTTTGATCACATTAGTCCCGTACTATCGTCATTACACTGGCTGCCAATTAGATTCCGTATTGACTATAAAATACTTTTATTAACATATAAAACGCTGCATGGCTTAGCTCCAGACTATCTTAGTGAACTTATTGAACAATATAACCCAGCGCGTTCACTTCGCTCGCAGGACGCAGGGTTATTAACTGTTCCTAGGATCAAAAAGATCACAGCAGGTGGAAGAGCCTTTTCTTTTAAAGCTCCACAATTGTGGAATAATCTTCCTGCCTCTATTCGGGACTCAGACACAGTCTCAATGTTTAAAACTCGATTAAAGACTCATCTGTTTAGTTTGGCCTTTGATTAATCTGTTACATATTTACTACATCTCGTATCTTTTCTCCGAGGTTCACCTGGAGAGTAACATTGCAGTCGGAGCCTACAATACCAGCATCGCTGCTCCGACACGGAATGAAAGCCTGGCGTTCATCAACAGACATTTACAGTGACAATATCATAACCCAGAACTTTCATTTTTACCTTTACTTAGTCTGATTGTGTGATTTGTGTGTGACTTGTGTATTTGTCTGTATTTTGTGTAATCTGTGTGTTAACGGGCCGCCCAATGGAGGATGGGTTCCCTTTTGAGTCTTGGTTCTCCCGAGGTTTCTTCCTATTCCCCACTATCTTAGGGAGTTTTTCCTCGCCACTGTCGCCCTTGGCTTGCTCATTAGGGTTCTGGACCCGTAGTATTGTTAACCTTTTAAATCCTGTAAGGCGCTTTGTGACAACATGTGTTGTGAAAAGCGCTATACAAATAAACTTTGATTGATTGATTGAAGAATTCTTTCCACTGCCAAATGACATCCCCAGTCGAGATCAGCAGATCCCCAGCCCCACAGGGGTACTCAAATACTCAATTTTTCATTGACTGAATGGGCCAATGAAGCCTCGTCTTGAGATTGCGGTGCGCAATTTCAAAATAAGAGCGGATAGCGCGATTAGGGGGAAAAAAACACAATCTGCTTGACCCTCCTGTACCCAAGCAGTCGCACAAGCCAACCAGGCCCGATAGGACTCTTTCTTCAGCATGACGGCCTCCCTTACCCAAGGTGTCCACCACCGGGTTTGGGGATTGACGGCACGACAGGCACTGACAACCTTGCATCCACAACTCTGGTCTGCCGTATTGACACTGGAGGCACTGAATAAAGCCCACTCGAACATGGTGTGAGTTATGGACAGACTGTGATAAGCACAGAAGTCCAATAACAGAACACCACTCGGGTTCAGATCGGAGAGGACATTCCTCCCAATCACACCCTTCCAGGTCCTACTGTCATTGCATTGAACGTGTGCATTGAAGTCCCCCCAGCACAACAATGGAATCCCCAGAAGGGGCACCTTCCAGTATCCCCTCCAAGGACTCCAAGAAGGCCGGGTACTCCAAACTGCCATTTGGTGCATAAGCACAAACAACAGTCAGAGCCCGTTCCCCAACCCGAAGGCGTTGTCTACCGGGGAAAATCCCAAAACACAGGCAGTGAGCCAGGGAGCTATAAGTCAGCCCACTCCAGCCCTTTGCCTTTCACCCTGGGCAACTCCAGAAAAGAATAAATCCAGCCTCTCTTGAGAGGATTGGTTCCAGAACCCACACTGTGTGTTGAGGTGAGCCCAAAAATATCTAGTTGGTATCTCTTAGCTTCACACACCAGCTCAGGCTCCATCCTAACCAGAGAGGTTACGTTCCATGTCCCAAGAGCCAGTTTCAGTAACCAAGGATCAGTACGCCAAGGCCCCCACCTTCAGTCACCGCACAGTCCACCAAGCACATAGTACTACGTCTCCCACAGGTGGTGGGCCCATGGGAAAGGGAACCCACATGTCTCCTTCGGGCTGTGCCCAGTCGAGCCCCACAGGTAGAAAAACGGCCACCAGGCGCTCGCCAAGGAGCCCTGCCCCAGGCCTGGCTCCATGGTCGGGCCCCGGTAACCCTGATCTGAGCAAGGGTATCTGGGTCCTGTTATTTCTAAATTCCATAGGGGCTTTTGGATCACTCTTTGTCTGACCCATCAACTAGGACCAATTTGCCTTGAGAGACCCTACCAGGGGCATTTCCCCAGACAACCTAGCTCCTAGGATCATGTAGGCACGTAAACCCTCCACCACGATAAGGTGGTGATCCATGGAGGAGACCATAACAAACATCATTTAAAAAATTACACTTTGTGCTCAGAGCTTTGCCCTACCGTGCAGTGGCTGGAATACCTTTCTTTCTTTATTTATTTATTTGTATTTGTATAGCACCTTTCATGCATACATGCAACTCAAAGTGTTTTACAGTATAAATAAAAAGAAACAATAAAAGGAGATAAGACAAAAAGAAAATGTTATAAGAAATTAAAGATAAAAATATTAAAATTACATAAAAAGTAAAAAAATAAAGTAAATAAGATAATAAAAAAGTAAAGTAAATAAGATAAAACTATTAAGATAGTTAGTTAGATTTAGAAAATAACAGACAACATAATGTAATAAAGTAAATAAGATTTTAAATAAGAGAGTTTCTTAACTAAAAGCAGATCTAAACAGGAATGTTTTGAGACTGTTCTTGAAACTATGCAGGGATGAAATGCCTCTGAGCTCTTCAGGAAGAGAATTCCAGAGCTTTGGGCCATAGTGGCTAAAAGCACCCTCGCCAATCTTTAATCGGCTTTTAGGAATCACCAGTAGATTACTGTTTGAAGACCTGAGAGACCTGACTGGAACATATCTAACCATAATTTCACTGAGGTAAAGAGGGGCAAGACCATGAAGACATTTAAAAACCATGACTAGAACCTTAAAATCTATTCTAAAGCTGACAGGTAACCAGTGCAGTGAGTGGAGTGCCGGTGTAATATGATCTCTCTTTCTCCTGCGGGTCAGAACCCTTGCAGGCGCGTTCTGAACTCGCTGTAGGTGCAAAATAGAGCTCTTTGGAAGAGCAGATAGAACAGCGTTACAATAATCTAGCCATGATGTGATAAATGCATGGACAAGTTTTTCACTGTCAGCAGGAGAGAGCATAGCTCGGACCTTAGCGATGTTTCGAAGGTGAAAGTAAGCTGTCTTGCATGTAATCATGATGTGTGATTTGAAGCTGAGCTCATTATCAAAGGTGACGCCTCCTTTACTGATAAAATTTCCTTTGGGATCAATAAAGTATCTACCTACCTACCTACCTATTGATCACACGTTAATCCACCAACTCAATGACCTAAAGCACACAAACAAACAAACAAATATAATTATTCCCAACAGTATGGAATGTATCGCATTCTCGCCACTCTACTTACCACTTGCATGTGGCTCAAACCCCTATCCCATAAACTATGCATACATGTGCAAAGCTCTTGCACCACAGACACAAGCGTTTCCTCTCATCCCGTACAAGCGATTAACTTCCAGGACCAACACATAATTGCCACCATAACCCATTGCATTTTTCATGAGAACAAACAAGAGTTTAAATACCCTTCACAAGGACACCAATCCAATAGGGGCGGTGCCCTTGGAGCAGTGGGGATCCGTCAGGGCCCTCTACGCCCTCTCAGAGGGCCTAAAATATTCTTAAAACATAAATATATATAATATAATTTATCCAATTACTTTTATTTTGCCTACTTACAGTTTGACAATCGACATCTAAACAATTACAAAAATATAAGCAAATAAATTATTCAACTGTGTCTATTCAATCTGTGTTGGAAGGTGAGGGGTTAAGTGGAAGCCTGTGAGCCTGTGTCTCCCTCTATCAGGACTGTGATGCCCGCTGTTCGTTTACAGAGGGCCTGGCAGTTATAATTCAGCGCAATACCAGTTTCAAATGACAGTAAAATTGGCCAATCACATCTTTCCTCTTAGTGGGCGGGCTTAACTGTATGATAATTTCCGCCCACTGTGGCGACGCTAGCTGTCGTTAGCGTACCACCGCTAGCTAGTTTCGATTCAGTCCTTTGATGCCTTTGGGGGGGTGGCAGCGGTCCCAGGTTTAATGGTCACGGTTCGCTACTGCCTTGGAGAGATCATACCTCCAGACATACTCTGTAATGGAGTCTTCCCATTACACCTGCATCCAAAATGTCTGAAGCAAATGTGCAGTATGGTGTCTAACCTGAGTTTGCTACCTACTGGAACACACTGAAGCAGAAGACCTTTTTAACCCTGCTAAGCATCTTCATCATCTATGAATACAGGAGGTCCTCAGGTTATGTCAGTCCCGAGTTATGATGTTTCGTGGTAACGACACATCTCCCATTTACTCCCATAAAGCCTTGTTTCGACTTGTTACGTGGTTTTGCGTCATAAACGTTGTAACGCAAACTTCGTGTTTGGTGTGCGCGGTGGAAGAATATACGGTTATGCGGTTACATGGTTGATAATTACTGTGTTAGGATAGGTGTTAGGATAGGACAAGTGCTTACAGTATGTTATTTATGTACAGTATGTACGTATGTTCCAACTTACACCAAAAATCGGTTTACGACGCGATGGAACAGATCAATATCGTAAGTCGAGGACCCTCTGTATATGTTCATTCATACTTGTGATTATACTTAAAGTATTACATGAATAGATATTTTTTATTGCTATTATCTCTTTACTTAATTTTACAATTATGCACACAATTATCTCCAATTATCATTTGTGTCTAAGAAATTTATAATTTTCTGCATGTTGTCGTAAGGGCATGTTTTTATGTGAACACATTCTATTATTCATAAATTAGAAATTATTATTACTATTACTATTACAGATGCTCTTTCTAGTCTTTCTAAAACAACTGCAGCATATGTACCTTTGTTCACTGGCACATGGAAATATTTGAATGGGTTTATTATACCTGACTGATACAAATCATCTGAGTGCGGAAAAATAAGGGGTGCATCAAAACCTGTTGTGTTTCAGAACTCCAAAATGCTCTTCAAAGTATTTATGGAGTGGATAATTTATACTTTATTCACTTAAAAAAACATTTGAATCCAGACAATTATCTAAATTAATATTCAGAAGGTTTCAGTTAGCATGTTAATTTATCCAAATATGCATTTGTTTTTAACTTTATTTGTAAACATTAATCATTAACCAATCATGCACAATATAATTGCTTCAGTTTTTCTTTATTGCTAAAGTGCTGTTTAACTTGGTCAATGCATGTTCAGTCCAGAAAGGTTTAGCCTGCAGGTGTACTTTCTCATAGGTATCCTCCAATGTGTACTACTGATGAACAATTCACAGTGTGGACATGTGAAACAAAACGTCTTCTTCTTATTATTTGAATCCTGTTATTTATTTATTTATTTATTTTTGTTACATCTGTGCAATCCATACCAAACAACATTTTTAGGTCCATCTGAACTGGGACCAGGGACCTTAAAATGTGGCACAGCACTGACCAACCACCTGTTTGAATTGGTCTGCTAGCATTTGTTGCTTTTGCTATTTTGTGCAGAATTGTTGGCTCTTGGTCTTGGTCTGCATGCTCATGGGCTGTTATGGCTATGGAGTAGGCTGCTGCCTTTACAGATGCTTCCAGACAGTTCACTTTGGCCTCTGGCTAATTGCCATTTTATTTTAGATTGCCTATATCATGCTTGATTCTTTATAGTTCACACTCCTTGAAAATCAACAAGAATAGATGCTTTGGCTCTATGGTACAATAAAGTTTCGTAAACTGTAAATTATGTATTATGTATTTATGTCACCTTGGTCACAGCTTTTTTGTGTCCATTAAACATTCATAAGTTACAATTACAGTTTTATAAGATAATTCTAATCCATATTTTAAAAAATTCCATTAACAATTTCAAGGTTTTGAATATTTCAGATGAATGACCAATGAACTTCCTGAGGTCATGTGTTCCTTCATCACTACATAAGCATGATGCACGTCCGAAGAGCGTAAGCAATGCAGATGGCAAAAGCAAGTCGCTCTACTTGCTCATCTTACACAGGGCTGCCTGCTCAGCGCTTTATTTGCCTTGGGTCCAGAAACACAGTGACAAGGCTGAACTCCATCACACCAGAACATCAGCCTGCTCCTGCTCCTGAGCGTGGCCAGCATGGCAACCAGCTATTTGATGAGTGATAAACTGATAAAGGCACCAGAAATTCAAGGGATGTGGACAACCCTGGTCATATGAGAGGGGAGACTGGAGAGAGGGCTATGAAGTAAAGGAGCTCTGGGGTGAGATGTGAGACATCATTTTGTGAATGGCGATAAAGTAGCAGCAATATTGGCAACATAGTGATTTTGTTGCCATTTTTAGAGAATTTGGCAAAAATTTCCTGATCAGACTCCTGGTGCACCGTGCTCATCAAATATCAACTTTGTTTGTATATAACACAACTAAGCAGATGCCTTGGAAGCAGATGCACTGAAGACAGGCATACTGGATGCACTCATTTTGGTCATATAGAGCATACGTGAAAAGCATGTAGCATTATAGTATAGTATGTAGTATTATGTAGTAGTATGTAGTAGGCTGTAATAGTATGCAGTATCCTTTGCGTCTTGGTTCCTCTCAAGATTTCTTTCTTGTGGTCTAGGGAGTTTATCCTTGCCACTGTCACCTTTGACTTGCTGACTGTGTGCTTGACATGTGTAAGGTTGCTTTGTGATAACAGCTGTTATAAATAGCATTGTATAAATTAATTTGTCTTGAAAGAGTGATGAAGGGCCCTAAAAATGTGGCCTCAAGGGGGAGCTAATGAGAATGCTTTAAACAAAGGGGCATAATGGCCATAACGGAAATAGGGGAGCACTCATGGTAATATAAGCTCCAGATAACAGAAGAGGTTTACTTAAGACAGTCCCACAAATGTCTGGAAAGGGCAGGACACATGGCTCACACAGCTACTCATCACGGGAGCACGTGAACAAGCTCTAATCAGTAGGCAAATGAAAGCAGGAGTCATCACACTACACAAGACCCAGTGCACACTTGTTCTACAGAGATGCTTACAAAGATGGCATTTGTCATGGATATTCAGGAATATCTGAAAAGTTTGAATCTGCTGACGAAATCAATTTTGACTGAAATCTGTATATTGACACAGATTGACAGATTTTACTCTAAGATTGAATCCCTAAGCCTAAATGGTGATGCCGTGTCATTTCTAATAGTGAGTTAAAATGCCCCTGTTGGTCAAGCTTAAATACTTGTTTTAATGTACATATTTTAATGTTGTAACTTGTCATATATTCTCTCTGTAGAAGCCACTGTGAAATAACAGTTTAGTGAAATACACTAAAGCTAGTTGTGGAGCAAAGAAGAACAGAATCAGTTTAACAAATGCCCATAAGGCATGTGAGTGTGACTTTAGACAGTATACACACACACACGCGAGTGTGGCTTTAGACAGTATATACACACATCAGTCTATCATTCAATTCCCGTAAATTTGTTCATTCCTGGATTTGAAAATGTGGCTTTATCCACTTGTAGTTAGCATCAATTTACATTTTTATACACCAAACATTACTATATCAATGTCTTTCACAACTTTAATGTTGGATGCTATTACGTTATGCTTCTGGAAAGGCCAAAAATCAAGGTGATGTTGGAGTCTGGTAACCTGCGCACAAAAGCACACTGACTTAACAATACTACTGTATGTGTAATACAAACATAAATCAAAAGTTACTTGTAAACTGATATTTCCAGGCTGTATCATGAATGTAAACTGATTCTTCGATAAAAACTTAATTTACATTAGAGAATTAAGTTCATTGCAGAACTTTCATAAGTGCCACTTTCAAAGCTTGAGATTACTATCAAACAACATTCTACATTGCTACTGATCAGCAAGTACTTGAAAACGTGCAGATCTTTTTTTTAATCATCAAAGAAAGTCATACCGCGTGTGCTGAACATTCATAAGGTGGGCTACTTTCAGTCTCAAGATATTGATTAACCAATCTCTCCAACAGATATTCCCCAAGATAATAACTTCTTTGATCATCGAGATACAAAAAAAGTATTTGGTTAAAGAAACACTTCTCCCAATGCTTGTCCTTACAGGAAAAGGAGACTGCCTAATATATTACCAACAACAAAAAGGATCAGCAAGGCACACAGATGTGGGTTTTCTCTTCTCCTTTTTTATAACATCATAAACATTATATTGGTAACAGTGACTAAGCTGCAATTTTGAATATTGGATGAGTTGGATGAGACAGATTATAAACAGAACACCTTTCACAGAATACAGTGCAACCTAAGCAAAAACAATAAAAAGGAAATATAAAAGAAACTTCTGGCACACGCCTTTAGAAACTCAAAGCATTAAGTGCTGCCCATCATTCGGTTACTGGATTTTTGCTTTAACAAAGATGTGCATGTGTGGAGGTTGGGGGGGGGGGGGGGGGGGGGGGGTGTGTGGACAGTGAAAGGACCATAGTAATCTTCTCTGAACAGTCGCAATTCATTGCACAGTGGTCTGTGTGACCAGTACACATTTCTGTGCAAACTAAGAACAAATTAAAAGGAACAGCATCTCCCCCCCCCCTTCATAATTCAAGTTCCCACTTATGCTTGTATTTGGATCACATTTTCTTTACACTAAAGAAAAATCTGCCATCCAGTTGGTACCCAGAGGGCAGTACACCAATTCAGAAAGTCCTGCAGCAAGGTTGAAACACTTTTGGGACGCTCTGCTCCAAGCTCTGAAAGGATGCTGTGGGATTGAGTGTGTGGGCAGGCAGGGAGGGTACAGGTAGAGGTTTATAGATTTAGAGGGATAGACGGGAGAGGGTGGGAGTCGAACTCGCATTATTAGTCCACTGGTCGCTTTTCTCCATGTTTCTTTGTAAACTCTTCTGCATTCTTAAAGAATTTTTTACGGTCTTTTGAATATTCTTCTGCTAAATCAGCTCTCAGCGGGTGCTCTGGTTGAGGGTCGTTGACAAGGGCAATCAGAGACTGGATTACTAATTTGGGAAAGGAAAGAACACAGCATTAACTGTATGAAAAAGCATGAGACCATGGTCATCTATACAAGAGACAAAACAAGCACACTCCATCTGTCTGAAATCACACATCCTACATGTCAGAATAGGCTGAGATGACTTACCTTGGTCAGTTTTAGTGGCTGGTTTCCAGTTTTCAGCACTTATAACTGGCAGGCATACCTGGCCTTTCTCATCAATGTTCGGGTGGTAGATTTTGGTTTTGAAAGTTATCTTGGGAGGCTTGAAAGGGTACTCGGCAGGGAATATGATCTCGATCCGGAATGCGCCTTTATCATATGGAGGATTGTCCTGAAACAAGTAATCAAACACAGTTTTGTTTGTTTTTACTTGTCACAAAAGTCTGCTTAATGACTCAGGAAATAAAAATGCAATTCTACATTTTAATCTGGCAGCTATGAAATACTAACTACGGTCAAAACGACAAGTAGGTGCATGTCAGTCTCAATCATGAAAGCAGGCTCCACAAAGATGAATGCCACCATCAATTTACCCCCAAGAAAAACACAACCAACTGCACTCGCATTGGACAGAATATGCCAAAATTTGGAATTAATCTGAACCACAAAAAAAGCATGTCTCACTATAAGCACAACTTTGATTAGTGTACATCTACAAACCCTTTTGTGACCTAGTAAGAGGCCACATGTTTGGTACTGAAACAGATGCATTCACAAAACATAAACCCTGCAAAACCACACCCTGTAAAGCTTTAACCTGGCATGGTTATTAAACTCCAGGGACAAACAAATGGGAATATGGACATCTTTATGAATGCTTCTGAAGACTCTAGTAGCACAGAGATGTGAAGAACGAGGTGATCATTTACTTTATACTTTTTAATATTGTAAACCCAATGACTTTCCACACAAAGCAAATGAAGAATTAATGGAGTGTATAACTAATCCCATGGCACTACTCACTACAATAACAAAAAGGAAGTTGTTTATACTTACAGGAACAATAAGTCCTTGCCAAGTCAAAATATTTGACTCGTCAACTTGAATATTACGGAAATTTTTCATTCCAGACTTGCGAATTTCATCGAGTTCCTGTAGAACAAAGTGTACATCTTAGTGATGCAATTCCAAACATTCTTGACAAAACCTTAGACTTAGCCTAACCAGGTAATAGTAGCTAGCTGATTACACCACCATACTGGCTGACTGAAAAAGAGCCCAGACAATCATACTATAAATTACCTCTTGTCCATAATTATGTGCTAAGCAGCATGAACTTGCTCAAAGAATCGGTTGTTTTCATTACTGGTAACCGAATTAAAAAAAATAACCACAGTGAAAACACGGACAGTTTCGTTTACAAAATCTCAAATGTCGCAAAGTAACATTTAGGTCACGAGACCCACAGTTTGCCAATACGTCTTAGACTGTCTGGAGAACACTGTCCTTAAGCTAGCCATTAACTTTAAATTAATAAGAAATAAACACCACATATTCATTCAGACTTTCAAGTAATCGAGTGAATAAAGAGAGGGTTAAACACCTAATCTTCACAACTTTTCATATTTCCTTAAAATGTACTACAACGCTACAATCAGTCTACTTTATTACTTATGCTAAATTACTTCCTGTTTCGGTTTAACAAATTTTTGCTTGGTGACTGCCGAGAAATTGATGTAAATCAAATGTTTAAAGGTTAGTAAAGTTGTATGGTATGTAACAAGCTCATCATTTATCCGATTTGGTCATAAAGCAGTAACCAACAGCCAAACAACGTTAGTCGATTAGCTTGTTCTAAGTAGACAGGGCCAACAGCACCCAAACAGCTGGTGAGTTCAGCGAACGAGACAGAGAGAGAGAGAGAGAGAGAGAGAGAGAGACAGAGAGAGCTAGTCCGCTAATGTTCTCTTAGGCTACCAGTCTTTAACTAGCCAGCCAAGTTTGATCACTTTGCTAACCATGTAGTTTTTTTCGCAAACTTGGCTAGCTAAGGCTGTAAATATTAGCTGAAGGGCCCGTTTCGTTTAGTACGACAATTCAAAATAGACGTTCATGAGAAACACAGGACAGATTAATTTCTGGTGTATATGGTCCTTTTGCCGGAGACCTGAACTAACTAACAATCAGACGTTCATTTCGGTAACATTGGTCGGATCTGCTTAGCAGCCAACATGCTAACATGATAACTATCAGACCTAGCTAGTTAGCTGCGCTGAAGTTGGGCTAGGTTATTAGCTAATATATTATCTTATTTCTTAGACATAAGGTTAAGGAAACAAAAATACATTATTTCACACCCCGTTGTGTTATATTTAACTGATTAGGCATAACACATACGTTTTCGTGTCTGACGTCAACATTTTTTGATTGATCAGGATATTTACCTTATGAAGCCTCCTGCTTGCCGCCATCTTGGATTTGCTGCTTAATTACCCACAATTCACTTGGCTTTATAACCGCGCTCAGCAGAGAACGCACGAGATCATATCAATGAGTGGAAAACCCCTCAGCACACAAACGCGTTCACAGGCGTGGTGTCGCAGATCTTAAGATGAGTCAGGAAAGGATGAAACAGTCCCAACAACAAAGAACTGTATAGCCACAAGTTATATAACCTGGATAAATCAAATGCAGTTTTAGTGAATGACAGTTTTAGTTAATAACTCTAATGTGCACCATACATAAGATAAAAGGCATTTGTTTATGGGGAAAAGTTATAACACAAATGCAGAAGTCTCTTTTTGTTTTTTCCCCAGTCTTAGGTACATAGTTATAACAATAACTGTTATAACACTAACTTCTCTGTGCAATGAAAGATGGTCAGAGTTAACCATGTAAAGTTTTGTACAGTAAGCGACATGAATGTACTATTTTAGTTATCAATCAATAACCATCCTCAGGATGATTTAGTAGCCTACAGAGAGTTCTAGATATGACAAGTAAAATTGCTGGACAAAACCTTTGTTTACACCAAGATGAAAAAATAATAATAGTAGGGGCCAGTGAGGTTAATCTCAAAAGCCCATATTAAAAAATCATATGACATTTTCTATTTTGTATCACATTCTACACATATTTCTCACATATCTCATATTCAAAATGTTTGATATAAAAACAACATTATTATGTGTTCACAAGCAAAATTATACCGCTTATCAGATAATGAGCATGGCAGTCATCAAATAAAAATAGTAATAATAGAATAGTAATTTGAAATGATTCACTTTCTATTGGTAATTGTTAATGAAAAAAATAATGATCAATCCTCTTCTCATTCTTTAGACCAGTAGGTGCTAACCCTCCTGTAGATTCGTCTTCCTGCGGTTTCTCCCAAATTTAACACATCTCACCTATCTAATCAAGCACTTCTGAAGACAAAAATTAAATCTATCGCGTGTGACGGATTAGGATTTGGAAGGTGGATCTAGTGGACTTGAACACCGCTAAGATAAATCTGTATTAGTGGCTTTCATATGCGGGTGGCGTTTATGTTTGTTTGCTTGTGTAAGGTCAGCGTGATTGTCAGATCAACACATAATATGGAAATATTAGACTGCTACTATCTAATAATTACTAATACTAAGTAGCTAATAAAAAGCTACTAATACTGAGCTAATAATAATACCAGCTATGAAAAACATACACACATAAAAGTAGAAAGTTAAATGCAGGCGGTGGAGACAGAAGCAATACATTTTACGAAAGATGAAGGTTTTATTTATGCCCTCTAGGTGGCAGAAGAACACTCACTTTAAAGTCTGCCCTCTGGTAACACCACTACGGTCCCATTTATGCATTTCTGAGCGGCAAGGTGGCACATCACGCACTGTAACCCTAAACACCTATTTTACATTCTCAATTCTAGCATACCACGTTCTTATTCTGAAGTACTTAATATTTAGCTGACCAGCTCGACAACGCGACACTAACCTGAGTACCACACTAGCACTCCAGTAATGGAACAGGGACACGCCAATCTACAATACTAAACTTTAAATGGATTCACAGTAACAACAACAACAACCAAAGTTACCATATTGTTATTAAGTTCATGAACGTTTTCATTAAATCTAATCTATGAATCTAAACACAGGCAAAGATTATTCTACTACAGTAATACAATTATACAACATAAAACGAATAAAATATACTCTATATAAACATATAAGAGTCTTATAATTAATGACTTGTATAAAGTTTTTGGTCTGCATTAAATATTTATTAACATATTTTAATTCTAAAAAGACAGACGGCAAAATTCATAGCTACTGATTAATTACACTGTGGATACGCAGTTCAGTAGCCTGTGATGTGTGGGTTAATTTGGATACAAAGAACTATGTAAAATGTATGGAAGGCACATTGGAGTTAAGATTACTGTTGACACATGTTTGCTTGCAGGTAATTTTGCCATACAGTAAAAGCAGTCAGCATTCTAGTATGGCCAGTTATGCAGGCCATACCTGGATGGAGACACGACTGACAGCGATGCGTGACAACTGCTTAAAGTACTGAATTCAACGAGAAGTCATATTATGGTATGTTTGCATTAATTTATCCATGTATCTATGTTAATCCATTTTCGACATATAAGACTGGTCAACGTCTATGCGGCAGCTTTCTGGAAACATTACAAGTCCATATTTCCTAGCACAGGCTAACCTAAGCCTCGGGCGTTTAAGCAAATTCGTGGCTTCTGGCTGGCAGAGGTCTTTTTCACCCTCTTTGCTGGCTTTTATTCAAATTTGGGTCAGGGGTGAGGAGTTTTAACGTCACAAGCTTGCAAGATGGCGCTCGGAGAGCTGTGAGATGAGAAAACAGGATGGCTATTTGAAGAGCTTCGGTCGATTTCTTAAGGTATATATTTTCTTATCACTGGTGCAGTTTTATTTTCGTGAAATGTAACCATTGCAATATGACAAAGCCATTTCTGCGAGACGGTCTACGACAAGCCTCTTCTTTAAAACGAAACACAGATTGCTCAACCATACTGGTCTTCTCGCGCACCCACGGGGCTTCTCTTGTTTAGTACTCACCACCCAGCCAGCATAGCTGGGTAGGAGCAATGTGCCATATCACTTAGCGTAAATAAACAGGGTTTTCAAATGTTATGGAATAATTCGCAACGTATTTCATGTCGAGCCGTTTTGAGCAGTATGTCCTTTATATTTGTTATAAAAAAGAAATATTGCATCGGGATGATTTGGTAACACTGGTGTTTGTCGTGCATCGGGGTGATTTGGTAACACTGGTGTTTGTCGTGCTTTACACGAAAAACAATAATTCTTTTCGTGTTGTCTCCACATTCTGTGTTTATATGTTGCATGGATTCGTGCATGATCTTGCCAAGTAATCGCAGAACTTGCCACCAACTGTCATTTGTTTTGTCTATTATTATTTGAAAAACACCTAGGCCTAATGAAAAACTTGGAAATATTCCTCCGGACTGGTCTTGCGCGTTTGGTTTTGCAAATCTAAGCTAAAAGCTTGGCTGCAGTACTGTAAAACAATGTCTTTTATTTAACTAAATGTGATGTAGATTCTATTTGCATGTGGATGCAATTGCAGACGTGTCTGTTCATTTCTGTTGTTTTTATTTCTTTAGCAAAGTGCTTACAATGAACCTGTCTGGTTTTAACACATCTCATTACCGTTCGATCCTATTTTTTTTCTTTTTTGAACGGCCACTGTTCCTTTTTTCTGGGTCATTTCCCAAAAGAAGAGAGAGCTGGGATATCTATTCAGGCAAAAACAGAAACGATGAATTATTTTGTGGCTCTAATCATAATTGAGGTTTTTCCTTATTTTGTACGTGATTGGATTTCTTGAATGAACATTTTCTCATCCATGTTAATGGACAGGGGGAGGGGACTTGTTTTACAGCGCTCCCTCTGCGAGGATCTATTGCACGTCTTTAAGGCACTAGCCCTTGTTGTTTGACAGTTTTTCTGAATGAGACCGATCCGAAGGTGTACCCACTTACTTTATTGTTTAGGTTCCTTCCCCATAAGAGATGTACACTTTGGATTTATTCTAGTGATGGCTTTCGTATTTGACAATAGCATTAACCGCTGATGGTTCGCTTGGCCTTTTCTTCGTTTTGGGGTATTATCAGGACTGATGATTTATTACAATGTCGACCACGTCCTAGTAAGGATTGTGAATTGGCCACTAAATTCATATGCACGGGTAGCAAAAAGTTAGAATGGTAGTACCTGCCACATACAGAGATCTCAGCAACATGAACTGTGATCACAGGAAATACTTCTTGTATTGTGAACACTTTGAGTGTTTTAATTTGGGTAGTGTATGTGGCTCAAAAATATTGTTAAATGTATTTCTGTCACAAAGTTTCTTTTACTACTTAAGCTTGAAACTTTGTATGGACACATCCTATATCAAATAACACTGAGCTTGAATAAGGACACAATGATTAGACTGGTACTAACAGGAGTAACTAATGCACTGAAACATTTGTGTTTCTTCTCCATTTTTGCTAATTTTTCTGCTAGCGCTGCTGCTTTAGTGAAAGATCCCTGGGGCTCAGCTTGCCCACATACTTCGCATGTTTGCTGTAGGGAAGAGAGGTTCTCTGTACAAGGGCTGCTGTGCCATTTTGACCATGTCCTATTGCAGATCTATGACACATAACAATTTTTTCCCCTGTATGACTGTATTTGCTCTCCAATGGATTTTTATTTCATTTGATTGTTTTTAGGTTTCATACTAATTTTTAATATGTAATTTTTTTATCTTCTGAAGGAAGTGTTTAGATAAATTCTTCCCACATAGTGACAAGATGGTACAGATAAAGTGAAATTTAAAGTGAAATTCTTTGTGGTTGATAAATGCTCTGTAAATAGATTTGGCATAACAAAGCTGACGTGTTGATTGCAGTGCAGCCAGGTGTTTGAAGGGAGAAATCTTGTTTTAGGCATTCACGTCACAATATCAGACCCAGAACTCAACATGCAAGACCAAAGGAAATAATAAAGGCTATCTGTTGGTTTAATTTAGTCTCAAAAGCCATGTTGGATTTCGAGGATGTAAATGCAAGCTGATTCTTCATTCAGGCAGTGTTTATTTGAATAAAGCAGAATGATCAGGGATAGATGTCTGCCAGGCTTTCACCTGACTTCCATGTTTGACAGCTTGGGCCCGTTTTCTAGCCCATCACATATACATGAACTAGCTCAACACTGGGAACCTTGTGATCTTCCAGCTAAAGAGGAATAATTTGAAGTTATTTTTAAGCTGTGCGTAATTCAATGCACCTTTCATAACTTTATGGTAACAATACTATTATTTAAGTAACTTGCAGGATCGCATGTATGTTCCTCACATACAAATAGTCTCATCATGTGATTACACTTTTGCTCCAGGCCTGTAGCTTTGTGGCATGGCCATTATTTATATCTTAAACAAAGTCTCCATTACTCCAAGGCAATACTTTGGCCTCTATCTCACTTGTTCTTACTCTCTCTGATAAATAGCGAAGGGCAGACAGATGTGTGTGGTACAAGCTCGCAGTAACTGTGTTGGTTGCAGGTCTACAGCCACTGTCATCTTTCATAAGAACTGCAAAAGTGGTTTATAACCAAGACAATAAATCAAGGCCTTGAGCCATGTGGCATTGGATAAAGTTGTTCACAAGTCCAATCACATTCCTTGCCAGACTTGTTTACTAGTGTTTCCACTAGCCTCTTTTTCTGCACTTCAGCTCTTTCTTTTTGTAGGCAGCAATCTCCCTGATTAGAGCAGTCGTTTCATCTATGGGCCGGAGCAGGCTGGTCATTTTTGAGGAGGGGCAGGAATGTCCATGGAGCAATAAAAAGACTCAGCAGCAACCTTATCGTGTGTGTGTGTGTGTGTGTGTGTGTGTGTGTGTGTGTGCGCGCTGATAAATGCTTTCCTCAGTTTCTAAAACTTAGCCTTTGAGTTTTCGTTTTTGGGTGGGTGTGTGTGTGTGCGTTTTGTGGGGCAAAAGGTTACAGGTTCAGGGCTTGATGCGATGCAGAGTTTTGGTCAAACAGATGTGGTTTACTGTTATCTGTACAATCCTTAAACTCTGCTCCCTCTCCCAAGCCAGAAGCCTTTTGAGTTATGGCATCACTCTGACTAGGTTAGCACTGGTTTTAGTGTAACAAGCAGACAGAAGCTGTTTCAGAAACCTTTTTAATATAATATTAATATAATATAATATTACTCAGACCTATATAAAAGCGCTAATACTTGAATATTGGAGTCTATGGATTTGTACAGGTTTGATGAAAAATACAATTACTGAAACAGTATAGAAATATTTTATCATTACCTTTTAGATTTAAGTGTGGCTTAAATCTTAAGGTTCCAGACATTTATGGTGTTGACATATTTGAAATGGTATTTGTGTGCTTGGTAAGGTTTTCAAATATTTTTAGCATTTTTATAAAATGTGTTTTCTCATTTTAATGAATTAATCCAATACTGGATTCTAAATTTAAAAATAGCCTGCAAAGATGACCTCATGTTGGCTTTAAGTTTTGATACCTAGTTTTTTTTGTCAAAATGACATAACCCCAAGCATAAATGCAGTTCAATGACCTCACATCCATGGGTTATCATGTGAAATGTGCATACACTTTTAAACATTCACTAAATACATATTTATTTGAAATGTAGTGTTCCTGACACGTGATCCGTGTTACCCACTGATACAGAAAAGGGTTGACAGTCTTGTTTATGAGGTTCCAGCTTGCAGGGACAATAAGCAAATTCAGCGATCTTCAGGATAGTCCTAGAAAGAGAATTTAAAAGGGAATCACCATTCAACATTACTATTCAGCATTCACATGGGCCGATAGCAGGAAAATAATCCAGGGGAAGAACAATTACATGAATTCTGTTCTTTATTGTACCATTTTAGATGGAAACAGCAAATGGAAAGATTGTCTGGGAATATTGTGTGGTTCCATTTAATTGTGTTTAAAGGATTTTGCATTTGCATCAACATTGACATTACAATTTTGTATTGTCAAAATTATTAATAAATAAGTTGTAGATCCAATCAACCTGAGTTCTGTAGTATCTGTGGCGTTGTTTTGTTTAGTGTGGACAAGTCTTGTTATCCATTGGTGGGATAATACTGTGTGTGGGTATTTTGTAAAGGTTTCACAACCAATAATGATACTCCTGCTGAATGACAAAACCTTTATCTTGAGCATTGCAAGGATTCTGTTGCAAGCCAGGGCATGCCTACCTGGTGGATGGGCTGCTGGGTTACCTGTTCCCACCACACCCTTGGTGATCCCTCTGGCTCGAATTTCATGTTGTCCTTCGTGCAAGCCCAGCCAGAGCCATTCGCTGGCCTCTCCACCCAACCCCCATCCTGCAACAAAGAGTCTGACCCTGGAGTTTGGCATTCATGGCTGGTGGTAGAAACATTTAAGAAGGCTGAAGAGAGAAAAAAATGTTGCATGTTACTGTTCCCGTCCTTTTCAGTCTGTGTTTGTGTTTGGACTGGTGTTTTCAGGATTTTAAGACCACAGTGGCATTTGTAATGCCAGCAACAGGGAATGAAGCCCAGTATTCCATATTCGTAGTAAAGGGCAGCAGGTAGATAGTCTAAGGTTAAGGAATTTTTATGAATTTTGTTGTTGCCATTATAGGGCCCTGCTTGATGACTATGTTTATTTATAAACATTGAATTTTACATCTGTTTTATGATCGGTGCTTAGACAGTCATACATATCGTCTGTTGTATGGAATGTACTGCATACTGAGTCCCCCCCCCCATTTTTTTCTGCTCTTTTAGGTTTGTAGGTGCAGAATTAGAAGTCGGAAATGGAATTGCCAAATCATGCCAAACAATTGCTGCTGCAGCTAAACCAACAGAGAGCCAAAGGCTACCTGTGCGATGTGATTATAGTGGTGGAAAATGCCCTCTTCCGCGCACACAAGAATATCCTGGCTGCCAGTAGCATTTACTTCAAGTCCCTCATCCTTCACGACAACTTAATTAACCTCGACACAGATATGGTCAACCCGTCGGTTTTTCGTCAGGTGCTAGACTTTATTTACACTGGCAAGCTTTTGTCCTCAGATCAGGTCAGCGACCACAATTTTAATGCCCTCCTAACAGCAGCAAGCTACCTCCAGCTCCATGACCTGGCTGCTCTCTGCAGGAAGAAACTCAAACGCAATGGAAGATCTCTCCACAATAAACCCACAACCCCTACCAATGGAAGAACACCACGGAACCAAAGGTTGTCCTCCACACCGGTCCCCCCAAGCCAAATTTCAGGGTTTAAAGATGATGAAAAGACAAAGAGGCATGAGGAGCTACTCAAAGATGAGTTGTCTGAGGATGAGGTTTTTATCAGGAAAGCCCACTGCGTGAACTCCGCTAACTCCCTCAGTCCCTCGACCAGTAAGAATGGGAGCAATGGTCCTGTTAACAGCAGCGCTGGCCTTCTGGAACTAGGCCTGGACCTCTCCAAGAAAAGCCCTTCAGGGAGCACGGCTACTGAAGAGGTCAGTCCCAGCAGCATCCCACAAGAATCACCTCAGTCTGCCTCAGAATCCACTGCCAACAGTGCCTCATTCGATGAGATAACCACCAACCCACAGAACCTTGCTGGAGGAGAGCCTATGGAACTAGGTGAAGGTGGAGAATGTGAGGAGAACCAGCATCCTCCAGACTCCGAACAACACAAGCGCTCCCGCCAGGGGACGCGGCCAAGGCGGCAAATCAAGGGCGAGGTGAAAAGTGAAGATGGTGTACGGGCCACCTTGCCCAACGGGGTCACCAAGAGGTTGAACGTGGCTGGAGGGGCCGTCAACTCGGACCTTCCTTTCCAGTGCAAGGAAGAGGAGGAGGGCCTGGAGAACGGTCAGGAACAGAGTGAGGAGAGCGGTCAAAGTGAGAGTGAGGGTGGTCGCGGCAGCGCCAACTACATGTACCGGCAGGAGGGCTTTGAGCCGGCCCTCGGTGACAACCTCTACGTGTGCATTCCCTGCGGCAAAGGCTTCCCCAGCTCCGACGAGCTGAACGCCCATGTGGAGACCCACACGGAGGAGGAGCTGTACATCAAAGAGGAGGAGGAGGACACCTACCCGAAGGAGGACGAGGGCGAGGCAGAGGACCTGTCGTCGCAGGTGGCGCAGGCTCACGGCGCCGAGGCGCGGCGCTTCTCCTGCACTGTGTGCAACAAGAGCTACAAGGACCCGGCCACACTGCGGCAGCACGAGAAGACGCACTGGCTCACGCGGCCTTTCCCCTGCAACATCTGCGGCAAGATGTTCACACAGCGCGGCACCATGACGCGACACATGCGCAGCCACCTGGGCCTGAAGCCTTTCGCCTGCGAGGAATGTGGCATGCGCTTCACACGCCAGTACCGCCTCACTGAGCACATGCGTGTGCACTCGGGCGAGAAGCCCTACGAATGCCAGCTCTGCGGGGGCAAGTTCACGCAGCAGCGCAACCTCATCAGCCACCTGCGCATGCACACCTCCCCATCATAAACCAAAGACGGTCGGGACGGGAGACCTGCAGCAAAAAGATTTCAGTACAACGCACACCTCTTTTTCTGTGAAGATGATTGGTGACCCAAAGGAAGGCAGGAGTAGCAGTTTCAAACAAGCCCCAACAGTTGAAACAGTAATTTTCTCAAATAATTGGTATGTTTTAATTTTTTTGTTTGTTTTTGCATGTACGCTTGGGGTACTAATGCTGTTTCTCTCTTGGGATTGCCAGACCACTACAAACCAGTCTATGCATTGGTTTCATTATGTCTTAGTCTGCTTGGTTTATTTATATATCCCAAAAATGCATTTCTCTTTTTATTTTTTATCTCTTTCCTTCGAACGAGGGTTCCGAAGGTACATCACAGAATGTGTTTTACACGATTAAGCCTCTAATTGTCATATCCTAAAATTGCATTTTTAATTCAAAGGATGATGGAAATTTACTGGTTATGACATATTAGTCTTTCTAAATCTCAAGGAAAGCGTTGCAAGACATACCAAGTGGCTTGTCTGCATTCTTTATAGTGGTGTTTTAGAAAAGCTTTGCATATACAACCAAACATATTCACAAGATTTCTAGTCTGTACCATGTGCCCATTGGCTATGTCTAGTTGTAGATGGGGAACAGGGTCCAACAGAGCTTTCATACCATAGTGTCTTGAGGTATTTCTGGACATGAACACAAATCCTCAATCTGATACAGCTTCAGCTTGTATTGCTGCATTAAACCTAGAGAAATGCTGGAGCATTTGTGGTACATGGTACATGATGAACTAATGATGGACCATTTGCTGGTTATGCTTTTCAGTTGTGGCTGAGAAGTGAGTGGAGTCAAACATACCCTACTGTGTTTCTTCTGCACCCGGGGGAGAGAATGTGAGCGATCTTGGGTGTCCTTTTAAAGCTGTGTTGTTTACTCATATAATATATAGGGGTTTACTCTCAAAGAAAAGCCAAAATGAATGGTACTTGTTTTTAGATAACTTATTGTTATGCTTCTGTGAATGTTAAACTGGAAGTCCTTTTGGTCATTCTTTGGGAAGGGACAGAATGGTGAGGTGACTTGGGTGATGGGGTAGGGTTGGTTTTAGTGAATGTTGAACTTTAAAATTTTGTTGGTACTGTAGTTTTTCAGTTTCGTCTGTAGGATTTCCCTTCACTGAATAGACAAGTCTATTTTATAGACTTGTCACATTGCTACCTCTTAATTCTTAAGAACAATACATTAATTGATGAAAATAATGGGGTTTTTAAATATAGACATATAATGTTTGTTGAGGCTTTCAAAGTAGTTCTAACCTGCCCATCTTTCAACAAATGTTTAAAGTTTTACAAAGTTTTAAACATATTAAAGTAGGAGCTAGCTTGTTAAACGCATGTATTTAAAGTATTAAAAGTTTTATGTCAGTGAAATCCAAAGAGAAAATTAATATTAAGGGGAATAATGGCTTACCAACAAACATTTCCTGTAGAATATCCCTACCAAAGTTTTTAGATTAAATATGGACAATAACATTGCAGGTGAAAGGTAGTAAATTTTTCTCCTTTTAATTTTTGAAAAAGAGCAATGTTGTGGGAATGTTTGTTAATACTGGACATTGTACTAAAACCAATGAACTTCTTTTGTAACTTCTGTTGATTGTTGGGCTGGTGGCTTTCTGGTTTTGAAGTTTACAGTAGTGCATTTGAGTTACTTTGTCATTACTTCTGTCTTCAGAAGAACTTTGACAAAGGATTTCAGAAGGACTAATTTATTTTAGATTAGACCAAAAAAAAAGGAAAAAAGAAAGAAAGAAAAAAGGAAAATTGAATGAATGGGTAGAGAATGTAGATTTTTGTGTTACATGTCCACTGTACTTAGGAAGCTCAGTCAATGAGGAGGCATCACTCTGCATGGGCTCTTCATGTGTAGAAAAGCTTTGGGGCTGCATTCATGCCCAGCCGAGAAGACCTCCTTTAGTCAGCTGACACGTGGTGATCAAAATGCTTAGAGGTTATTCAGAAATGCTGATAGTGGTATTGGCTTACTGAATTGGGGGTTCAGTGTTACACGAACAGAACAGACACCAGTGAAAGTACACGTACTTCACAGCTGATGTTTTTGATGCCATGTAGTCCATAATTAATTGCGGTTTAGTTTATTCAAACCCAATATGTCACATTCCATGTGTAGTTCTTTGTCTTTTCAGTGTGAGTCTTAATCATTCCCTTCTGTTTCCCTTCTGGTTTAGTTGATCTTGTTCTTTCTCCAAAGTTGAGTACGAGTTACTTATGACTGCAGCGAGAAGCTATTAGAATTTTAAATAGTTGAATACTGTTTACTGATCTCTTTCCTGGAATTGTTTTGTCTGAGTTCATCCCTCCAGACACATAATCTGACCTGATCCAAGTACTTACACTGGAGACAAATCTGGATTTTTATTGTTTGAGGAAATTGAAGCTCACTTAATCAATTTTGTCAAGAGTTAATCTCATGGCTTCATACCATTTGATAGGTAATACTATCATGGGTAATATTACTATAAGGGCCACCTTCCTGGTCCTGAATTAACCCCAGCCTTGGACTAAACTGCAGTGCCAAGGGTGAGTCACAATTGGAAATTCTAGTCTAGGCTTACACATTCTGGGAACACTGAACATCAAGGTGGTATCAACATTTGAGATTAAACTTCCATCCAAATGTAAAAACAAATATTTATTTTGCTTCCAGTGTATGTACTCGTATCTGCTCAAGAGGGCTGTTTCAGACTATTTGCCTTTTCCATGGACTGCATTGAATTCCAGGGGGGGGGGGAGAGTCGCCATTGATCTCATGTGTACATATCGGCACTTAATCAATGCAGCGTCAGTGTCAGAAAAGGAATGTGTTGGTTAGGTGTTTTTGTCTTGGTCCAGGAATTTGGAGCTATAACTGAAAGAACGTCAAGAGTAGTTAAAGGATGACAGAAGTTTCAAACTGTGACAATAAAACTTCAGATTTCAGGGACAGTTCTGCATATTTTGAAGTGTGGAACTTTCAACTACATTTGTAAGACTGTGTCAATACTGTGTCAATTTCTGTATTTTAATGATAAAAAAGCAAAACATTAGTTTCCTATGAAATAGATTTTAAGAGTGTGTGTTCCAATTTCAAACAACGCCTTCAAAAAAGATGGGGGTGTAGAGGGACAGAAAAAAGGAAAAAAAAACACAAAAAAATAATTTTACTTTTAATTTCCAGAGTGTTTTAGAACAAAAAAGACAGTTGTAAGCATAAAGTGTATAAACATAAGATAAAGCTCATACCCAAATTTTCAGACTATTTTCTAAACCAAAGCACATTTTGAATGATTGACATCTTGTCTGACCTATAGATACTTGTGTATATTATCTCACTGTTTACATATACCCTTACAGTCTCTGACCTCAGGCGAGGAGAGGCCAGTTTGAGCATGTTTCTTTTTTGGTGTTTGTCTTAAAACTGAAAGCAAAACACAAAAAAAACCCTAAGTCTGATCTGTGTGTCTTACCTTATGGAAGTAGGTGCATGTTTTGAAATGGCTCGGGAGACCTAGCCCCCAGTCAGCTGCTAGCTGTGTGATTTATGTCCAACCCCTCCTGCGTTGGCCTGTGTGATCTGCTGAAAGGGTGTTTGGTGTTAATACATTTGAAAGTCATTCCTTTTAGTGTCAGGATATATTTTTGTTTGTCTGCTGCTTCATTGTTTTAAAGGTGTAAATAAGCATAAATACAAATTACACAGTTTACCTCAGACTAAGCCATTTAGGGTATTTACTTGTCACACATTGTGTTGGGGGGGGGGGGGGGGGGGGGCTTGACGTTGAGTTGTTTGGGGGGGGTCAGGGGTGTCTCACTTTCCCTTGTCTGCTGTTCATTTTGTTGTGATTTGCTGTTTGTTTTTTGAGCAGGCTGTTGTCCATGAGAGAAGCGACTTCAGTCTGACTGGCCTCTCCTCCAACAACATTGGTGCAAACACTTATCGACAGTGTTCACTTTTTTTCTTTCTTTTAAAATGTTTTTTATTTTAATCAAATGTTTATTATCAGTGATGAATGTATTTATTTTTTATCCTGTTTCCACTTTTGCTAAAAAGTTCACTTTGGGTGAGACATGGTGTTTTCAGGGTCTTCATTTTATTACTTTGATTACACTGAGGACAAAAAAAAGACACAACCCTAACCCGTCTTCAGTCCTGTGAAGACGCAGGCAGCAGGAATGTATTGGACCCATGAAGTGTTCGTGTGAAAGGATCAGCTGGATAGCTTTTGCTCTTTCTGATCCTTCTCTCACTCAAAGCTTGCGTGTTCTCTGGATAATTCTTTCCCCCCTGTATTGAAGGTTTCTTTTCTTTAGTTTTTTTAATGCACCTGTCTGTGAACTCCTGTTTGTCAATACTGTACGGGACATTTTAGAATTCTGTAACAGGCACTCGAGTTGTGTTTTGAATCTTTCCTGGAGGCAGAGGTGTTGTCATGCTATCATGGTTCAAGGCTCCAAACTGTTTCCACCCCCCCCCCCCACCCCCCCACCCCCTTAAATGTTGGGGGGAGTTGATGTGGGTCCTGTTCCCAATGACCAACCAAGCCAAAGCTTTTGTAAGAATGAACTCCTCTATGCGTTACCTTCTACACCACCTCAGTTAAAGAAAATGGCATGCTGACACATTATTTGATTAGAGTCAGCGTATATTTTAAGCTTTATGAAATGCACTTTTTCGTGAGGTCCCTTAAGCCTGCCCTTTCAAAAGACCGGTTGAACGTACTTACTTTAATTGTCACTTGATCAAGAAAGATTAGTTTCAAAGCTTTAAGTGAATTCAAAGGTTCGGGACCGAAGAATGATCTTCCTTTTGCTGCTATAACGTATTCCATCACAACAGGACTGCATTTCCTGTGTAGTGTCACCAATGATCTCATATTGCTAGGTGTTGACCCACCACTCGGACCTTAAGTTACCAAACCGACCAAAAACCAAAGCCATCTTTATAAGCATGTGCAGAGCATGTGGGCTTTGGCTCCATGGTTTCCCTCAGGGCCATGCTGCACCTGTACTGGTGCGCTGTGCTGCCAGCACTAACACCTTTCATCCACTTCCTCCCCCGTGTGTTTGTGCTGCCATCTCACATTTCTGCTTGCAAGTGTGCAGACAGGAAGGAATGTATCCATCTCGGTGGAGGGATATTTTAATATGACCGTTCATTAACAAATTGTTGCGTACACATATGTGTAAATCCAGAACTCCAGTATTGCCTGGCTCTATCAGTCCACATGGTGTTAATTAACCTGTCCCTTGTAAGTGTTTGTGTACCTCACACGAGTGAACGCAAGTTACCTTGGCAATTATTAGTTCATATTACTGTGTGTGCGTGCGTGTTTGTTTGAAGCCTTGAACATGGTTTGCTGGCAACACCATGGTTTCACGTTTCAGTCCTCACACCTTGTATTCAGGGCAGAGCTACACGCAGCTCGATTTGTCATGTGAATAGAATACGATGTACAGAGGTGATCTCATCTCGGCTTTCACAGTCCTTACAGTCTTAATGTACAGCTACCAGAAGTCATTTTAGAATCTTTTCATTAAAATCTTGATCAGAATTGCCTCTCTGAGTATCCTTCCATTTATTGATTCATCTATTTAATTATTGTGTGGGTGAGCCTTGTGTATTTCATTTCTTGTGCATTTGTTTCTCTTAATTGTCTTAAACCGGTTGCAGTTGTGTTTCCAGTAAGTCATGTCACACCTCACCAGCGGGCCACGTTGCGGCATTCTGAGGAGTGTGGGTTGAATTGGGGAGTATAGGGGTCACCGGTGATTGATGATGAGCGGGTGAGAGGGAACCCGCTCCAAGCTGGGGCCCCAGCCAGTCATGGCACAGCCCTCCGCCTGCCATCTGGGAGCCCCAGTGTGCCCTCCACCAATCAGAAGCTGCCTCCACGCTCTTGCCCCAGCCATGTCCGTTTTCAGTCCCAGCCTCTTGCCTGCATGCGCCATGCTCCAGGCCCTTTGGCCCATTTCGCCCGACACCCAACCCCCCCCCGGCCTGCCAGTGTGTGTCAAGAGGCCAGCAAGCACCTCCCTACCCCAGGGGAATAGAGGGTTGGCATTTTTATGGCCCTTGTGCTGCTGAATCCACGGGGCCGTTTAGCCCCGCCTCAAGTGGTGTCACATGCCAAATGACCCTGAATGGGGTCAGTTTCAGGCACAATGAGTTGTATGTTGATGATGCTGCCCCCACTCTCCTCCCGTCTGCTAAGTATAGATTAACTATAGTCACATCTGTGAGAAGGCCGAATCACATGCAGATCTGTTAGGAAGCCCTGAATGCATGAAAGGCAATTCAGCAGTCAGATGCCCGCGATGCTGGTTTTCTCTCTTTTTAAAATTTGGCATCTGCTGCTTTCATGCAAATTTGCTCTTCAAATTTTGAAATGCACAAGCTTGCCAGGTGTTGCCACAGCTGATTGCCTGACACGTTTAGAGTAGAGGTCCCCCCCACCCCAACCCCCAAGTTTGAAACTTGCGTCCACGCTGTCCAATAGTTCTTTTCAGGCTTTTTTGTTGTTTTTTTTTAAGCTTGGCTTGCATAAAAAGTGATATTTTTTTTCTCTCCTTTTTAACCAGCAGTGTTAGACCAGGTCTCTGCTCCATCACCACAGCAGCTGCCTCTTAGACACTGGATTAATTCAAAAAAGAGGGGGCTGGGGGGTGGGAGAGAACGTGAGGCCGTCCAGCAGCATTGAGTCTATTCTTCTCCTTTCATTCTCCCCTCCTGCACTGGGCTGAATGTAACGGCCCGGTCTGCCCATGCCGACGGCAAGAGACCCAAAAGAAATAGCACTACAGGTGGTTGTACGAGGGTGCATGTTTTGCATATTGATCCTTTCACATGGAACAGTACCGCAGCTCTCAGAGAGAGAGAGAGAGAGAGAGAGAGAGAAATCCTCCCTCCTCTACCATGTGCCCATGGCACCACACAAAAACAGACTTTGGGGTTCAGCATAATGGACTCTTTTCTGGAGCTGAAGGGAGCAGGCCACAAAAGACTGGGTGCAAAAAAAGAAAAAAGATTCAAAGTGAAATCTGACATCTGTTTTTTTCTCTTTCGCACTCCAGTTTCTGGTACACCATACATAGCACTGCTAGACGTGGCGATGCAAAGAAACGGTCGTTTCTGTTGTTAAGGTGGCGGGAGGAGACATAAGGTCTTAACCGAGTCTTCTTAAGAGCCGTTTCAGCATATGCACATTTTCTTGGCAAAAGTAGTTGTTTTGTATCTGCTAACAGTGTTTCTGATTTTTAAATGCTGCAAGTGCATTTTTAGTGCTTATCAGTGTTCTGGTGCAAAATGTCTAATCGAAGACTATAAAATGCATTAATGGATCACTGAGACGAAGTCCCTCCTCAGAGTTGAGTGTATGTAGATTTAGTGGGTTCAACAGCAAAGCGACCCGCGCGCGCGCTCACACTTGCGCTGCATCCAAATTCACTAGCCGCTTTAAGCCCATTCATCACTGTCGGTTTGTATTAGCTGTGTGTTCGAGAGGGAAAGCAGGGTATGCGGTAAAACCAGTACCTCCACATGGCTCCTGTTTTCCTCTGCTTGAGGTAATTAGGAGGATAGCAGTCAGAAGAGCTCCATAGCCTCCTGCAGTCACCACAGTTCAAGAACTTTCTGGTGTTCTTAGTTCGCTATGATCACACTCACCTTGAACTTTAATTAGAACACTATTATTCAGTGCCCATTTCTATATGATTTGCCTAGACAGCAACTAGCTGCCACGTAATACTCCCGGTTTTCGAGGAGCTTTACAACTGAACTGAAGGACTTCGGCTCTGTCATGGAGGCAGCAGCTCTCGTGCTCGAGTTATTTTACGTCCACGTTAATTAGCTAACCGGAGCCCGTACCGTTTACGTGATCGGCCTTTACCACCTCAGATACGATATGGAGCCGAAACCAGATCCTTCTCATGACAAAACTTACCTTAAAGTTTCTAATCTTTAAGCTCATTAAAGCATAAGTAACATGAGTGGTATCTTGATAGAAAGACCCATCCGATGCCTGTGCTGCTCTAATGGCAACATTAACCCATGGTGAACCGAACTCAAATACTGTGTAACACTGTATTACTGACCACTTATGTATGTCTGCTTGTATTTAGCACCCCTTACTGTGTAATGAAAGATAGCCTGGGAAAAAAATACTGGATGAGCTGCGAGAACTGTGTATGGTCTATTCTGCAGGGCAACATGCGCATCCTGATCCCGTGACATCTCTGAGGGATCGCTGAAAGGGCCGTCAGAGAGATACGTGTGGGGGCAGTACTTTCTGAAAATTAGCCTGTCGTGAATTAATGGGTCATGTTTCAGAAGAATTAAGAAATGATTGGCGAAACCTTTTACTGTTAGTCCCCCCACCCCACCACCCGTCCAACCAACCTCCACTCCCTCTCAACACCCCCATCCCCATACGCCCTTGTGGTTGTGCTGAAGAAACTAGTTGCCATGGCAACCCAGTATTTGACCTAATGTATGGATGGAAGTGGAATTCCAGTAGTCACTGTGGGCTCAGAGAAGATAGTGTCTGTAAGAGGGGTGGCTCTCTCTCTCTCTCTCTCTGTCTCTCTCTCTCTCTCTGTCTCTCTCTCTCTCTCTCTCTCTCTCTCTCTCTCTCTCTCTCTCTCTCTCTCTCTCTCTCTCTCTCTCTCTCTCTCCCCCCCCCCCTTCCAAGCCTGGGTTGAAATAGTCCATGAGCTGGTAGCTCTCCACCACTCAAAGTTTGTGCTCTAACCATGCTATGTACTGGGTTGAGAATGAACAGAAAGGGGGAGAGACTCAGACTGGTATTAGAAGACTGGGGGGGGGGGGGTGGTTTGAGGTGCATTAATGAGTTCTCTGGTGTTTAACAGGGAAACTCCAGAGAGTAGGCAGATCTTCCTCTTATGGATTACATCAGCGTTTCTCCACCACACTACATCTCACAATTAAATATTAATGGACTAAAGACCCTGTGTCTAAACAGCCCTCTGTGGCTGAGAAAGATCAGGTTTTCATAACAGCTATAATATTATTGCTACACAGGTGATCACTTGGTTTTGTTATGTAGATACAACAGCCAAAACAGCCTATTTTCACATGTGTTTCAATTAAAAATGTTTTTGAAATATACACATGCAGTGGTGTTTATTCATTCATGTTCACCTTTTTCAATACAGACCTTGTTAAAATTTCCACGTTACTCATATCACATAACCTGTCCACATGCTTTAGCCCAAAGCACTAAAGCAGTCTTCAGACATACAGTCCAAACAGGACAGCTGCACCCACACGGGTCGTTATGGATGTTTTTAGATCCTTTACTGAAGAACATGTCACTCAACCAGGTTTTACTGAGCAAACCATTGCTTTATTTTGTGCCAGATATATCTGTCTAATAAGGTCAGTGAAATGACAGCATCAGTTTTAATAAGGTGTGGTGAAGGGTGGAGGTCTGCCCTCTAATATGTTAACTGTTAAACAGTAAGTAGATTTCACATTAGCATATCAAACCCTTTAAAGGTTTAAGTTCTCTCAGAAAATAAGGACCCATGCTTTTCATCCAACAGTTTATATTTCACTGGACATACACTAACACATTGCTTGGACTTTATCTGGAACATGGTGTCACTTCTACAGTGGGGGCACACACGGGCCGAACTGGGGGAAGAACCATGGACCCCCGGCCCCCTTTTCACAGCTCCGTCCTTCACGAGGCCGTCCAGGACTTCGGCTGTGGGGGCCAGAGACAAAGGGCTTGCAGGCTCACGAACAAGAACAACGTGTCAAAACCCCACCTTTCCACCCGGCGTGCAACACAACCCAAAAAACCACAGGGAGGGTTATTGGACAGCATTGTAAATGTCACAGAAACAAACAAAACCTGCAGGAACAGCATCAGAAGGTAACAATAATCTAATAATGAACTTATTGTAATATTAAGACAAAGTCAGTAAGAGTAGGATCATTGATAGTCATTCAGCGTTTTTCTCACAAACAAGACAAATTGCATAAACACAAATTTGTCAGTTCTAGACTATTTTTGCTATACTAAAATTTGTTTACTGATATATTACTGAATAATACCTCTTAAAAGAAAAAATAACAGAACAGGCTAATGTACTGAATTAATTCAGACAGATTTGTGGTTAGGTTCACTGAAATAACCTCTAAATAAAGGGAAGCTGATTCTCTTTGCAGACATTCACATTGTCAGGCTGACCGAAATCAGGGTGTGGCCAGCATAACCAGTGGTGTTACAGTGCGTGACATACCAGATCCTTTCAGCCTGCCGAAGTTCAGCATCTCTGTGATGATCAATCCAGATCCAGATCAATCAAATACATGCAGAAATATTATAATTATACACTTGTCATTCAGATACCACCAGCAGTTCAACTGAATAATAACAATAAAAAAAGAAATAAAACCTCAGCTTTTTGGTTAAAGATTCCCTTTAGGGTTACATGTACAGTGCAAAGTATGTTGCTCAAAGATGAACATGCACAGGTTGACATTGCATAACATCCAATTGCTGGAGGGTCACACAAATACAGTACTATTTGTGCCATGGTCAACAAATGATGGCTTCTTGGGTAAGACCAACAAAAACCGAGCCCTGAATTTGAAAGCACAGTTTAGAATGCACTGGTAGCTCAAAATGGAATGTTACAAAAAAAAAAAGAAAAAAAAAGAAAATGAAATAAACAAACCAACCAATGATTGTGTACATCATTGCGATGTAAACCTTAAAGGGAGATTTTCTACAGCAGATAACAGGGGCTCTGCAGTGGTTCGAGGAAACTATGATCAGGACTTCACAATTCCCTCCGCCATGACGGGGCTTGTGAATTATTAAAATCTATAAAGTGCTTGTCCTTGCGGATACTAATTGCACCAATATGGCTGTCGACGTCAGACGGAAGGCCGCAGCTACCAGATGCAGATGTTGGGGGAGACCTGCCGTGGGACCGGATACCTGCCACCTCCTCAGTATGGGATCTGGTTTTGGTAATATTGCAGCATGTCATAGGTTTTGCTCCTGTAACATGGAAACAGAAGAAGATCGCAGAAACTGGTTCAGAAGCCACTTTGAGCTTAGAAAAATCCCTGCATGTGGATACAGCTATCAACATCTTAAAGACCAGCAGGATGAGACAGTGATCTTTCTTTAGATAGCTAGACAGTGATATTACTTAACTGAAGCATGCACTCTGTATTTGACCTTTAAATTGAAGACATAAGTAAGTAAATAAACCCATTGTGAGGTTGTACCTGCTACTGAGGAAGCAGCGTTCAATGACCTTTATAATAAAGGCTGCGGCCTCCTTTTCGCTCATGTTGGGGTTGAAACGCTGCCTGGTGTACACAAATGAGAGAACCATCATTACAACACTCAGGAGGCTCTGACGGGGGGGAACAGCACTGCCTCAATGCCATCATCCACCACCTCCAACACCACAGAGTTTTAAAATGGATCAGTCAGGTGCATTACATTGAAATAATTGAAAAAGTTGTCAATCCAGTTGAATGATCATGACAAAGTAAATCAAATAAATTATACTTTTCAGTCTGGTTTCAGAGTTCTCCACAGCACTGAAACAGCACTAGTTAAGGATAGTAAAAGACTGGAGATTGAATAAAGATGCAAGCAAACTCTCAGTCCTTTTTCTGCTAGATTTAAGCGCCGCTTTTGACACCGTTGATCATGAAATACTTTTTGATCGACTACAGAGATGGGTAGGCCTTAGTGGCCTAGTCTTAGACTGGTTTAGATTGTATCTAACTGGGCATGATTACTATGCTGCATTAGGTACCTCTTACTCCACAGGTCAAAAAATAACTTGTGGTGTCCCCCAATTCTTGGGCCGTTACTGTTCAACCTCTATATGCTTCCGTTACCACATATTAACAAATATGATATTAGTTATCATCAAGAACCTGGGCGTCACGTCATGACTACATGCAAGACAACTTATTTTCACCTTCGAAACATCGCTAAGGTCCGAGATATGCTCTCTCCTGCTGACAGTGAAAAACTTGTCCATGCATTTATCACATCAAGGCTAGATTATTGTAATGCTGTTCTATCTGCTCTTCCAAAGAGCTCTATTTCTCACCTACAGCGAGTTCAGAACGCTACTTCAAGGGTTCTGATCCGCAGGAGAAAGAGAGATCATATTACACCTGCACCCCACTCACTGCACTGGTTACCTGTCAGCTTTAGAATAGATTTTAAGGGTCTAATTTTTAAGTGTCTTCATGGTCTTGCTCCTCTTTACCCGATGATGGTTAGATATGTTCCAGTCAGGTCTCTTAGGTCTTCAAACAGTAATCTACTGGTGATTCCTAAAAGCCGATTAAAGATTGGCGAGGGTGCTTTAAGCTACTATGGCCCAAAGCTCTGGAACTCTCTTCCTGAAGAGCTCAGAGGCATTTCATCCCTGCAAAGCTTCAAGAAGAGTCTCAAAACCTTCCTGTTTAGATCTGGTTTTAGTTAAAAAACTCTAACTCTGTTCCATCTTATTTACTTTATTACATTATGTCGTCTATTATTTTATAATTTGGCACTTTATTACGTTATTTTATTGTTTGTTTCCTTTTATCTTTATTTTATTATTTTCTTTTTGTCTTATCTTTGCTTCCTTTTAATGTTTATTTTTTTATTTATTCTGTAAAGCACTTTGAGTTGCATGTATGTATGAAAGGTGCTATACAAATAAAGATTAATATTATTTTGATTATTATTATATTACAAAACATAACGTACTTGAGCAGTTTTATGGTCTGTCCTCTAAAGCATGGAAGGCCAGTGTCCAGCATCAAGGTCACCAAGGATACTACAGCATCCATATATGGCCTGATAGAGAGATAGAGAGAGAGAGAGAGAGAGAGAGAGAGAGAGAGAGAGAGAGAGAGAGAGAGAGAGAGAGAGAGAGAGAGAGAGAGAGAGAGAGAGAGAGAGAGAGAGAGAGAGAGAGAGAGAGAGAGAGAGAGAGAGAAACAAGTAGCAAACAACTAATGTAGCAAGTACATTAGGAAATAACTGGCAGACTTCAGTTCACCAAAACAACAACAAAAACAACAAACCGCTCCTCTACACATACGAACATGAATCTTCACTTTAACCTGCCCTACTGCCCTTACACTTGACAGCCTTGATCCTTCAGGACAGCTCTACAGTCATGGGCAAAAGTTTTGAGAATGACACAAATATTATATTTTCACATGATCTGCGGCCCTCTGGTATTTGTGTGTTTGTCAGATGTTTTTATCACATACAGAAATATAATTGTAATCATAGTCAATATTTGCAGTGTTGACTCTTCTTATTCAGGACCTCTGCAATTCTCCGTGGCATGCTCTCAATCAACTTCTGGACCAAATCCTGACTGATAGCAGTCCATTCTTGCACAATCAATGCTTGAATTTTGTCAGAATGTGTAGGCTTTTGTTTGTCCACCCGTCTCTTGATGATTGACCACAAGTTCTCAATGGGATTAAGATCTGGGGAGTTTCCAGGCCACGGACCCAAAATCTCTGTTATCACCTTTGCTTTATGGCAAGGTGCTCCATCATGCTGGAAAAGGCATTGTTGATCACCAAACTGCTCTTGGATGGTTGGGAGAAGTTGCTCTCGGTGGACATTCTGGTACCATTCTTTATTCATGGCTGTGTTTTTAGCCAAGACTGTGAGAGAGCCGATTCCCTTGGCTGAGAAGCAACCCCACACATGAATGGTTTCAGGATGCTTTACAGTTGGCATGAGACAAGACTGGTGGTAGCGCTCACCTCGTCTTCTCCGAACAAACTGTTTTCCAGATGTCCCAAACAATCGGAAAGGGGATTCATCAAAGAAAATGACTTTACCCCGGTCCTCAGCAGTCCACTCCCTGTACCTTTTGCAGAATATCAGTCTGTCCCTGATGTTTTTTTTCTGGAGAGAAGTGGCTTCTTTGCTGCCCTCCTTGAGACCAGGCCTTGCTCCAAGAGTCTCCGCCTCACAGTGCGTGCAGATGCACTCACACCTGCCTGCTGCCATTCCTGAGCACGCTCTGCACTGCTGGTAGCCCGATCCCGCAGCTGAAACACTTTTAAGAGATGGTTCTGGCGCTTGCTGGTCTTTCTTGGGCGCCCTGGAGCTTTTTTAGCAACAATGGAACCTCTCTCCTTGAAGTTCTTGATGATGTGTTAGATTGTTGACTGAGGTGCAATCTTTCTAGCTGCGATACTCTTCCCTGTTAGGCCATTTTTGTGCAGTGCCATGATAACTGCACGTGTTTCTTTAGAGATAACTATGGTTAACAGAAGAGAAACAATGATGCCAAGCACCAACCTCCTTTTAAAGTGTCCAGTGGTGTCATTCTTACTTAATCATGACAGATTGATCTCCAGCCCTGTCCTCATCAACACCCACACCTGTGTTAATGGAGCAATCACTGAAACGATGTTAGCTGGTCCTTTTAAAGCAGGGCTGCAATGAAGTTGAAATGTGTTTTGGGGAATAAAGTTCATTTTCTAGGCAAATATTGACTTTGCAATTAATTGCTGTTAAGCTGATCACTCTTTATAACATTCTGGAGTATATGCAAATTGCCATTATAAAAACTGAAGCAGTAGACTTTGTAAAAATTAATATTTGTATCATTCTCAAACCTTTTGACCATGACTGTACAACATTCACAAGCGGCTGGTCTTACCTTACCGCGAGGTAGCCGCGCACACACATCTCCATGAACCATTTAAATGGAGTGGCCTCCATTTTACCCCCCATGATCATCACCATCTCGTCTGTCAGTTTGATGTCTGGTTCCCAGCCAAGGTTCCCACCAGGAGAGCTCTCAAACATGAAGCCAAAATCTACAGCGCCCAGCCAAACAAACATACCATTAATACATTGCTTGTTGTGTATATATGTCCATATGAGTATTTTCTATCAAACTGGGAAATGCAGAAATGCTCAGTGAAAAGATTTTACTTTTGGTGTGCACTTATAACCCTGGGCAGGAAGCAACCCAAAAAGTTTCTGATTTATCATATGCAGTGTGTGTGAATGTGTGTGTGTGTGTGTGTGTGTGTGTGTGTGTGAGAGAGAGAGAGAGGAGAGCGAGTTTGTATCGAAAGCAAGATGGTTGGTCCATTCTGTTTGGGCTGCAGTTTGTGATGTGCTGTGTATGCGGGTGGTGTATGTGGACAGAGTTTGCAGGCGGAGTTTGCGGACTGACCGATGTGGATGAGGTGCCCTTTGCTGTCCAGCATGATGTTGCCGTTGTGTCGGTCTTTGATCTGCAGCAGGAACAACAGCAGGCTGTAGGCGGCCATGCTGCGGATGAAATTATACCGCGCCTGGTGGAGCAGGAGACACACATCAGCACAGACACGTACCGCAGCCTCAACACGGCCAGCACACACTCCTAGCTCTTACAAACAATACACGCAATAAAGACAAATCCTATGAAGCACTCTACATTGTTAAGAATCTACAAATAATTATAACCATGATTTTTTTTAAACAATTGTTCAAGGAGTAGAAATGCTTCAAAGGACTAGTTAATATGATTTCATGGACAGGTTCAAGATCAAAGGGGACAGAGTGAGTATGGCTGAAGTGTGCGTCACCTTCTGGAAGGCCAGAGTTGACTCGTCCCCATAGCGGTTCCTAAAGTAGTCATACATGCCAAAGTCAGTCTGCCTGCCTAGCTGATCGCGGGACTTGCAGTCTGGGATGCACTCAATCACACCGCACTTGGAGAAAGAAAATGACAGCATCCAGTGAATTTCACTCTATTTAGTTCTCTATTTATATTCTTCAATTATTTCAAGAGGTCCAAATATAAGAGATTTCAACAGCACTATCGCTAATAACAGTCAGACAATTAACATGCCAAACCACATTGTTCCAAAGTTGGAGTGCATCTTGGACATCAAATGCTAGTGATAAGTGGTATAAGATGTCCAGGACTCACCCCAGGGGCTGTAGCTACCACTCTGTAGGGGAATACGAACAGATCCAAGCCCACCAGCTGGAAGATGTTCTTAAACAGCCCGATGATCTGTAGCGCCAGCATGTCCTAGGACGAAAGACAGAGTCAGTTGGCCATTACTGGAAGTGTCTCATGGGGGAAACAAGGCCCTCAGAACCTTTCAAGCAAGCCTGACCTGTCTGCAGTCGTCTCCCACTTTAAAGATGGCTGCCTGCCAACAGAGCTCTCGAGCACTCTCCTGACCGTCATCACTGCCTTCTGGAGAGTCGGTGGTGCGGCGCATACCTGCACGGAGTCAACAGGACAATCCCAACTCCTCCAGTTACACGCTGCTCATTTTCCAATTTCTATTAGCCACGCATAATTTTCCAGTAGTTATAGCTGGTTTGAGATACAAGCAAGTGTTTAACCATTGATGAATGTTTATACCATTTATACCACTGACAATATAAAAAAGTGAACAAGGAATAATCATGGTAACATTTACAAACACATATCATTCCAAATAGTCATCCACTAATGCCAATCTGGGACATGGTGTTGACGATAATATGAGGGGAAGAACTTGTCAAAATGTTAATCAAAACCGAATACAGATAACGTGTATGTAAGAAGTGGTTCTTGTACAGAATTACCAAGGGCATTAGGTAGTACATAACTAAAATGCTTACATCATATATCATTTAGCCATTAGTGTAATATTAATTCAGAACATTAATTTTCACATTTTATGATCATGTCAGCAACTGCTGAAAAACAGCTGGTGAGAGAAATAGTCACTACATACCTTCTCTCTCAAGTTCACTCACTCCACATCTCTTGACTTTGAACTTTGCCAGATAAGGAGCTTTGGCAGCACTACAAAACACAAACATATTAATAACACTGAAAGCCCATCACTGCATGGCAACTATTGGCAGTATAATCAGCTGTGTTGGTCCATACATGACGCACAACTGCCACTTGCTCTAGTCACCGTTTTATACACCATACCTCTGCATCGGAGTTCCTGACTTGTAGTCAATATCTAAAACAATGGCTTCGGGATTGCTCGGTAAGTAGCAGCCTGAGAGTGGAAGGAACCAAACACACAGACCACACTCAGGTGAAACCAGGCCAGCAAAACCAGGAGGAACGATAAGAATCTACAACAAAAACTAGGCGTGTTGTTTGTATGTTTGAAGGCGATGGTTGTCCACTGACCTGGCTGGACTTTGATCTCAGACAACGCCTTCAGACAAGCCCGCTTTCTCTCTTCACCTTTGGGGACAGGCCTGAGCAGAACACAGAGAACAGCAACATTATTAATGGAGAGAAATTACATTACACACGGAATCTTAGAGGAACAGAGATAATCATGAACTTGCTTTATAATGGCGGAGACGTTGGTGATCTTGTTGAAGAAGTCAAACTCGCGCTGGTAGAAATCTTTGGCCGGCCCTGACAGAGAACCTATGATCTCCTCCATCATTTGCTCCAGCAGATCTCCAATGTCCGCTGGAGAACCAGGACAGAGGACAACATACAAAACAAAAACGACCCATTTACTTCTATGCATGTTCTCCAGCATCTTCAGTACCACTAAAAGACACTCTATGGAGTTGTAGACCCAAACATCACTTCTGGAAGGCTGGAAATTGGTGGTGGTATTTTACCCACAAAATTAACTGAAAGAACAATACTAATGTTGAAAGAATGGTAGCAGAGGTTTGCTAGGATCTTGCTAATGTGGACCTAACGGCTTTCAAGCAGAGTCAACTTCCCCATGTAATCAGGTTCCTTTTGGGCCCTGAACTCACGATCTTTCTGGTGGCCCTCCTCATCCAAGTAGATGTTGGTCTTCATGTTCCAGATGAACTGGTGGGCAAGGAGCTGGGACTTCTGCGCAGCCCACAGTATGTATTCACGAACATAGCCCATCTGCCATGGAGCAGGGAGAGACTTTAGTCATGAGTCACTAGAAACCACTGACCTGGGGCTTGTTATGAAAATGGAGGGACCTCACAGAGGGTTGGGCAGGGCAAGATGTTCCCCTACCTTGTCATACCGGAGAGCTTGCACAATTTGAGGAATGTAGAAGAGGATTGCATCCTGTCACAGGACAGAAGGTTCAGAGTTACATGTGCCCGGATGTTTGTTTGATTGTCTGTGTCACCGCTAATGCTTGTATGTGCTATGGGGATTTATTGCATGCACACAGACTGCTGTCCTGTCGAGAACAATCTGTGACCATATTTTTTTGTCTCCTTTTAAATGTTATCTTTCTTTCCCCCCACCTGTGAACGGTGGCACATTTTGATGCAACAGCTGCTCTGGGATCGCGGTGCTTTACACAGAGGCCCCAGAAGAACGTATTTCATTGCCTTGTACTTGTGACAATGTACAATGACAAAGTAAATTTGAATCTGAACATTTCATGTGTCTTACTGCCTGCCCGCCTTCTCATTGTTTGAACAACTAGACTAGCCTGTGTATTCTGGTCTGATAGCTTTAAGTGTGTGTTACTTGTGTATATCTCTTTAGCATATGGAAAATGCCATGCATGACTGGGCAATTGGCTTCAAGACAACCACTTGACTTTGAGGAGTAAAAATGTAAGCAACATTATGGAATGCTGTACCGTCTGCTCAAATCGCCTTCAAACAGCTCAGAGGAGCTATTATAGTAACTACTGTAGCAACTATTATAGTATTATAGCATTATTTACATTTGTTTTGTAACTTCAATGGAAATAAAGAGATACTACACAAACAAAAAATATACTTCATAAATGATGAATACTTCAGGCAACATTCAGCAACTCAACTCACAGTTCAGTACGGATGTGACTGGACACAGAAAACCCTCTTAAATAAAGAAGCAGACAGCACAGCAACAGAGTGACAGTACAGAGATGAAAGGCCAGGTCCATCTGTTCTACCACTCCCTCCGCCTCCTCCTCCTCCTCCCACTGAGGAAGACGCTGCATCGCTTGGCTTCAGTGGAGGCGTTACCATGGCTACCGCACTACCAAGGCTATCACGCGCTTGACTATCAGCCCTTAAGGCGGCAATACGTACCGGCGGGAAAGAGCGCAGCACTTTGACGGCGTACTGGGCAGTGAGCGGGTGTGGTGGGTACATGCTGGAGAAGTAGGACAGGCCGGTGGGCGGGTCGGCAGGGGCCCAGCACAGGATGTGACTCAGCTCAGGTGAGTCGGCATCGATGGTGTGCCATGTCACCAAGAACTGGGGAGTGGAGCGAGACACAGTGGAGGAAGTGAGGTTGTGAGGTGGAAAGGGCAAAGGTCAGGGCAGTCTGGCCATTTCACAAATAACTACATTCACGGATGCATTCCTACATGGACTAGCTTGCCTGCAATAAATGTAACAATCGCATTCACTGTCTATGACTATGAACTATTTGACTCTCAAACAAACAAGCAAACGTTCACAGTAGGTAGAGAGTGAAGGTGGCTGCCCTCTCCTGACTCACCTTGACCGCCTCTGGAACATCACTGACTGACCCGGGGTCCAGTCGGACTAGCCGCGTCACCTCAGCCACGATGGCGTCTGTGTTTTTAAACCTGCAATACAGGCCAAGACAGATCACCATATCTGTGTCCAACTTGACAGCCTTACAGGGCCGGGTGACACTAAAAAAAAAACCGGGAAGCGTAGCGAGATCTGAGGGAGGAGCCAGCGCACCTAGCTGGTAACTGCAGAGCGAGATAAGGTGAGATGCTCCAAGCCAGGTTCACGTTGTCCTTCCACTGTTTCTCACTTAGGTTGATGTACTTGGATCTCCAGTTGGTGATGCTGGTCTCCACCGATTGTTCAGTGAAGATGCCCAGCTCCTGTGCGGACAGTGGGTTGTACCACGTGGCAAGCCTCTCGATCTCACTTGCCTGGACAGGGGGAGACAGAAGAGACACATGCAACTCAGAGCTCTTTGGACCTAGAGGGGTCTGGCTGGAGCAAAAAAATGGCTAGCAATAAAGGAAAGCTAATTGCATGGCAGCATGCTAACTGGCCCCACTAGTTTGAATGCATTGTTAGTTAAGTTAGCTTAGACTAGTGTTAGCGGTAGCAGGGTATCTGCACATTTTTGAATCTCAAATTCAATGACTTTTAAGACCTTTGTAATACCTCTCACAAGAAAAAATAATACTATTACTGGGGATGCAGGTGTGTGGGGGGGGGGGGGGGGGGGTGGCGAACGAGAATTGTTGACGTTGTTGAGGCCGTATACTCCAACGCTAGGAATCTAGCACTAGGACCCTGGAGCGGTTTTCACATTTCAGCGATTTTCTGCATGGTCCTAGCGCTAGATTCGGCAAAATTCACATCGCGCCAGAACAACTGAACAACACACACTTATAATAATTTAATGCCTCCCCTCATAAAATTCCAGACATTTTAAGACATTTTTAGGCCTTGAATATGGAAAACTAAATTTAAGACATTTTAAGACTTTTTAAGGACCCGCGGGTACCCTGGGTAGGGTTCTGCACTTACCAGTAAAGCCAGCAGTAGTGTCCTGCGTTTCATGTAGTACTTGTGCAGTTGAGTGCCTCTATTGCTTTTCTTTGACAATCCTGAGGTACACAAAGGAGAACAGCCCTTTGTGTATATTGTACAGCCCAGGTGTGGGTTTCCCGAAACGTTCGTAGCGCTAAGTACTTCGTAACCTCGTATGAAACGTATGAGGTTAAGAAGTACTTAGCGCTAAGAACGTTTCGGGAAACTCACCCCAGATGAGTACTGGAGGTATTCAGAGAGTCGTGGTACATACAGAGGGTATTCATAGGCAAAGAAACTGTTGGTAAAAGCTACAGTACACCTCTATATTCAATAAAATACAGTACACCATTATATTCATCTTTTGTTTCAATTTTGTTGATCAGAAGTTCAAATATGGGGTGTACAGGGCGCAGGCCGGGTAAACCCACCTGACTTCTTGGATGTGGTGGACATGCCACTGGACAGCGGGTACGTGTTGATCCAGCCCTGGCCACTCTGCTGCCGCGTCCCCATGGGCACATCCGTGCTGCTCCTGGGGTCAGCAGCGGTCATCACAGACAGACTGTTCAGCGACGGGTCCTGGTTGTCTACCAAAACCAAGCAGAGGGAGCCGTTAGCCACCGGGAACCTGCTTCCACTGGGAATTATGGCACTTAAAAAAATACATTCAATATGTTTAAATTAGAATTGCTCCATGTTCTTCAAAATCTTGCTAACTCAATTTTCTCTCTTTTCAGCCTCTTTACCCTGTTCATCTTTCTGTCCAGCACATTCAGTCTCTCCCTGTTCAAGTTTAAATTTGCACTATAAATTGGTACATCTGCACTGCAAATGGCACATTTCAACATACAAACTGAGGCACTTGTTGCTTTGTTTTCTCAGTGGTACATCACAGAGATGGGATTCTTTAAGGGAGTGGATGGAATGACTCCTCTGATGTTGAAATGAACATGCATTTTACAAGACAGCGCAAATGTATAAATGTGCGAGATGGCATGTACAGAGACTGGTGAAGGAGATGGTGAGGAGGATGCCATTTCTCAATTTGCGCTCGCTGCAAACTGATAAATTTGGCGGGGCGAGATGGCAAGGGTGTGCGTTTTTCGGTGCGATGTTCAAATTTGTGCAATGGCAAATTTGAACCGAGGCAACATGCTGCCGAGACGCTGGAGTTCCCGTGGCTGGAGCAAGGCAGCTTACTTAAGATCGATATCGGAGAAGTGCTGGAAACGATTAGCGATCCGAAAATCCCAGCAGACAGGGAGCTGTGAGGAGGATTGGCGCTAGGCTCACCGGGTGGCACCAGCTGGCTAGCGGCTAGGTACTTCTTGTCCGAGAGGATGCTGGCATAGAATTTGATCATGATGCTGATGTCTTCACGAAGACGCTTGTCCCCCTGAGTAGGGAACTTGGGCGCCACACTAAAGATGGAAACATATCATAGGCAATATAAAAAATCTTCCCCAGTTACAATGTTCATCGTCATCAAATCTTTTGTAAGTCAGTGCAAGCCTATTCATATATACCTGAAATAGTCAAAGGCGGAGGAGTAGATCTTCTCTCTAAGAACATTTCGGATGGTGGCGTTGGTGACCACGTCAGAATGGAGGAGGGAGAGGCCTAGGGTCAGTAACCTGCCCACAAACAACACGGAAAGGCATTACACTTGCCTGGGTTTGTAAACAAAGGTGAAAAGATTCCATGGAGCTGATGTGCTTGGCGTTAGCCTTGAACCTGAAGCGGGGTCCGATGGCCGCCACATGCCGGTTCAGACTGCTCTTTGACCCGCCCACATTGAGCGAGAGGGACCTCTGCAGGAGACTGCCGAAAATCTCCACCTGGTCCGCACTGCAGTATTTTGCTATCTCAAAGCGCTGGACAAGGAACTGTAGGAATGTTTCAAAAAAGAAACATCAGTCAATGACTAACAAATGAATACATTACACTGGATAAATGTAGTCCACATGATGATTGAAACTAATTTACATATAAACACTACACATCATTTATGGGTTATGTTTCTGGCAGAAGTGTAACTATATAAAAGTGAAACGAAACGGAATATCAACCTTGATATCTGATTATCAATGCTGTTACTATAGTGAGGTAAACATTCATAACAAACATCCTAAGCAAGAGCTGTCCTCTCCTGAAGGCCTCGAGGACACTGGGAAGGCTGTTTCTAGGGTGGATCATAAGGACCTGTTCCACCATGCAAATCCAATCATGGGCCCTTAGCTGCCAGCCATGGGTGTCACTGTGGAGCTTAGAGGGAAGGGTGGGGGCGGGGCTGCGAGATTGACACCGCTGACCTCGATCCAGATGTAGTGGGGCGTGACGTCCGGGGGGCACGGCATGGGCTGGCTCTCCTCGGACGCTGCCAGTGGGTCTGCCTCCACCTGGGCGTCGGAGAACAGTCCCATCTTCAGCTCCACGGTCATCTGCCACGCACCTGCCATCTCGCGCATGAACTGGGAAGATCAAAGAACAATTAAAAAGGGGTCAGTGTTATGTAAATGACATCTAGGTGTAGGGCTGAAAGATAGGACACTTGTTCTTACCGGCACCTCCAGGCCAGTTCTAGCTGCTAGCAGCCACTCCCAGCAGGCAATGGCCGTTTCCATGCCGTTTTCTGTAAACATCTTCAGTGGAGACCAGCACAGGTTGTGCAGGAGCTGTGGATCGCAGTCTGCAGCACATACAAATCCCTTCTAATTACACAGAGTCAAGTCTAGAAACTCACCTGCGTCTCCTGACAACACCAGGACTGCCGATTCAGATTATTGCTATTACTGAATTATGCTGCTTCCTACAGCTATGACTTCAGAAAACTCAATCCTTGGCTGTATGATACAATAATCGTAAAACAGACAGTTGTCATGTATGACAGAAGAAATCACATAACATCTCGGATCAGCACTTGGGATCAGGAGGTGGCGTGAAGAAGGAGCCATGCCTTTCGAACTGATGAGGAGCGCTGCCATTTTAAACATGGCCTCCGTAAACGCTTCGGGCTGCCCCCCATCGAGAGCCTCACTCAGCTGCCGGATCATCAGCTTGTTCAGGTCAGATGTGCTGTGTGTGGCCTCTGAGAAGTGGATCATCCCCGCTACCTAAAGCAAAGCAAGCATACAGAAAATGAGATCTGAGATGTTGGGTTGGAGATCAGAGCAGGTTCTGCTGTGGTAGAGCAGCCTTTCTTTGAGGAACCAACAAACAAGAAGAAAGGCAGGGGACATTGTAGTGGCAGGAACAATATGAAAACAATATGAAAAGCTGGTAGATTATAGGAATGGGGAGGGGGGGGGTGTCTGGAACAGCCTTTCTCCCAAACTTCCATTATTACATTACTCACTCACTAGAGTACACTGGCTCACATCAAAACTACGAAACTCAACAAGGCTTGAATCATCACCTCTCCTGCATAGCGATTCCTCAGGTTCAATGAGGCCATGAAGTTGGAGTAATCTTTCTTGACACATGCTGGCCTCTCTGTCAGCAGGGTCGTCTACAGTCAGAACAGATGTGTTAGAGAGCACAAGCACCTGTTCGCTCGTGTACGTTCAATAATCCATATCTGCTTGACAATAAAACAAGAAAGTGCCACAAAGCTCTTCCAGCAGGCCAAACTTCCCCTAGCTGTACTCTCCAGGGGTGGAGATTATGGTCGTGTGGGCCAGGCGATCATAGATTCCCCCTGTGGAGAACTCAAAGGCTCGGAGGTGAACACTCACACCCAGGGCGGTGCTCTGCCGGTTGTAGCCAGCGAAGTGCAGGATGCTCTCGGTTGCCATGGCAAGGCCTGTGTGCTGGGACAGGCCGGACACCCAGTTCTGGTGCTTGTTCAGGTACTCCTGCAGCAGAGACAGACAGGTGAGGACCAGCTTGCGGTATTTGCACCATGGCAAATGGCTGTTGGGATTTTTTTTCCCTGCACTCACCTGCAGATGGGATTTGGTGACGGACGGTGCCCACTTCATGGCCTCCTTCAGGATCTCTCCGCAGCGTGCAGCAAAGTCCTTCACAATGCTCTGAATGAGGACAGAAAAGCGTCAGCCCGCTCAGCTGCAGAAACAGCGACGTCGTTCTGAACAAGCCAGAGAAGGAGTGACTACGAAGGGCCTACGCGGCACTGGAACCGCCCACCTCCGCTCACCTCTCTGGCTTCGTACGTGTCGGGAACGGTGACGCGGTGCGGGGTGTCTGGGATGTCATAGTACGGCTGGTCTTTGTGGATGTCCTGCGAGGAGACATTAATAGAAGATCGTGTCGAGTAGAAAGTAGGCCTTTCGATTGGGGGATGGGGGGGTCGCTTGGTCGACGGCGAAAAAACACTCACGGCGCTTAGCGAGAGGGAGAGGGTCTGCAAAATATCCAACATGGTCTTCAAGACACGCCCACTCCACAGTAGATGAGGGAAACTGCAAGCAAAGCAGCTCTGTTAACGTTCATCCTAATCAAACTGAGGGACAAGACGTCCAGAGTGCTGTTCTTCAAACACTCTGGCAAATATGATAACCCAATAATCTCTGCTATACCAGAGATTATGAGAGGTCTTCAGGACCCCCACCAGACATAACGGTTCACAGCTGTTTAACCCTGAGCTGTAATGACCCCACATTTGCACGAAATGTGCAAACGAACTGTGCAGGGGTGGAGCGTGCTGGCTCCCTTTGGAAACCGATCGGCACCCTCACGTCTCAGCCAGGCCGGAGAGGTATTTGTCAGCCACCCTCCGGATCCTCTTGTGGACGTGGTTGAAGTTGACCAGCAGGAACTGGGCGTGTCGCTCCAGCTCCTCCTCGTGTGCCTTCGTCTTGGGCTGAGACAGAAGACCAAAGCGTGAGAGCCTGCAGTGCGGCTGCTGCGAGGAGCCAAACCTTCATACTCCCATGCTCATGGGGTTACCTTGTCTGCCATCATCTGAAGGAAGACGTCAAAGACCTTGTCACTGACCGCGATCACACACTGCATCATCCCTGAGGAGGAAAGAGAAAACAGAGATGGAGGAAGCTGTATCGATCGTCTAGGGTTTGCAGTTCAGCTCAGGAGCAGCGCTGTTTCAGGTGCTTGCCCACCTGACTTGTCTTTCTGGATGGCCCGGTCTTCAAAATAACGAAACATCACCTGGAATCGGTCAGAATCCAGAGAGCGCAGCATTCTGGAATTCAGACAAAGAGATTCTCTGCCTAACACAAGCAAGCAGTATGGTGTTTCTTTAACATGTATGATAGTAAATGATAAACTAACTAGCTGAGGTTACAAATGAGTCACTTCATTTGCACAATTTTGACTGTTTTTAAATGTTTTCATTTTTAGCACTATCGGGATACATCAGACCATCAGACGATTCAAACCTGAACCCTTTATCCAAATCTGATGATGTATATTGCAAATCACTGATAATTAATTGATTGGCAGTCAACCAGTTTTGTATCCCGTTAGCTACTTTCTCATTAGACACGACTTCTAGGTGAAAGTAGGGTAGAAACATCTATACTTCTCCCTCACATCCCTCTCTGAGACTGAGAGCTAAATCAGTTACTTTACTGTGTGAAATGCTAGTGTGGGTGTTTTCTCCTAAGAAAATCAGTAAAACTTCCCACACTGTGGAACAGCTATGGAACAAAGACGTAGACAGCTAGGGTGAGATTACTGCTCTTACATTATAGGCTCACCAAACAAAAAGTCACTGACTGATAATATTTTAAACAACACTTGAAAATTACAACCTCACATTTAGCAGATCATTAGTCTACACTTGGGAAAATTTGTCGTTTTATGTTCATAAAACGTTCAATGGGCAAAGATGAGTAGTGGTGATTATAAGCAATGGATGTGTGGTAATGTAAAATGAAGCAGCCTGAGAGAAAAGGTAGTGTAGGTTTCCTTTCAACTTTGAGGAAGATACTGCTCACACCACCCAATCCTTGCACATTATGAGTTGTGTGAGCAATTATTGTGTGGGCCATGAAATCCTCCTCCAACCCACCCCCTGTCCCCCAAACTACACCTGTGGTGATACAAAAATGAAATGAAAACACTATGAGCAGGTGCAGGCTATATAGCGATTTCATTTATCGCGGTAATTTTGCAGACATCCCAAAATGACATTGTTGCCCAAGGTAACATCTAAATACCTCATGTATTCCAGTCGATAGACGGACAGTAAGTACGTAGACATAGCAAAGTCCAGCTTGTTTATGAGTGCTGCAACTTCAGGAGGGGGATCCAGCAGGTTAATGATGGTGCTTCTCAGATCATTCAGCTCAGCCTAAAAACCAAACCCCAGACCCTCCGTATCAAGCCAGTCATTTAAAATAATAATTTAAATAATTTTAATAATTTAAAATCTGGGCCCAATTGTTCAAACACCGCTTAAAGCCAAACAGGTTAATTCAGTTCTTCAACCGTATGTGCTGACGAAGTTGACTATTTTCGCTGCCACAAGACCTACCCTTATGGACAATTTAAAGTTTTCAAAATACAGAAGCACCTGCTTGCAGAAGGAGGTGACAAAGAGTAGGTGTTAAAGAGCGTAGGAGTTTCATCAGACCAGTTCTGTTTCCACTTCAATCCTTACCTAAGAGCAGATGTTCTGAACTTTCTGACCCTCTCTGTGATAATGAAGTTTGCTTCTCTGGGACTGTTCGGAAATCCTTGGCAAACAAAGTAAAAAGCTGCTCCACTGTTTCAACGTACTACATCAAAGTCTTTTATAATTTCACTTCACCTGCAATGAAGCTTATGCTCTTTAACAGCAAGGCCCCTCTCTCTGGGAGCATGGGGTGGTGTTTTTTAGGCTAATACATTTCCCACATACCAAGTGGGCATTGAAAAGTACCAGGTTAAAATACCTTCTGCAATGGAATCAATAGACTTTCCACATATATAACTTTCTATAATCTTTCTATAATCAAACTGACAGGACTTGCCAAAGTCAGCATGTATGTGTCCTTTGGAAATCAGCTTCATAAAACCAGAAAAATTCAGGATCATGACAGTCCCTCAACAACTCAAACCAGCTAAGATAGTAATCTTCAAAACAGGGCCCTGATGTTTGATTCCACAAATAATCAAACATTTAAGCATGCAACATCATGGCATTAATTACTACAGAGCACTCCTCTGAGTTCCCCTATCCTACTTTATGTTTTTTAGATGATGACCTTTTTTTGAGAAGTCATCATGACCTAACGGTGCTGTGACTCTAAATAACTGTAGTTGCCACAGCTTGGCTAAGGCAAGGCGCTGAAGCGTACCGGAGTGACGGTGTCGTTCTTCAGGGCGGAGTTATACTGCAGCTCTGAGCGCAGGGGCTCCCCGCTGGGGAACGTGAGCAGGGGTGACTTGGTGGCGATTTCACACACCCCCTCGTACCACTCCTCCGGCCACAGGCCTGCAGGCAGACATGGCACACTCAGAGCACGCCGGTGCAGGGCTCTCACACTTCAACAGCATACAGTCGCAGGTCCACAATCATGACTCACCCGAGCCTTCCACAGCAAAACCCATGACGACAGAGTAGAGCCAGAAGTCCCTGAAGAGCTTCTGTAAGCGCGGCTTGGCCTCCTTTATAGGTGGCAGACGTCTGGTCAGCTGGAGGTTTGACAAAGAGGAATGAACCAGTGAGACTGCACAGTGGAAAGAGAACATCTGAAAACCAAAACAGCTACCTACACACTACACACTACTACACTACACACTACTACACACTACACACTACTACACTACACACTACTACACACTACTACACTACACATTACTACACTACACACTACTACACAGTACACTACACACTACTACACTACACTCTACTAAACACTACTACACTACACACTACTACACTACACAGTACACTACTACACACTACTACAGTACACAGTACACTACTACACACTACTACACTACACACTACACACTACTACACTACACACTACTACACACTACTACACTACACATTACTACACTACACACTACTACACTACACAGTACACTACACACTACTACACTACACTCTACTAAACACTACTACACTACACACTACTACACTACACAGTACACTACTACACACTACTACAGTACACTACTACACACTACTACACTACACACTACTACACTACACACTACTAAACACTACTACACTACACCACTACACACTACACTACACTACTAAACACTACTACACTACACCACTACACACTACACTACACTACTAAACACTACTACACTACACAGTACACTACACACTACACTACACACTACTACACTACACACTACACTACACACTACTACACACTACTACACTACACACTACTAAACACTACTACACTACACAGTACACTACACACTACTACACTACACACTACTACACACTACTACACTACACTCTACTAAACACTACTACACTACACACTACTACACAGTACACTACTACACACTACTACAGTACACAGTACACTACTACACACTACTACACTACACACTACTACACTACACACTACTAAACACTACTACACTACTACACTACACACTACACTACACACTACTAAACTACACACTACACTACACACTACTACACACTACTACACTACACAGTACACTACACACTACTACACTACTAAACACTACAGACTACTACACTACACACTACTAAACACTACTACACTACACAGTACACTACACACTACTACACTACACACTACTAAACACTACACAGTACACTACACACTACTACACTACACTACACACTACACAGTACACTACACACTAATACACACTACTACACTACACAGTACACTACACTACACACTACTACCTACAAACTACACTACACAGTACACTACACACTACTACACTACACAGTACACTACACTACACACTACTACACTACACAGTACACTACACACTACTACACTACTACACTACACAGTACACTACACTACACACTACTACACAGTACACACTACTACACTACACACTACTACACAGTACACTACACTACACACTACTACACTACACAGTACACTACGCAGTAGTGTGACATGAATTCACTCTATTAAAACCAAAACAGCTACCTACACACTACTACACTACACTACACAGTACACTACACTACGCAGTACACTACACTACGCAGTACACTACACTACACACTACTACACAGTACACACTACTACACAGTACACTACACTACATACTACTACACTACACAGTACACTACGCAGTAGTGTGACATGAATTCACTCTATTAAAACCAAAACAGCTACCTACACACTACTACACTACACACTACACTACACAGTACACTACACTACGCAGTACACTACACTACACACTACTACACTACACAGTACACTACAACACTACACAGTACACTACACTACGCAGTACACTACACTACACATTACTACACTACTACACTGCACAGTACACTACACTACGCAGTACACTACACTACACACTACTACACTACACAGTACACTACAACACTACACAGTACACTACACTACGCAGTACACTACACTACACATTACTACACTACTACACTGCACAGTACACTACATTACGCAGTACACTACACTACGCAGTACACTATGCAGAGAGTGACATGCATTCACTCTATTAAAACCAAAACAGCTGCCTACACAGTACACTATGCAGAGCGTGACAAGCATTAACTCTCTTAAAACAGGACTTTTTCAGTGGTACAAAAGTATTTGGGACATGTACTTACCACAGCAATGACAGGTATGAGCACTCCCAAGTTACCAGCGCTGCTCGAGGCCTGCAGGAGAAAGGAAAGCTTGCATCCTTTTGCAATGTGGACAGGAAGTAAAGTTCCTTAAACAGTGAAGAATTTTACTACAATTCCAGTATCTCTCTGACCAATCCCAATGTTTCTCTGACTAATCCAAATCTCTCTATGGCCAATCATAGTTTCTCTCAGGCCAATCATTGTCTCTCTCTGGTCAACCAATTGTAGTCAAACCTTTTAATGGATTCTAAACCTTAAAATCCTAACCCCTGCAAAGCCCCAATCTGGATTATTTATTGAATCTTTATCACTTTCCTCGCTTTAACACACCACTATAAGCACCTCAACAAGCAAATCCTCTTATGTCCACACCTCTGGATTTATCTAGTATGGATTAAAGCAGCTGCCATTACCAGTGGCCTAAACTCCTTCCAGCACAATTTTAGTAAAACGTCTGGCAGAAACCTCTGCAATATCGGCAACAACACCTTCTTAACAAAGGCATGCTGGAGATAACTAGCATCTGAAACACAGCACTCACTCATCAACTGTCAATGCAGCTCAAACCCCCCCCAAACAGTCCTGACTAGTCCGGCCTGTTTCAATGTCGTGCCATAGAAAATGTTCGCTTCGTTTCACTGTGTAGACTGGAACGATAACTTCACCTGTGATCGCAGGCTAATCTCTTCACTGCATTTAAAACAGTACACGATAAAGCATGCTAGAACAACCTACCGTGGGACCATTTCAATATTAATGTCAATATTTATATTAACAAAGTTTCTCTCAACTCTGTTTGTCTTTAATCAATTATTTCTTGACCTACACGCAAAAAATTAATTTATTAATAAATGCACATGTCTAATGCATTTATTGTGTAGTTGTGTGCACACACAGATAAGCACACACCCACCCACACACCCACCCACACCCACACACACACCTTAAGCGCTGGGCCCTTCTCACTGGCCCTCTCACTGGCCCTCTTGCCCTCCAAGCCCAGCTGCACAAACAGCTCTAGCAGGTTCACCAGCAGCTCGTCCACCATCTGCTCTGCCTGCAGGTTGGCGGCGATGTTGGCCAGCGCGTTGATCACCGCCAACGAGCAGTGCCTGGCCAACACACAAATGTTCACAAGCTCAGGATGGCCACCTCTTGCGTACCGAACCGACCGGGCTGACCCTTACTTGGCTAAAAGAATACTTCACCCTGTTCTGTTAAAACAACTGCAAAGGGTGAGTTGGCATTATTGTGCAGTGAGATCATCCTCCACAGTTTTCATTCACTGTTTGCCACTGCATTTTGTGAGATTAAAGTTATACGAATCACATGCAGAATGACAGGAAGTTACATAGTTACCTGTATCCATGGTCTTTGTAGTCTTTGGTGGAATACACCATTGAACTAGCTTTGACACTTATTTGCTGAAACAAATTCCAGACCTCCTGATATATGTATTGCTGAAAGGGTAAAACAAATTAACTTATTTATACATTAAATAACAAAACAGACATTCACTGTCATAAAACGACCTTCAACACTGAGACACAGTAACTTTGCTCGAAGTTGAAATTCAAGGTTTATTCAGCTGGTTCGATTACGTAGGCATGTTTGTACTGAAACATCTTACACCCCTCCTCAGTGATGAAACACCTGCATTCAGACAGCATTAAACTTAATACAATTTATAGTGTATTCTGTTTTCTACCAACATGGATGTTTGAAGCAACTCAAACATAAACAATAATCTAACATTAGATCCATGTTAGCAGTAGCAGTGTTCAGTATTGGCCCTTTCATAACAGCGAGTCCCTATTTTATTATGAAGATGTTGTTTCATTGGGAAGCATGTATAATTTTGCCTTTGTGTGTGTGTGTTTGTGTGTGTGTGTGTGTGTGTGTGTGTGTACCCACATTTCCTGTGATGACCATGCAGCCCAGCTGGTCTATGATAAGCACATCGAGCTGTGAGGGCGGCTGGCAGAATTTCTGTTGGAGGATCTGTAAGATGGGCTCCATCACGCGTGGCGTGTCCCTGAGGGCCACTGCGATGTGGCCCAGTGCCCGGATGGTGTGGTCCGGAATCAGATGGGCGTCCCTGCACCGAACAAGAGTAGCAGTTTACGTCACCTCCCTTAACACACCTCCACTGCCAGTCACACACAGATTGGCCGGACAGGGAGGTGTAGCAGGTTTGAAGGGTATTATTTCCAAAGGGCACAGAAACATACTTATCGTTTTCCTGGGAGATATAGAGACGGTTGGAAAGGCTAGCGAGGAACGCCTCCACAATGACTGAGTCCATGGTCAGGCCTGCTTTCAAGCACCTAAAACATACCACCAATTGTGACGAACCGCGGTGCTCAGAACAGCATAATTTAAAAAATAACTGGTTATAAAGATTACAGCATGCATTTTACTGATTACAGCACTCAAAGACCTAGAGTCAAAATTTTACCTAAACCTTGAACCATGACCCAAAATGACAATGCAAAATATACATAAGCAATTAAGCAATCATTGCTTCACAATTGCAGTGACAATTGCATTCACACACTAAAACAATATAGAGGCAAAAAATGATGAGTGGTTAAACATGGTTGAGTTGATCCCTGCCCACCTACAGCCCGATATAGTGGGAACTGATGAGAGGTTAAACGTGGTTGAGTTGATCCCTGCCCACCTACAGCCCGATATAGTGGGAACTGATGAGAGGTTAAACGTGGTTGAGTAGAACACCGCCAGACGTACAGCTGCGATGCTCAACCCAAAGACCAATCAGCAGTGCTGCTGCGCACATGGGTGATTATGCAAATCTGCACCTGGCACATTATGCTTCACGTAGGGCACCATAACACAAACTGTAAACCTCCAAACTCCGAACACCCCTGGCTGGCGTTTCCTCACCTGCAGATGTTGTCTATGGAGATATCCCGCAGCTGCTCGTACATAGAGGGTGGGCTTTTCTTAGTGGAGTGAGCACTGAAGGTGGACTGGGAGTGCTCATTGGTCACATGGATCTTGATCTCGCCGGTGCCTATGAGGGTGAAGAGACTTTGCATTTCTTCCCTTCCAGAGTCTCACTAACGGAACCCTCGTCGCCACAGCGACTCCAAGCATGTCATGTGGTTTGTCATTGGCATGAAATGGCTCACCGGTGGTGTACTGGCTGTGGTATTTGTAGAGTTTGACCAGCACAGGAGAGGGCACCACCAGGAAGTCTCTCAGAGACATGGTGACAGAGTGTGCCACCACTGGGAAGCACTCACACAGCCGTCCGAGACCCTGAAACACCACCACCACCCCTTCAAGGTCAAAACATGCATATATAGCACCATTCTTTACACGTATAGATCAGGTCTATGAACAGAGAAAAGAGAGACGGGGAGCAATGTGTCTCATTTTGTCAGTCAGAATACTGAAGATCTCTCCACTATTATGCAACAACACTGCGGATCTAGAAGGTTTCGCAGTGTGGGTGAAACCTTCAAACTACTGGTCATGCCCTGTCAAGCCCATCTCCAGTCTTTCTCAGACAGCGTACTGCGTTACTAGGACTCAAACTCAACTCCCAGCTGCACGTGCAACGTTAGCAGATTTCTGCACAAGTCCAACTGCAGGATGTTGTGTATTGGCTATATTTATCTCACTGGAACACTGACAAATGCACATTTTTAAACATAGGAAACAGATGTCCAACAACATTTATTCAAACTTAAAATCTTAATGCAAAAATAATTACAAGAAAACACGACTGGTGTGTAGATATCTTGCACTGTTGGCTTAGGATATGTTTCTGTGAATTTGTCCAAGATCAGAGGAGCAACCTGACCAGAGGGCCCACCGGGGCACACCCCGCATGTGAGCACCTACCTGCAGGCAACAGATCAGCAGAGGCATGTGCGCAATGATGACTTTGCTGGAAGTCTTGGACTGCAGCTTCTCTGACAGCTTGGTGCAAAGATTCTCAGCCCCTGCCAGCAACACAGTGGAGATCGACAAGATCATTAACGTCATGCGGGGCAGGACCCCCCAATTGTTCTCACGCGCTTCCTGACATGCCACAGAAAACCCCCACAGGTTTAACAAGCTCCCCAGTAACACAGGAGCCCAAAAGATTATCGGGTCGGCGGGGTTGCTCACCCTGTTCCTCAGTGATGGCCCACACCATGAGGTCCACGCAAGCCGCGTTGGCCTGGCAGCGCAGTTTGAGTGGGCTGAGCTGACTGGGCAAGCCCTCGGCATCGTGCAGCACACGCTGTAACTCTGATTGGCTGCTGCTAAACTGCTCCAGCACAAAGTCGTGCACCTCCTTCACGAAGGCCGTGTGCAGGTCTGGACAAGCAAACGCAGGCACAAAGCAGAAGAATAGTCACTGCCATGCTGTTTCACCACTGTGGTTTTTCCACAGGTTTGGGTTGGCTGGGTGATAACCAGGATGAGATTTGCTTTGTGTTTCTTCGATGAATTTGCTCATCTTTCCCCCCTGTTCTACTACCCAGTGTTTGGCAAGGTCCAAAACTAAACTCTTGGTGCCACAACCACCCAACCCGCCTGGCACTGTCCATGGTGCTGAAGCCACACTCCCTGCCCAATTTAAGCGCTACCACTAGCACTAGTGTTTTTTAAGGCTGGTTTAAAGGATGAATTGGAAATGATTTAAACTGGAAATTAAACAATTATAAAACCAGCCTGACCCAGTTTAATGTTACCTTGTGTATACACATCAATTTCATCAGGAAATGTTAACAGTATTATGCAATATTCTGATAGCCTTCTCACCTTTCATATTGTACAGGGTGTCCCTCAACATTTTAAATATGGCCACATAAAGAGGATCACTGAAGGTTTTGTAGAACAGGTTCACACTTGGATTGCTCTGTAACAGAAAGCAAACTTTGCTGTGTGAATGTTTACTCCTCCAGACCGAGATCAAGTAAAAGGAAGGAATGCATGTCTACCTCCAAAAACTCAACTAAGGTCTGATCCACAGTCTTCAGGAACATCTCGCCAACAAACTGCTCAACCTGTTGGGATGAGGAAACAGATGTACCAGAGTATGTCAGAGACACGACGGGTGTGCAGACGTGCAAGTTTATGGAGGTTTTAGGGAAGCTCATGGCGGGGACGCGGGACACCGACCATGTGAAGGAGACGCCTGAGCATGTCCAGGGGCATGTCGAAGCCCTTCACGCTGCTGCCGGTGAAGAGGGGTGAGACAGAGAAGCTGGAGCTGATGGTGGAGAAATAGTAGTCAGGATCCACAGCGCTGCCGTCTGGTAAGTATGATCCGGCTGGAGGTGCACACACATTGAGATGTTCATCAAGTCCTCTAGAGAGCTGGCAAAGCTCCTGCATGAATAAACACTCAAAACTTACAAAAGGTCCCCAAAGTCTTGCTACATAAAAATAAAATACACTTGAATAAAGTGTATAAAACCAAATGATTCTTGACCTTTGATACATCAATTAGCACAAGCGCTTTTAACAAAATAGGGAGTTCACTGTTAATATGAAAATGCACCAAAGGCTCTGAGATGTCAGTGCTAACAGGATGTCTTAGTTGCTTTTTTGATTGTGGGTGTTACCTTCAAAGTAATGAACAGAGGGGTTAGCAGGGGATCCTGGGGGTGGGCCTGTACGCTCTGGACTGGCCTAGTACCAAAACATGGTGGGCAACACATTGCATCATCAATTTCAAACCCACATCCTGTCAATCACAGGGCCGACACACACACTGTTCAAGCCATTGCTATAAGCTGCCCCTTATCCAGTGGAATAATCCGGGGGCGCCCCTTGCTGGCAGCACATGGTACTGCAACCAGGCAGTACCTGCTGGGAGATGCTGCCCACACTGCTGGTTTTGTGGCGGAGTGTGTCGCTCTGGCAGGCAGTGAGGAATGAACTGGGCAGGATGGAGCGGAAGTCGTTGAAGGAGCGGCGGCGAACCGTCTCGGTGTCCTCAGCCACGGCTGCTGGCTGCAGGACAGGCCGGGGAAAGAGCTTCGAGAGCAACGGCTCCTCCGTGTTACTGTAGCGCCCGAACGCCCGCGCCACACCAATTAGGCATGGCACCGTATAACGACATAGGAGTTCTGGGTAAAGAAATCAGAAGGAAGACATCTTCAACAAACGACTTGCATTAAAAAGACTTGCATTTGCATAAACATACCTTCTTTGCCACTTTCTGCTGCACGTGTACCTGGCAGGGAGAGGGATTCTAGTGTAACCAATCAGTGCTACTTTCACGTGTACCTGGCAGGTAGAGGGATTATAGTGTAACCAATCAGTGCTACTTTCACGTGTACCTGGCAGGTAGAGGGATTATAGTGTAACCAATCAGTGCTACTTTCACGTGTACCTGGCAGGTAGAGGGCTTCACTGGGCAGTCTTGAAGAAGTGCATTGACAGGCCTGTCTATATACTAACAGAAGGTTGCAACTGACCAACACTGCTCTGACCAACAGAGAAAGAGGAACTTATTCTTCCTTCTCATCCAAAGTCCTGTAGACGCCTCCATGAACTAGCCAAGGATGCAGCACCAGGCTGGGCAGTACAGTGGTAGGACACAGTTCTCTCAGCCACAGCACGATGCAGGAGCCCCAACACACCAGATTTCTGAGCAGTCTGCATACTGAAGAGTACTTTTATTTTGTAATTTCGGGTGATCATTGATCTGGGGAGTGCTAGCAGGTATATGAGAGACATGGATGATACAGACCTTTATCTTGCCCTTCAGGGTTCCTGCATATCTCCAGGAGAACCTGCATGAGGTCCATCACAGCCTCCAAAATCTGCATGACATCAAGATTTCGGCACTCAAACTCTTTCATTTCTTGTGTGATTCTTGACAGCATTCTCTTACATTTTCCAGAAAGGGAATGCACTGGGTCACATATTAGGTGGAAACTGAGTTTTCAGTACACTAGTGGTGACATCAAGAAGTACAGGTGAGTCAATCAATATAGCCTAAAAAAAGAATCAATATAGCCTAAATGTTACATGCACCCTACCACTGAACACACATTCATTCAGCAACTTAAAGTCTTGCCAACAGCACTCATAGTTAAGCTGCCATATTTGTCAATTTGTCAATTCACCCCAATCGAAAATTCTCCTCTGCATTTACTCTGTGCAGTTAGAACACACACATAGTTGACACATAGGTGTCTGTGGTGCACACGTGCCCAGATCGGTGAGCAGATCGAGTTAAGTGCCTTGCTCAAGGGGACTTCGGTCATGGCCTCAGGCCTGGGAATCAAACCCACAACCTTCCGGTCACAAGACCAGTTCTCTACCCACCAGACCACGACTGCATGACTGGTTGTTTCATTTGCAGCACTACTGCACACACCTGAATACGCAAGATCTCATCTCTCTGAGCCACGTCACAGAGCACAGTCACCAGGCAAAAACAGAAGTTCTCAGCAATAGGGAGGGCATCTGTAATATTCACAAACAAACGTTGCAAAGACGGTTAGAATAAGACATAAGCAATTTAAAGAAGTACTTTAGGAAGTTTAGAGTTTAAGTCTGAGTGGTCTACCTCTTCCTTTCCTCTCCGAGCTCTCTTCGATCCACTGTACCCTTGGCAATCCCTTCAGCAAACCCAGAAGGTAAGGGACAATTGTGTCTTTGTGCTAAAGAGATAAAACCCAGATAAACACAACAGTCGGGTTCAAAGACACATTCAACATTTGCAGCATATTCACTTGAAAATCCTGTAAAGTTCAGTGCTGTCTTATTCGCACCTGCAGATCAGACTCCACTAGGAAGATACCCAGTGCTATTACAGCGTCTCTTCTCCTCTCATCCAGCTGGGAGACGCCACGGAAATCCACTGGACACATGCATTGTAGTTTCTGAACCTAAATCGTTAGCAATCAAGCAGTTGATCAACAAACCATATAAAAAAACTGGTCAGTATTTGTGTATTTGGATATCGATTAACTTGCACTCAATACTACTATGTATAGCTGCTTGGAAATATCTAGAGATGTCTACTAGTTATACAATCCTCTATTAATACAAGATATCTTTCAAAATAACACAAATTGAACGTCAACTGCGTTAAGGTAAATGTGTATGCTACTTAAGCTGTCAGCAGAATTGTGACCTGTTCCGTACAACTGCATAACAACGACACCGAGTGCAACAATAGTATTTTTGCACTAAAATAGCTCGACACTCAGATAAAATGACAAAAAAAAACATTAGCTAGCTTGCTAAAGTTAAGGCCTCTAAAGTCGATAGATTTGAATGGGTTATGAACTGTGGGTTTCATTTGACTGTGAGTCTTTCTTATATTAAACCTAAATGTGTAATTCTTTCACAAAATCAAAACGAATGAATAATATCAACAACTGAGTAGCTATCTAAATACGAACTAGATTGCTAGATTAGCTACTTAGCTAGCTGTCCAAGTCTTGTTTTGATCAGGACTATAGGAAGTGAGTTAGCATTAGCCTGCTAGCAGGTTATCGTGACATACGTGAACGTAGTTCCGATGCGCTTACCTTGTCAATTGGGGCCGGGCGATGAGCCGCCAACGATCGGGCCAATGACAATACAGTGTTAAAATAAAATCCCCTCGACCCCCCTTTTGCCGACATTGTTTATTTATAAAAGAAGTAAATTAAATGTTGTTACATCTTCCAGGCAGTGAATCACCCACTAAGGGCAAATATGGGCAATCACTACGGAACGCCAGGAAGGCCACGTCAAAAGAACGTTGAAAAGCGATTTGTAAAAAACCCTTAAACTTAAGCACAGAATAAGACATTAAATTTCATGTCACCATAATTTATTGAGAATTAAAACAATCTAAAGGCACATTACATGGTTAATTAAAAGTAAACATGATCGTGAAAATAATAGTACAGCTGAATGAGTATCACTGCAGTGGTAACTGCTTTTCCTTTGATTGACCAGAGATGCAATATCTTTATAGTTAAAAGCACTTATGAAATTAGACTATACCCTGAACCAAGCTGTTTCAAAAAAAGATGGGTACCACATGTATCACAACAAACAGAGTAAGCAGTTTTCCAGCATAATTCAATAATTGGATTTTTGCAAACAATCTTTAAGGCATGGACATTAACAGCATAAACAACATATATTAATTGGGCACAAGTATTCATTTTCACAAATACTGAATAGAAACATTATTTTCCCATGTCAAACATATATCTACATTTCTGCATCTTGACTTAAAATTCAAATAATTTCCATGGTATCTGACAGACAATGATATACCTACTGATGTCCAAATTCGGCAGTTCAACATCAGTGCTGAAGTAATTTCTAGTAATGTCATGATCTTTGCATACTTTACAAAAATGGAAGTGTGCATTGTGAGGACAGGGAGACAGAGAGCTGCCCTGTACTCACAGATGAGCTGCCCTGTACTCACAGATGAGCTGCCCTGTACTCACAGATGAGCTGCCCTGTACTCACAGATGTCTTGTAATATTCTGCTTGAGATTTTAACTTTTAGGTTTTCCTGAGGTAGAACAGTTGAAGAAACAGCTGGTCATTTAAGGCCACTGCACATTCAGCAGGTTTTCCTGCCAAAGAGTTTGGACACTTTCTCTTTTTTATATTTTGTGACTTAGTTAAGCCAGTATCAATTAAATGCAATCTCAAGCTCATCCAACTAGACAGTCAGCAGTTTTCTGTGTTTTGGTCATTGCTCACAGTCTTAGCATTATTACCACTGTGAGCGTAATACAGGCAGGCGTTATTACTACTGTAATTATACCACCATAGTGTGGGGGACATCACTGACAAAAGGTTGTGTAAAATGCTACACAATGATCATGAGCAAAAGTAAATACTCATCAAGGCACTTATCTTAAAATAGTATAAAATCCACTTAAGTTTGAAAGTGCATGTACATACTGAGAAAAGGATGCTCAGTAAGGCTTTGGTGACAATTTAGTTTTACGATGTTTTGTGCGTCTTTGGATCAGAGTATTTCAGACTGAAGCTAAAATCAAATTCCCAAAATAAACTGATTAAGTATCATCTTATCATAGTAATGTGGTCTCAACCAAAAAAAAAGGCAATTCACCCAGCCGAGGAAAACATGCAACTCGACTGAGAAAGTAATCTTTGGCTTGGCCGAATTAAAAAGTTCTATAAACCATCTTATTTTTCATCTTAAAATCAATTTCTCTGTTCTTGTATTATTACACTGCTTGCTAACAGAACTCATGTTGTGAAAAAAAGTTCATGTTAACTGTATCCTCATGTTAACTGAATCCTAAAGCTTTATTATATGTTTATTACCTCTGTTGGCATTTCTGGTTGTTAATGTGTATTTAAGAAGTTATTTGAGGTAGTAGAGCTTCATAGAGGTAACATGAGTTTCACATCTATTCAATGACATATTACTTTTATCACTGCTATTATAATTATACATACTATATTTTACTGTTATCACTTATGATGCAAAATCAGTTGATCAGAAAATAAATGTACTGAGTGGCATGTGTATCCCATGGGTACAAACTTCAGAAGTAAAACAGAAGTAAGAAAGCATCTCCCTGCTCATTAATGCAGTCGCATGTTAAATATTTGGCATTTCAAATAATCTAATACTAAAACCAACACTTGGAATTGGAAATTTTTCCTTCTATTTTTCAAGTATTTGCATACCTCACATTATTTGTGGGAAATCCTTTCTCTGTTTTGGTTAATATTAAGGAATTTGGATACATCCGCAATGCCATGACATGTTTTGACATTTGTGAGCGCATGTTTGGCCTACAGCAAGTCCCTGTTGCTCACGTCAAGGTGTGAACACAAGGCCATGTTTGCCAAGCTGCACCTGGGTCCTGCTGCATGATCTGCATTAATCTGTCTTCCAGATCATATTAAGAACTTTCACCACCTCCTCGTAGATCACAAACACAATGGCCACATCCATACACACTCTGCCAAGCCTAGGGATCGTCCCTTTATAGAACCTAGAGCAGAGATGAAATTGTGTGGAGTTAGGTGTGCAACCTCTATGACTGCAAGGTAGGTGTCATGGTATAACCACAATGTAGGCGTCATGGTATAACTACAAGGAAGGTGTCATGGTATAACTACAAGGAAGGTGTCATGGTATAACTACAAGGAAGGTGTCATGGTATAACTACAATGTAGGCGTCATGGTATAACTACAAGGAAGGTGTCATGGCATAACTACAATGTAGGCGTCGTGGTATAACTACAAGGAAGGTGTCGTGGTATAACTACAATGTAGGTGTCGTGGTATAACTACAAGGAAGGTGTCATGGTATAACTACAAGGAAGGTGTCATGGTATAACTACAATGTAGGTGTCATGGTATAACTACAAGGTAGGCGTCATGGTATAACTACAAGGAAGGTGTCATGGTATAACTACAAGGTAGGTGTCATGGTATGCCTGCCCACTCACTGCCATGTTCACTTACGCTTTTGGTCCTTCATGTTTCATGATCTTAATGGCACAGTCCATAGTGCTCTTATATTTGTGAGCCTCCAGGCCCTAAAAACAAACATTTACAGACACACCATGGAATCATATCCTCTTAGCTTCACAATGGCCCAATACTAGCTTTGGACACAATATTCTCAGATAAGGACAGATTAGACCATAGACCTTGAAACTGGTCAACCATACCTGCATTCTAGTTTTAATCACATCAAGTGGCGTGTTTCCAAACACACTAGCAGCTCCTGCTATGGCTCCAAACATTCCAGTCACCAATGGGTTTAGGGATTTGTTAGGGTTGTCACCTGGTTTTGAAATTAACATAATGTTTATTCAGACATGCACATATAAGTCAGTCAACAGCTGGTGAATATGGAGAGAAAGCACTCAAATGAAACACAGACCTTTGTACCAGTTTCTCAAGGATGTCATAACAAAGAATCGAATAGCCTGGTTTGATCCCTGCTTCAGTACTGTTGCAGTCAATCCCTGATATGTTCCTTTAAGCCCTGGAAAGAATTAAATTGTTAGATTCCTTTTTATTATGGGACAACTGACATGGGTAAAACATGTTAAAAGTGCATTAAAACATTGCATTTGATGAATTAAACCTAAATTGCAAATATTTGTATAATCAGTATTATACATACCATTAATAAAGTGGTGACAAAATTAAAGGATTTTAAGTTTTAAAACTTAACTTGCTTTGGCCTTAGCTGACCTTGGTTGAGTATCTCTTAAACCTTAACCTTGATAATAAACCTCCAGTAGGTGGCAATGCATGTACATTTCACAAACCTTGCGTTCTGACTATTTCTCTTACGCCGTGAAAAAACCCTCGGTACTTGGGGTTTGCAGAGGTTTGATCGTGGATAAATTTGACCTGAAATTGGAGGTATCAAAAGCATAAACAATTAAAAACAGAACTGAAAGTCACAGTTTAAAGATGACTGATTAGTTTATCAATCACTCTCTAATTTCTTCATGCTTGTTAATGTATGATCACAGTGACAAGCTCAAGGATATCTGACCTTTGAATCTTATTTCAACAAATTCTTATTTCTGTGAAAGCTACATGTACATGTTTTTAAGCAGATTTTTTTCTAGTACCTTCATTTAAGCATGTGTCAAAAGTAGGACAGGAAACACCCAGGATGCAGTGGGGTGAGGGCGGTGAGGTGGGAGCGGCGGGGCGGAGACAAACGTCTGCACTGGTTCACATACCTTTATTGTTTCCATAGGACACACCACGACAACAGCTTCAGCCACGCCAGCGCCCAGGCCACACACCAGGCCGCGCGTGCTGTCTAGCTTCCCAGACTCGTCTCTCATCTGGTTGCTAAGGAACTCGAACACACCGAACCTGCAGAGATTCAGGAAAACCACACCATTACTAAGAGGGATGTCAAGTATAATCCGTGATTGTACACTGATAAACCACACCAATGATGATTGGATTGGCAATTATAGTCGGTGATGTACACTTATAAACCACACCTAAGAGACACGTGTAGTTAAAGGGGCAAATGAGAGTAAATAAGGCTAACAAATTTACAAAAGCCGTTTCACTTCCACAAACATCAGTGGACTGGTTTACCTGACTGCTGCTTTGGGGATGGAACCATAAAGGAGTGAACTCAGACCCCGGTACAGACCTTTGACCCCATGGCTCTGGACTGTCTGCCTTACGCAATCCACTGTGCAAGAGAGGGAACAAAAGGTTCTCTGACAAAAATGCATGAAATGTTATGAAATATAGATTTGTATCTGTTCTGTAAGGGAGAATAGAACACCAGCATGTCACTGGAAGTAAAAGTTGTAAACTGTAAAGTGACCTTGAAAAGAGTCATATAACTTCATTCATTCATACTTTGGCAGCGTAAGTGGTAAATCATTGATTACATCAAGACAGCACCCTGGCTGATCCCTTATCTGATCAAACGTGACACGTGAGGACATAACCAACATGAGTGCTGCATTGGTGTGACTGGCATTGGCAAACATGTGAAGAAAGAGGGGCTACCTTCAAAGTCCAGGGACTACAGCGCACTGATACAGCTCCAATGAGCACTAGAGATATCAGAAGGGGCTCATGCCAGCAATGCTCTTTGACCTATAAACTATGAACCCTCACTGCTCTCAATCAGAAGCCCCAGGGTCTACAGCTCTTCAAAAAAATGCAACTCTTTATATGAAACTTGGAATATAAAGTGAGAGAGGGGGTTGAAAGAAGACACACCAATGCCTTTGTAGCGTGGGGGGTTTGCCTTTTCGTCTAACTGTAGCTGGGTCTTCACATACTCTGTGGGGAAAGTGATGCAGATTTCAATCCCTCCAGCAATGCCACCTGTAAAAACAAAGAGACCCATATTTACATCATCTGTTCCTACAAAACACAGACGAAATGCTACTACAAGTTTAATAAAAAATAAAAGAAACTGCATGATCAATAAACATGACCTTTTTATACATGCAAAAATATGCATATATTCATTATATGAATATAATAATTAATCATTTTAAAGTTCATAGTTATAAAGTCATTCAGACATGAATTAACTAGTGCCTCCTTAAAACGTACAGGAGCGCTATGCAGTTGAACAACAAAAAGCAAGAGGGCAAATGACTGGCTGCTATTGGCTCAGCAAGATTCTGCCCACTGAAAACTCCCACTGGCTGTTCTCCAGTTCTGAAGGGGTGTGTCTGTAAAGCCCAGTGTGATATTCAACAAGATATGACAACATTACTGTGTTCAGAAAGACCGCCACATGCTCTGTGCTACCTTTACCAGCCTGCTAGAACACAGCCATAGTTAATAACATACCACGATATGTTTAGTATTATCTGCCCATGCAAACATGCAAACAACCTTTTCCTAATATTACAGGATCGAAATTTTGTATGATACATAAATCCAATCCAGACTTTCAATATGACAGACAGCAGGAAGTAATTGGAAAACAACCATCAGCTTTTTTGCTTTGCTAAGAAAACAAAATGCAGGGAATATGTAATTCCACACTGAGTGGCAACTGTATCAGATACATGCAGACAAGAACATCTTGACTCCATATATCTGAATTTCTCTGCGGTATGGATTTGACAAAGTGTGGAAACATCATATGAATAAACAGAGTGATGAGGTCAGCAGTGCTGCTTTGGCACACTGAGGCGTTGAAATGACAGTGAAGTGACACTTAAGCAGTGTAAGGAAAACCATGTTAAGTGATGCCCAATGCAGGGACTCCGTGCTCTGACTCATCACAGTCAGAGAAGGCCTTCTTGAAGAGCAGTTATTTAAGGAGTCCTGTTTTTCTGGCTGGCGTGACCAAGCCCGGCTACTCTCCTCTGACCTTTGCCAACCACAAAGTGTTTGCGTTCGCAGGTAATACGCTAACATACCTAAACATGACTGAGTGAAGTTTACAGAAGGCCACCATTAAAAGACCAATCGTTATCTCAATGGCTGTATTAGTGAGGTGTGGAGGACATTTGGATTACAGTAACATGGAAAATGTTAGTATTGACTGGTGGTTTTATTAAGGATTCAGATTAAATATTTCAAAGTACCAAACAAAGACAGCCTGTAATCTATTTTAAATCCAGTGACAGACAGTGCTGCATAAGGCGATAGTCCATACCAGTTTAACAAGAATTTGCTGAACAATTTCTTAAGGACCATTTCTACCTGTTATACGGGTTTGTTAAGTGAAGTGTGGAAAGAGGGGATGAAGCAGGTCCTGACAGTTAGAATTTCTCAGATCGCTACGGACATGTCTGTCCTCCTATGACAACATTCACTGTATAAGCACAGTGAAAGATCAGCACGCGAAGGCGCTGTAAGGAACATTGGTGAATTGGAAAAGTTTAAGAAACATTTGTGAAATGTACATGCATTGCCACCTACTGGAGGTTTATTATTAAGGTTAAGGTCTGAGCAATGTCCTCCTTTTGGATCATTCATTATCTAAAGTCTTGCTGACTCCTGAATATCAGCATGAGTGCAAAGGTTACTGGCAAGACAGCAACACACATCAACTAAGGGAGAGAACTGACAAACTACAACTTTCAGAACAGACTTTTAACTGAGAAATGATTCACACATCACATCACACTTTTAACACTATTTTCTATTAGCACTATGTAGGTTCTAGAGATCCATTTGATCAAATTAAATTTAAACCACTTTAACAGACTGTTCAACAGGTCAGGAGTAGGGTGACAAGGAGCAGGTCATGAATGAACTGTTCTGCAGGCAGATAAGGCTTTAGGACAGTTAGTTATAACATCCATCCACTAAAAAAGAGCTCAACAAATAAACAAAGTAACAAAGTCAATTGAAGGAAATCATGGCTTCAAGAACATCTGAGTATGAACAAATGTGCTAAATAATGCAATGATTTAGAGTAAAAATTTTAGTTTTTTTGTTATTTTGGGGGAAAGTAATCAGTTGTTTACATTTTTGTAAAAGCAGAAATTCATTAAGCTAAAAATCAGTCTTGTTTAAAATTCATTTATATGCAAAAATAACACTTCACAGGCAGAACATACTTTTAACCGTAGGGATGGATTACTTTTTAAGAGTCAACACCTCCGGGTGTTCTCTTAAAGAGAAGATCAAACAGTTAGAAGCACACACTTTAAAGACAGCATGCCACAACACACCACATACTCGCCTGTAGTGTGCTGATGTTTATTTGAGACGGTTTAGGGTCCTGTTGAGAGCACCAGGTGTTGTTTAATTAGCTATTAATCACTGGCTCAACAAGCAAAATAAAACGCTTTTTATTTGATAATGTTGCACTGAACCTCGAAGTGTCATATCTTTATCTTTTTGATGAAACTGAAGCATAATGTTATCGCTTAGAATGTGCAAATGTGAACTTACCCGCTAATATGGCTTTTCCAGGATGTGTTAGTTTCGCCTTCCCCGCTGGTGCAGCTGCGGACAGACAGTGTGGTCTATGGAAGGGACTCACGAATTTCGGCTCTCCTGGCATGTTTGGTCTTTAAAAAGGGAATTTGTGAACTGAACTTGATCGCGGCTCCTCGCTAACCTTGCTTTAAAAAAGTATTATGTAAAGTAGTAAGTTGGTCATTAATTCAGGTATGGTTTCTACAAAGCAATATTGCTGAGGGGTTTTGACAGCGAGAAGTTTCTTGGCTGTCCTGCTCCTGTCAGTGTTGGGCAAAACGATGAACACATTGAGGCGGGGCGATCGGTTTCTCCAACACCACGTAGCGCCATATTTTTCGCAAACAAAACTGCTTAAGGTGGAACGACATTGTTTTGTATCGCGTATTATCTGTTGATTCAGCTTCCTCCAGCATAGCTCCAAACATATTCAATGTACAACTTATTATTATGCAATTTATTATTCTGCACTCATGCGTGTAGTTTTGTTTTCTAGACTGGTAAGTAAAAGTCAGCACTGTAGAGTTACCAGTAGGAATATGCAAAATAAAAAACATAATGTGGGATTAAATGCAATGGATTTGTTGAATAGCAAAACCTTAAACGTCATTCACGTCCGATAGGCTTCGTCTGGGTCTTGACTTGGTACTGCATGACTAAACTGGCTTTGATGACCCCTAGAGGTCAGTAGGTGGTTTTACCATGAATGCGCGTTAATAATCGAGCGACTTGTGATCCATTATCTCCGTTTAGATGATCATCTTAGTTTGTAAATTACGAGACATACTACAAAATTTGCACTGGCCAAAACTGACTCCACATATTCTGCTTCAAGACTCCGGGCTTTAGTTTAACCTTAAATTGTATTTCTGGGTAATGTTCACATGGCTCCTAATTTATTTTAGCAGGTTCTCAGAGACTTTTATTTTAAAGTCACAAGTTCATAGGCCTTAAGCGCTCTGCTTTGGTGCATTTTTGCCTGTCCCCGCCTTATTCGATTGCGCATACCATATTTTTCTCCTTCAGTTTTGTCCTACTTGGGATAGCAACCAACACTAAGCCACTGCAAGTTTGACTTTGTTTCAGTTTTTGCTCTGCTCCACGACGTTGGTATGCAATTTCTATCACTTATAAGATGAAATTTACTTTGTTGCGTTAATATGAAGTCGTGACTTCGCAATTCTAACAAACATTTTGTTAAGCCTAATATTATAACAGATAACGTTACATGAGAAGCTAGGTTAGGTCGAAAACTGGCTGTCCGATATACGATAACGTCAGTTATGCATTTATTTAAAGTTTAATATTTAAGGCTTCTTAAAGTCCATCTAAAGTGCCGAAATAGGTAGAATATGATGTTCGTGCAAACAGTTTAATGGTAAACGCAAAACATAGTTTGACTGTTTAACTATCTAGCTTTTATTCTTTCACACTCACTAAGTGTAAAATCGATGTTGGTGTTCTAAAGATTTAATTGTATGTAATAAATTTGTCATTTCGAACAAGTCGTTGGCAACAAACTGATGGCAGCTGTTGTGAAGTAGCGTCTGAGTCCCGTTTATCGTTAAATGTTTGACGTACGGTAAATGTCAAATGAACGAAAATCTATTTTTGAACTTGGCACGAGGACTAAAGCAATCTTTCTTTTCAATAATAAGAAATCCTAATTGTCTACTTTTTAGTAAGGGGAATTATCTTGGCCATTTTAAAAAACGTAATCCTCATTTACATAATTTATTAATGAAGCTCATTTAGACAGTTACTTTGAATAAAGGTAACAGTAAAACTGTGCCCTGACGCTTTGCATTTGTGTGTAACCTTTTTTTGCAGTGTATTATTGTTAATCATGTCTTTTCTGTAGATATTCTGATGTAGTAAACATTTCCTATGCAGGTTGCAAAAATAAGCTATGAGGATAATTCTATTCCACATAAGAACATTTTAAAACGTTCAACAGAGAAATTTCAAGCAGAAAAAGTAACTAAATAAAAAAAAAACTTTGTTACCTGTTACCTCAATATCTGTGTTACCTCACCTCAAGCACACCCAATGTTGCAATTGCTACGACACCTGGCACAGGTGATCAAGGTCTTTAGAAGTAACTGAATATTAGAGCTAGCAGTGAGGTTAGGGTTGGAAACTCTACTCAGCAGATGGTGTTTAATAGCTGGCTTAGACATCCCTTTATCACAGTAATGGCATGAGATGTTAACTGTCCTGTTGATTTTATGCCAGCTGCAATGGCGGTTCCTCCTTCATACTCGGACCTGGGCAAAGCAGCACATGATATCTTCAGCAAGGGCTATGGTAGGTGCTGCCCACAGGAGGCTTTAATGTAGCCCTTATCGTGTTCTGGCTCTCAGGGAAAATGTTGCACCTTGTGCATTAGCTTTTCTGGCCTTGTTTCACATTTTGGGTTTATTTACAGGCTTTGGAATCGTAAAGTTGGACCTCAAGACTAAATCACAAAGTGGAGTGGTGAGTAATTAATAATTTCTTTGTCCTTACCTGTGTACTGTTGCTGCTAGGGTCTTTTACACCTGTCAGCTGCCCAAGAGAGGTGGGCTGATCTCATTCTTCACAGCATTACAACATCATCCTTTTGTGAAAGATGTTAAGTACGAAGGATAATGTCACCGCTAACTATTCTATGTTCAGAAATGTTGTAAATCAGGAGGTGCATGATGTGGTTATTGGTTAATATATGTGCAATACTGATATTGCAAAATGCAGCCATAAGCAAATTAGTTGTCAAGCAAATCACAGGATTATTTATTTTTTGGGCTGTGAGCATCCTGAACAGTTAAATAGTGTCAGAGTACATATTGGATGTTTTTTATCTGAATCATGTGATCAAATAAACAAATTATTCTAGTCAAAATAAGGCAAGCCAGCCAAAATAATGCAGACTAAAAAGGAGTATTATAAGCTGTATAGTCGCATGATGTAGCTAGACAATCAGTTTTTGTTCAGATAAACTTTTTTTTGTAAATTAATTCACATTTATGGTAGTTTTGACAAGCTTAGTTATTAAATTTAATCTGCGGGGTATCTGTCTCTTCTTGGGTTAACTGCTTTCATGACCTTTCCTGCAGTGTGTTGGGTGTGATGGTAACATCAGTGCAAGAGTTGTTGCATGTGAGATGCACATACACCCACAATGACTTGCAAAGTCTTGTTGTGCCAACAGTTCCATGTTTTGCATTATTTTTTATCTACTCCTGAAATGCTCTTTTATAATTGACCACAGGAGTTCAACACCTCTGGCTCTACTAATACCAACACTGGCAGGGCCTCTGGGAGCTTGGAGACCAAGTTCAAAATGACGGAGCTGGGGCTCTGCCTCAATCAGAAGTGGAACACTGACAATACCTTGGCTACTGAGCTCTCTGTGGAGGACCAGGTCAGAAGTGCTTGTCCTAAATGTCTAATCAGTCTCTAAAATCCATTAGATCCATTACAGATCCATTCAGTGATTAAATTAGCTCCAATAGATATCTATTCTTTTTTCAGCTGGCAAAGGGCTTGAAAGTTGCTTTTGACACTTCCTTTGTACCAAACACGGGGTGAGTGGCGAAAATCACCAGCAGAGTGTCTCTTAGATGTTTCTGTATAATATTGTGAAGTACAAAACACCCTGTCTGTTGCAACAGAAAGAAGACTGGCAAACTGAAGACAGGCTATAAGCGGGATTACCTCAACCTGTCCTGTGACGTTGACTTTGACGGCCCAGTATTGCACTCTGCTGCCGTCTTGGGTTACGAGGGCTGGCTGGCGGGCTACCAGATGGCGTTTGACACCGCCAAGTCCACACTTGTACAGAATAACTTTGCACTGAGCTATAAGGATGGAGATTATGAGCTTCACACCAGTGTGTAAGTGTCCAGGACTGGTAATAAATGTGCCACTGTCACAATGTGGATGACCTCATCAGCAAACTAGGTAGAGAAAAGCCAAGCCCATAGGTCAAAGCTGGCAATGGCTAATTATGCAAATACAATAATGCTAACTAGCCTCTATTAGCTTATCAGTGGTTAGTTATGCAAGTAAGGTCATGCTAACCAGCCATATTTACTTTTCAATACTGGCATTTTTATAGACTTTTAAATGCCCCAATATTGAGTGATTATATAATTGGTTATTATGCATGAACACACTTGTCTTGTTTCACCCAGAAATGATGGGACTGAGTTTGGAGGCTCTGTATACCAGAAGATCAGTGAGCAGTTGCAGACTGCAGTCACTCTGGCCTGGACAGCAGGCAGCAACAACACGCACTTTGGCATTGGTGCCAAGTACCAGCTAGACGAGGATTCCTCTTTGTCTGTGAGTTAACAGGATTACATTATAGTATTACCATGTTTTGGTTTCTCTTATTTGGGTGACGGAGCAGCGATGAAGTGGTGGGTCAAAGGCTTCAAGGACTAGAACTGTGATTGGTTTTAAAATTACTAATGTCAAGTCATGTCTTATAGATGTAGTTAAGCATAAAAACAGCTATATTAGTTATAGCTAGATACTTTAGCTGTCTTCCAGTCGCATTTAAAACTTAAACATTTCATGGGGCAAAACAAACAAACATGAAGCAAATATACATTTCTTTAATCTAGAGTACTGATCATTTCTTTAATCTAGAGTACTGATCAGGTTCTCTGTCAAAGATGAGCAGATTATGATTGTCAGGGCATGCAATACCAGTCCTGGTAAACTGTGAGATACTTAAATGTTTGGATCTTTGTCAGGTTTCAGTACGACACTAAATTAATAGTCCAGTCATTATGTTGCTATATTGGAGATTCAGTCAATACGGGCATGTCACATTTTTGAAAGTCTGTGCTATGGAAGTGTGTGGGTCATTTTGGCACAGATGTACATACTGAAATCAAGCATTGACAAACATGCTGTCAAAAAAGCTAATTGTCTCTGAATGCTGAAAGTGTTTCCTGACGCACTGAAGTGAGTCTTTTAAAGAAATGCAATTTTCACTTGTATCCACCAAGACAACTTCCATATGTTGCTCTGGCACTGGAGTGACATTACATGATGAAGGGTAATAAGCATCATTAGCACTGCACAGGAGCCTGACAGCTTGTCTTATTTTTGCACTTCCAGGCAAAGGTGAACAACACCAGCTTGCTTGGGATTGGTTACACTCAGTGGCTGCGACCAGGTGAAGGCTTCTGGCTGCTCTTATGTAGTTTTCATCATTGTACTTGATCTTGGTTTTTTGGCTATACTTTGCAAGTTGCATTTGTGAGTTTAGCATAATTGTACCAGCTCTGTGCTCAGCCTGACTGTGCTCCTTGCTCTCACCTTTGTTCAGGAGTGAAACTCACGCTCTCCGCGCTCATAGACGGCAAGAATATCAGCGCCGGGGAGCATAAGGTTGGACTAGGCTTTGAAGTCGAAGCATAAGTCTCTTCTTGGAATGAGACACCACACTCAGGTCCTACACTATGTGCTCTATTTCTGCTTCTCCTACACCCCCGTCAGAGACATAATTAAAGATGAAAATCCACCATCAGACAATATACCATAATTATTAACGGAGGAACGGTGCAGCAATGAATATGAAATCAATGGAATACACTACAATAGTACAAATAGACTGAAATGCACTATGATGAGATTATGAAGCATTCAATGGCAGTAGTGTGCTTAACCACAAATATTTTTTTCCTGCTCAATGGCACATTACATATCGACAGGGAAACCTCTCTCGCCTCTCATGTGGTACATAGGTACAGAACACTAGCTTATGAACCATCACTGACTCCCACCAGCATTCTGCAATAAACGTGGAAACACAAGCAGCTATTGAACATCATGAGTTACTTTTGAGTTGAATTTGATCAATTTCAATGTGTTTTGCAAAGCATTATTGTTACACTAATTTTACTATGAAGTGGAGATGCTTGATTTGTTTGTACATATTACTTCATGTTTTCAGCAATAGCTCACAAATGATAATAAATAAAGACAAAGTTGGTGGTGGTTTCCCCCACAAAAAATGCTGTCACCTTTATTCAGTTTATAACGATACCCAAATTTAAAAGGAGCTCCATTGAATGTAGGTAATTTCCTGATGTGCCTGATAAGTCATTTACATAAACTTGCATTAAATATGAAATGTTAATATAATGTCACTATTTGTGAAGACTTTTTTTGGAATATCCCTTGTACTATCCAGTCCCCAATATATACCAAGTGTACATGTTGAGACAGTGTATCAGTATTAAAGTATTATAAATTCCTACTGTTAATGCATTACTGACATGTTTGCTGAAACCTGAACTCCTATCACCACTTTTCTACTTTTGGCATCTTAATACGGAGGCCCAGAGAGCTGTTTTCAGAAGAATAGGATTATGATACACAGAGCACTTAAAGGAACTGATCATCATCAGATATACAGACCAGATGGTTTTCAGAAAAAAAAGGCAGAGATGACTAAAGCTTTAGAATTTGTAATAACCTTGTACCAATATAATGGAGAGGTTCAACTGTAAAGAGGCAAACAACTTTGGTGCCGTTTCTATGGGGGAGGAGAACACTGTGCTGTGGTTTCAGAGTTATAAAACGGACATCCTTCAAAATGTATAAATAAAAAAAAAAATTAAATTCACGTCATAGTTTTTCCTCTTCACTGCTTGTGTAAATTACAATTATTTTGCTCACCCAGTACTTCTTGAGGACTTGGTAGGTCCACTGCAGTTCAGTTTCATTCGATGTTCTTTGTAAGGGAAATGTCTGCATTGCTACTGTGGTCCTCCTCATCTGAACTGACCTAGTTTCTCTTGCAATATGCAATCATGCTCAAGTATACAATGCCATCCATGCAAAGGTTTACCAGTTACAACAAACTACACCCCAAAGTAAACACAACAAAGCATATAACACTGTGTGTGAAAAGATGCAGAACCATTTCACATATTCCAATTTTAAAATGTTGAAAAAATATAACCCGGAGAGATCTTAAGATCTCATTATAACTGCAAAAATAACCATGGACCATGTTAGTATCTTCCTGCAGCACTGACCTGGGCTGATTGTGTTCCTCTCCTTATTAACAAACCTCAGTCTAGCACAACTTCAATAATCTCCCTCTCCGTTTTCACAGAAGATTCACTTTCGCCACCACCTGTTTACATCCAGTACGGGAAAACTCCCGATCTCCCACAGAATAGTATGACAGCTCCTCTGTTAGTCTTTCTACATGGGAGCGGTCTGGGTAGAATCCTTCCCTGGACATCTCATCCATAAAGCATTCCATCACATGGCTTTTCTCTAGGAGTGTAAGGGGCAATAGCTCTGCCTCCAGCCAGAGGGCATGGTGCTTTTTTAGGTGCCCAAGCAACAGAGGGTTCAGCTCCTTGCTGAAGCGCCCTCGTCCTGAAGCAGCAATGCTGGAGGAGTTCTGCAAGACGAACTTTGTGATCTCTCCGTGATCAAGGTTGCTGATTAGGATGTAGATTGCATTCAGGTATTCGTTGCTGTCTCGTTTGACGATGAGTCCGTGCACGGTGTCGAGCAGCTCGGGGGGCATGTGCTCCATTTCATCGAAGATGAAGATGGGGATTTTCTCCTCTTCCTCAGCCAGGGAGACCATTTCAGAAATGTGGGAGGTCAGAGTTTGGATGCAGAGTGGGAGGTCTCCTTTTGTGGGACAGTGGTGAAGCACAAAGTACTGCAGGACCAGGTGCTCGCCCACCACGGAGCGGAAGTGCTGGGCTAGGAGCCTCCCAAGGTGGCTTTTCCCCACACCGCTGGGTCCCAGAAGAGACAATACCAAAGGTTTACTGTGCACATACGTCGACAAGTAATCTTTTAAATGTCCTAAGAGGCCCTCACTTGCCTCTTGCTGTCCAAATACCTCCCTTTTAAGGGTCTTCTCAAGTCCTTCCAAATCATATTTAAGCACATGGTCATCTAGGTTTTCAATGGCATTGTAGACCTGCAAGAAGACGATGATGCATAGCAGGACCAGACAGTTCTTGGCACGGTTGCGCTCCTTGGTGGGCATGACTCGGCGGTTTCCGCTGGGAAAGAGGATACGACCCTTCTTCTTCTTCTTCTTCTTCCTGCATGACGTGACTGTGCTGCCTTCTGCTACCCCGTCAAACGTGAAGATCTTGGGGCTGGTGGAACGTGCAGAGGTGCAGAAAGGAACTGCTGTGGACAAAAGCTCCAGGCGCCTCTTTTTCATTGCCAGGTACTTCTGACGAATTCGAACCACGGCTCGTACAGATGAGGAGAACTCCGAGAACGATAATGTTCCATTTTCATTCTGCGTCTCAATTTCACTCTCCGAAACTGCCTCAGGGAAATCTACATTCATCTGCACAAACCATTGAAAAATTAACATTAGCAACGTAAACATAATATCATTTATGTTTATGTACACACACACACACACACACAGGTGCATCGCAATAAATTTAATTTAATTTCAGTATTTCTAAACAAAAAGTGAGACGCATATATTATGTAGATTCATGACAGAGTGATGTATTTCAAGTGTTCATTTCTGTTAATGTTGATTATGGTTTACACCCAATGAAAACCCAAAAGTCATTATCTCAGAAAATTACACTAATTAGACAGATGTCGAGAAGGCAGTCATTGACACTCCACAAGGAGAGTATGCCACAAAAGGTCATTGCTAAAGAAGCTGGCTGTTCACAGAGTACTATATCCAAGCATATTAATGGAAAGTTGAAAGGATTGTCAATAAAAGGCCATTTAAAAATTTGGAGGAGATTCTCAAGGAGTGAACTGCTGCTGGAGTCAGTGCTTCAAGAGCCATCGCACACAGATGTATCCAGGACATGGGCTACAACTATCGCACTTCTTGTGTCAAGCCACTCATGACAAAGAGACAACTCAAGAAGCATCTTACCTGGGCCAAGTAGAAAAAGAACTGGACTGTTGCTCAGTGGTCCAAAGTCCTGTTTTCAGTAGTGATGGGTCGATCCAGTGTTTTTCAGTTTCGTTGCGATACCGATACCAATAATGATATATGGGCTCTTTAGTTCAGAGGTTAGATTTTAAATTTTAAAATTTAAAAGCATAAGGTTGGACTAGGCTTTGAAGTCGAAGCATAAGTCTCTTCTTGGAATGAGACACCACACTCAGGTCCTACACTATGTGCTCTATTTCTGCTTCTCCTACACCCCCGTCAGAGACATAATTAAAGATGAAAATCCACCATCAGACAATATACCATAATTATTAACGGAGGAACGGTGCAGCAATGAATATGAAATCAATGGAATACACTACAATAGTACAAATAGACTGAAATGCACTATGATGAGATTATGAAGCATTCAATGGCAGTAGTGTGCTTAACCACAAATATTTTTTTCCTGCTCAATGGCACATTACATATCGACAGGGAAACCTCTCTCGCCTCTCATGTGGTACATAGGTACAGAACACTAGCTTATGAACCATCACTGACTCCCACCAGCATTCTGCAATAAACGTGGAAACACAAGCAGCTATTGAACATCATGAGTTACTTTTGAGTTGAATTTGATCAATTTCAATGTGTTTTGCAAAGCATTATTGTTACACTAATTTTACTATGAAGTGGAGATGCTTGATTTGTTTGTACATATTACTTCATGTTTTCAGCAATAGCTCACAAATGATAATAAATAAAGACAAAGTTGGTGGTGGTTTCCCCCACAAAAAATGCTGTCACCTTTATTCAGTTTATAACGATACCCAAATTTAAAAGGAGCTCCATTGAATGTAGGTAATTTCCTGATGTGCCTGATAAGTCATTTACATAAACTTGCATTAAATATGAAATGTTAATATAATGTCACTATTTGTGAAGACTTTTTTTGGAATATCCCTTGTACTATCCAGTCCCCAATATATACCAAGTGTACATGTTGAGACAGTGTATCAGTATTAAAGTATTATAAATTCCTACTGTTAATGCATTACTGACATGTTTGCTGAAACCTGAACTCCTATCACCACTTTTCTACTTTTGGCATCTTAATACGGAGGCCCAGAGAGCTGTTTTCAGAAGAATAGGATTATGATACACAGAGCACTTAAAGGAACTGATCATCATCAGATATACAGACCAGATGGTTTTCAGAAAAAAAAGGCAGAGATGACTAAAGCTTTAGAATTTGTAATAACCTTGTACCAATATAATGGAGAGGTTCAACTGTAAAGAGGCAAACAACTTTGGTGCCGTTTCTATGGGGGAGGAGAACACTGTGCTGTGGTTTCAGAGTTATAAAACGGACATCCTTCAAAATGTATAAATAAAAAAAAAAATTAAATTCACGTCATAGTTTTTCCTCTTCACTGCTTGTGTAAATTACAATTATTTTGCTCACCCAGTACTTCTTGAGGACTTGGTAGGTCCACTGCAGTTCAGTTTCATTCGATGTTCTTTGTAAGGGAAATGTCTGCATTGCTACTGTGGTCCTCCTCATCTGAACTGACCTAGTTTCTCTTGCAATATGCAATCATGCTCAAGTATACAATGCCATCCATGCAAAGGTTTACCAGTTACAACAAACTACACCCCAAAGTAAACACAACAAAGCATATAACACTGTGTGTGAAAAGATGCAGAACCATTTCACATATTCCAATTTTAAAATGTTGAAAAAATATAACCCGGAGAGATCTTAAGATCTCATTATAACTGCAAAAATAACCATGGACCATGTTAGTATCTTCCTGCAGCACTGACCTGGGCTGATTGTGTTCCTCTCCTTATTAACAAACCTCAGTCTAGCACAACTTCAATAATCTCCCTCTCCGTTTTCACAGAAGATTCACTTTCGGCACCACCTGTTTACATCCAGTACGGGAAAACTCCCGATCTCCCACAGAATAGTATGACAGCTCCTCTGTTAGTCTTTCTACATGGGAGCGGTCTGGGTAGAATCCTTCCCTGGACATCTCATCCATAAAGCATTCCATCACATGGCTTTTCTCTAGGAGTGTAAGGGGCAATAGCTCTGCCTCCAGCCAGAGGGCATGGTGCTTTTTTAGGTGCCCAAGCAACAGAGGGTTCAGCTCCTTGCTGAAGCGCCCTCGTCCTGAAGCAGCAATGCTGGAGGAGTTCTGCAAGACGAACTTTGTGATCTCTCCGTGATCAAGGTTGCTGATTAGGATGTAGATTGCATTCAGGTATTCGTTGCTGTCTCGTTTGACGATGAGTCCGTGCACGGTGTCGAGCAGCTCGGGGGGCATGTGCTCCATTTCATCGAAGATGAAGATGGGGATTTTCTCCTCTTCCTCAGCCAGGGAGACCATTTCAGAAATGTGGGAGGTCAGAGTTTGGATGCAGAGTGGGAGGTCTCCTTTTGTGGGACAGTGGTGAAGCACAAAGTACTGCAGGACCAGGTGCTCGCCCACCACGGAGCGGAAGTGCTGGGCTAGGAGCCTCCCAAGGTGGCTTTTCCCCACACCGCTGGGTCCCAGAAGAGACAATACCAAAGGTTTACTGTGCACATACGTCGACAAGTAATCTTTTAAATGTCCTAAGAGGCCCTCACTTGCCTCTTGCTGTCCAAATACCTCCCTTTTAAGGGTCTTCTCAAGTCCTTCCAAATCATATTTAAGCACATGGTCATCTAGGTTTTCAATGGCATTGTAGACCTGCAAGAAGACGATGATGCATAGCAGGACCAGACAGTTCTTGGCACGGTTGCGCTCCTTGGTGGGCATGACTCGGCGGTTTCCGCTGGGAAAGAGGATACGACCCTTCTTCTTCTTCTTCTTCTTCCTGCATGACGTGACTGTGCTGCCTTCTGCTACCCCGTCAAACGTGAAGATCTTGGGGCTGGTGGAACGTGCAGAGGTGCAGAAAGGAACTGCTGTGGACAAAAGCTCCAGGCGCCTCTTTTTCATTGCCAGGTACTTCTGACGAATTCGAACCACGGCTCGTACAGATGAGGAGAACTCCGAGAACGATAATGTTCCATTTTCATTCTGCGTCTCAATTTCACTCTCCGAAACTGCCTCAGGGAAATCTACATTCATCTGCACAAACCATTGAAAAATTAACATTAGCAACGTAAACATAATATCATTTATGTTTATGTACACACACACACACACACACAGGTGCATCGCAATAAATTTAATTTAATTTCAGTATTTCTAAACAAAAAGTGAGACGCATATATTATGTAGATTCATGACAGAGTGATGTATTTCAAGTGTTCATTTCTGTTAATGTTGATTATGGTTTACACCCAATGAAAACCCAAAAGTCATTATCTCAGAAAATTACACTAATTAGACAGATGTCGAGAAGGCAGTCATTGACACTCCACAAGGAGAGTATGCCACAAAAGGTCATTGCTAAAGAAGCTGGCTGTTCACAGAGTACTATATCCAAGCATATTAATGGAAAGTTGAAAGGATTGTCAATAAAAGGCCATTTAAAAATTTGGAGGAGATTCTCAAGGAGTGAACTGCTGCTGGAGTCAGTGCTTCAAGAGCCATCGCACACAGATGTATCCAGGACATGGGCTACAACTATCGCACTTCTTGTGTCAAGCCACTCATGACAAAGAGACAACTCAAGAAGCATCTTACCTGGGCCAAGTAGAAAAAGAACTGGACTGTTGCTCAGTGGTCCAAAGTCCTGTTTTCAGTAGTGATGGGTCGATCCAGTGTTTTTCAGTTTCGTTGCGATACCGATACCAATAATGATATATGGGCTCTTTAGTTCAGAGGTTAGATTTTAAATTTTAAAATTTAAAAGCATAAGGTTGGACTAGGCTTTGAAGTCGAAGCATAAGTCTCTTCTTGGAATGAGACACCACACTCAGGTCCTACACTATGTGCTCTATTTCTGCTTCTCCTACACCCCCGTCAGAGACATAATTAAAGATGAAAATCCACCATCAGACAATATACCATAATTATTAACGGAGGAACGGTGCAGCAATGAATATGAAATCAATGGAATACACTACAATAGTACAAATAGACTGAAATGCACTATGATGAGATTATGAAGCATTCAATGGCAGTAGTGTGCTTAACCACAAATATTTTTTTCCTGCTCAATGGCACATTACATATCGACAGGGAAACCTCTCTCGCCTCTCATGTGGTACATAGGTACAGAACACTAGCTTATGAACCATCACTGACTCCCACCAGCATTCTGCAATAAACGTGGAAACACAAGCAGCTATTGAACATCATGAGTTACTTTTGAGTTGAATTTGATCAATTTCAATGTGTTTTGCAAAGCATTATTGTTACACTAATTTTACTATGAAGTGGAGATGCTTGATTTGTTTGTACATATTACTTCATGTTTTCAGCAATAGCTCACAAATGATAATAAATAAAGACAAAGTTGGTGGTGGTTTCCCCCACAAAAAATGCTGTCACCTTTATTCAGTTTATAACGATACCCAAATTTAAAAGGAGCTCCATTGAATGTAGGTAATTTCCTGATGTGCCTGATAAGTCATTTACATAAACTTGCATTAAATATGAAATGTTAATATAATGTCACTATTTGTGAAGACTTTTTTTGGAATATCCCTTGTACTATCCAGTCCCCAATATATACCAAGTGTACATGTTGAGACAGTGTATCAGTATTAAAGTATTATAAATTCCTACTGTTAATGCATTACTGACATGTTTGCTGAAACCTGAACTCCTATCACCACTTTTCTACTTTTGGCATCTTAATACGGAGGCCCAGAGAGCTGTTTTCAGAAGAATAGGATTATGATACACAGAGCACTTAAAGGAACTGATCATCATCAGATATACAGACCAGATGGTTTTCAGAAAAAAAAGGCAGAGATGACTAAAGCTTTAGAATTTGTAATAACCTTGTACCAATATAATGGAGAGGTTCAACTGTAAAGAGGCAAACAACTTTGGTGCCGTTTCTATGGGGGAGGAGAACACTGTGCTGTGGTTTCAGAGTTATAAAACGGACATCCTTCAAAATGTATAAATAAAAAAAAAAATTAAATTCACGTCATAGTTTTTCCTCTTCACTGCTTGTGTAAATTACAATTATTTTGCTCACCCAGTACTTCTTGAGGACTTGGTAGGTCCACTGCAGTTCAGTTTCATTCGATGTTCTTTGTAAGGGAAATGTCTGCATTGCTACTGTGGTCCTCCTCATCTGAACTGACCTAGTTTCTCTTGCAATATGCAATCATGCTCAAGTATACAATGCCATCCATGCAAAGGTTTACCAGTTACAACAAACTACACCCCAAAGTAAACACAACAAAGCATATAACACTGTGTGTGAAAAGATGCAGAACCATTTCACATATTCCAATTTTAAAATGTTGAAAAAATATAACCCGGAGAGATCTTAAGATCTCATTATAACTGCAAAAATAACCATGGACCATGTTAGTATCTTCCTGCAGCACTGACCTGGGCTGATTGTGTTCCTCTCCTTATTAACAAACCTCAGTCTAGCACAACTTCAATAATCTCCCTCTCCGTTTTCACAGAAGATTCACTTTCGGCACCACCTGTTTACATCCAGTACGGGAAAACTCCCGATCTCCCACAGAATAGTATGACAGCTCCTCTGTTAGTCTTTCTACATGGGAGCGGTCTGGGTAGAATCCTTCCCTGGACATCTCATCCATAAAGCATTCCATCACATGGCTTTTCTCTAGGAGTGTAAGGGGCAATAGCTCTGCCTCCAGCCAGAGGGCATGGTGCTTTTTTAGGTGCCCAAGCAACAGAGGGTTCAGCTCCTTGCTGAAGCGCCCTCGTCCTGAAGCAGCAATGCTGGAGGAGTTCTGCAAGACGAACTTTGTGATCTCTCCGTGATCAAGGTTGCTGATTAGGATGTAGATTGCATTCAGGTATTCGTTGCTGTCTCGTTTGACGATGAGTCCGTGCACGGTGTCGAGCAGCTCGGGGGGCATGTGCTCCATTTCATCGAAGATGAAGATGGGGATTTTCTCCTCTTCCTCAGCCAGAGAGACCATTTCAGAAATGTGGGAGGTCAGAGTTTGGATGCAGAGTGGGAGGTCTCCTTTTGTGGGACAGTGGTGAAGCACAAAGTACTGCAGGACCAGGTGCTCGCCCACCACGGAGCGGAAGTGCTGGGCTAGGAGCCTCCCAAGGTGGCTTTTCCCCACACCGCTGGGTCCCAGAAGAGACAATACCAAAGGTTTACTGTGCACATACGTCGACAAGTAATCTTTTAAATGTCCTAAGAGGCCCTCACTTGCCTCTTGCTGTCCAAATACCTCCCTTTTAAGGGTCTTCTCAAGTCCTTCCAAATCATATTTAAGCACATGGTCATCTAGGTTTTCAATGGCATTGTAGACCTGCAAGAAGACGATGATGCATAGCAGGACCAGACAGTTCTTGGCACGGTTGCGCTCCTTGGTGGGCATGACTCGGCGGTTTCCGCTGGGAAAGAGGATACGACCCTTCTTCTTCTTCTTCTTCTTCCTGCATGACGTGACTGTGCTGCCTTCTGCTACCCCGTCAAACGTGAAGATCTTGGGGCTGGTGGAACGTGCAGAGGTGCAGAAAGGAACTGCTGTGGACAAAAGCTCCAGGCGCCTCTTTTTCATTGCCAGGTACTTCTGACGAATTCGAACCACGGCTCGTACAGATGAGGAGAACTCCGAGAACGATAATGTTCCATTTTCATTCTGCGTCTCAATTTCACTCTCCGAAACTGCCTCAGGGAAATCTACATTCATCTGCACAAACCATTGAAAAATTAACATTAGCAACGTAAACATAATATCATTTATGTTTATGTACACACACACACACACACACAGGTGCATCGCAATAAATTTAATTTAATTTCAGTATTTCTAAACAAAAAGTGAGACGCATATATTATGTAGATTCATGACAGAGTGATGTATTTCAAGTGTTCATTTCTGTTAATGTTGATTATGGTTTACACCCAATGAAAACCCAAAAGTCATTATCTCAGAAAATTACACTAATTAAGGCCCATTCACACCCTACGGTAATTACGGATACGGACCCTTTCGTCCGGTTCCGGAGGTCGTTTCATCCGTCAGTGGGTCCGTTGCCAGAGCGCTTACGAATCCGTAGTAACGGAGCAATATAATCCGCAAATCAGGGGGCAGTAGAGAGTCAGAAGCATCGGGCGTACACCAATTCGGGAAAATCAATGAAGAAGAGTACTGGACTTTAAAAAATGACGCTCGAGTTAGAAGAGAAACTTTGCGAGTTGGTTAGAGGCTACATTCTGCTACGGTGCCAGGTCATCGCGATAAACAGCGATGCAAAAACAGCTGGGAGGAGATTGCTGGTGCGCTGGTGCCGGAAATTTGACTATACTGCCCTCTAGAGGATGTATTAAAAAAAATCATAACAACGTTGGAAACGGAAAGAGGTATAGTGGCCCCCTACGGAGGCTACGTTTGGTACGGACGGACGAAATTCGTCCGTGTCCGGAGGTATAAAGCAGGCTTTAGACAGATGTCGAGAAGGCAGTCATTGACACTCCACAAGGAGAGTATGCCACAAAAGGTCATTGCTAAAGAAGCTGGCTGTTCACAGAGTACTATATCCAAGCATATTAATGGAAAGTTGAAAGGATTGTCAATAAAAGGCCATTTAAAAATTTGGAGGAGATTCTCAAGGAGTGAACTGCTGCTGGAGTCAGTGCTTCAAGAGCCATCGCACACAGATGTATCCAGGACATGGGCTACAACTATCGCACTTCTTGTGTCAAGCCACTCATGACAAAGAGACAACTCAAGAAGCATCTTACCTGGGCCAAGTAGAAAAAGAACTGGACTGTTGCTCAGTGGTCCAAAGTCCTGTTTTCAGTAGTGATGGGTCGATCCAGTGTTTTTCAGTTTCGTTGCGATACCGATACCAATAATGATATATGGGCTCTTTAGTTCAGAGGTTAGATTTTAAATTTTAAAATTTAAAAGCATAAGGTTGGACTAGGCTTTGAAGTCGAAGCATAAGTCTCTTCTTGGAATGAGACACCACACTCAGGTCCTACACTATGTGCTCTATTTCTGCTTCTCCTACACCCCCGTCAGAGACATAATTAAAGATGAAAATCCACCATCAGACAATATACCATAATTATTAACGGAGGAACGGTGCAGCAATGAATATGAAATCAATGGAATACACTACAATAGTACAAATAGACTGAAATGCACTATGATGAGATTATGAAGCATTCAATGGCAGTAGTGTGCTTAACCACAAATATTTTTTTCCTGCTCAATGGCACATTACATATCGACAGGGAAACCTCTCTCGCCTCTCATGTGGTACATAGGTACAGAACACTAGCTTATGAACCATCACTGACTCCCACCAGCATTCTGCAATAAACGTGGAAACACAAGCAGCTATTGAACATCATGAGTTACTTTTGAGTTGAATTTGATCAATTTCAATGTGTTTTGCAAAGCATTATTGTTACACTAATTTTACTATGAAGTGGAGATGCTTGATTTGTTTGTACATATTACTTCATGTTTTCAGCAATAGCTCACAAATGATAATAAATAAAGACAAAGTTGGTGGTGGTTTCCCCCACAAAAAATGCTGTCACCTTTATTCAGTTTATAACGATACCCAAATTTAAAAGGAGCTCCATTGAATGTAGGTAATTTCCTGATGTGCCTGATAAGTCATTTACATAAACTTGCATTAAATATGAAATGTTAATATAATGTCACTATTTGTGAAGACTTTTTTTGGAATATCCCTTGTACTATCCAGTCCCCAATATATACCAAGTGTACATGTTGAGACAGTGTATCAGTATTAAAGTATTATAAATTCCTACTGTTAATGCATTACTGACATGTTTGCTGAAACCTGAACTCCTATCACCACTTTTCTACTTTTGGCATCTTAATACGGAGGCCCAGAGAGCTGTTTTCAGAAGAATAGGATTATGATACACAGAGCACTTAAAGGAACTGATCATCATCAGATATACAGACCAGATGGTTTTCAGAAAAAAAAGGCAGAGATGACTAAAGCTTTAGAATTTGTAATAACCTTGTACCAATATAATGGAGAGGTTCAACTGTAAAGAGGCAAACAACTTTGGTGCCGTTTCTATGGGGGAGGAGAACACTGTGCTGTGGTTTCAGAGTTATAAAACGGACATCCTTCAAAATGTATAAATAAAAAAAAAAATTAAATTCACGTCATAGTTTTTCCTCTTCACTGCTTGTGTAAATTACAATTATTTTGCTCACCCAGTACTTCTTGAGGACTTGGTAGGTCCACTGCAGTTCAGTTTCATTCGATGTTCTTTGTAAGGGAAATGTCTGCATTGCTACTGTGGTCCTCCTCATCTGAACTGACCTAGTTTCTCTTGCAATATGCAATCATGCTCAAGTATACAATGCCATCCATGCAAAGGTTTACCAGTTACAACAAACTACACCCCAAAGTAAACACAACAAAGCATATAACACTGTGTGTGAAAAGATGCAGAACCATTTCACATATTCCAATTTTAAAATGTTGAAAAAATATAACCCGGAGAGATCTTAAGATCTCATTATAACTGCAAAAATAACCATGGACCATGTTAGTATCTTCCTGCAGCACTGACCTGGGCTGATTGTGTTCCTCTCCTTATTAACAAACCTCAGTCTAGCACAACTTCAATAATCTCCCTCTCCGTTTTCACAGAAGATTCACTTTCGCCACCACCTGTTTACATCCAGTACGGGAAAACTCCCGATCTCCCACAGAATAGTATGACAGCTCCTCTGTTAGTCTTTCTACATGGGAGCGGTCTGGGTAGAATCCTTCCCTGGACATCTCATCCATAAAGCATTCCATCACATGGCTTTTCTCTAGGAGTGTAAGGGGCAATAGCTCTGCCTCCAGCCAGAGGGCATGGTGCTTTTTTAGGTGCCCAAGCAACAGAGGGTTCAGCTCCTTGCTGAAGCGCCCTCGTCCTGAAGCAGCAATGCTGGAGGAGTTCTGCAAGACGAACTTTGTGATCTCTCCGTGATCAAGGTTGCTGATTAGGATGTAGATTGCATTCAGGTATTCGTTGCTGTCTCGTTTGACGATGAGTCCGTGCACGGTGTCGAGCAGCTCGGGGGGCATGTGCTCCATTTCATCGAAGATGAAGATGGGGATTTTCTCCTCTTCCTCAGCCAGGGAGACCATTTCAGAAATGTGGGAGGTCAGAGTTTGGATGCAGAGTGGGAGGTCTCCTTTTGTGGGACAGTGGTGAAGCACAAAGTACTGCAGGACCAGGTGCTCGCCCACCACGGAGCGGAAGTGCTGGGCTAGGAGCCTCCCAAGGTGGCTTTTCCCCACACCGCTGGGTCCCAGAAGAGACAATACCAAAGGTTTACTGTGCACATACGTCGACAAGTAATCTTTTAAATGTCCTAAGAGGCCCTCACTTGCCTCTTGCTGTCCAAATACCTCCCTTTTAAGGGTCTTCTCAAGTCCTTCCAAATCATATTTAAGCACATGGTCATCTAGGTTTTCAATGGCATTGTAGACCTGCAAGAAGACGATGATGCATAGCAGGACCAGACAGTTCTTGGCACGGTTGCGCTCCTTGGTGGGCATGACTCGGCGGTTTCCGCTGGGAAAGAGGATACGACCCTTCTTCTTCTTCTTCTTCCTGCATGACGTGACTGTGCTGCCTTCTGCTACCCCGTCAAACGTGAAGATCTTGGGGCTGGTGGAACGTGCAGAGGTGCAGAAAGGAACTGCTGTGGACAAAAGCTCCAGGCGCCTCTTTTTCATTGCCAGGTACTTCTGACGAATTCGAACCACGGCTCGTACAGATGAGGAGAACTCCGAGAACGATAATGTTCCATTTTCATTCTGCGTCTCAATTTCACTCTCCGAAACTGCCTCAGGGAAATCTACATTCATCTGCACAAACCATTGAAAAATTAACATTAGCAACGTAAACATAATATCATTTATGTTTATGTACACACACACACACACACACAGGTGCATCGCAATAAATTTAATTTAATTTCAGTATTTCTAAACAAAAAGTGAGACGCATATATTATGTAGATTCATGACAGAGTGATGTATTTCAAGTGTTCATTTCTGTTAATGTTGATTATGGTTTACACCCAATGAAAACCCAAAAGTCATTATCTCAGAAAATTACACTAATTAGACAGATGTCGAGAAGGCAGTCATTGACACTCCACAAGGAGAGTATGCCACAAAAGGTCATTGCTAAAGAAGCTGGCTGTTCACAGAGTACTATATCCAAGCATATTAATGGAAAGTTGAAAGGATTGTCAATAAAAGGCCATTTAAAAATTTGGAGGAGATTCTCAAGGAGTGAACTGCTGCTGGAGTCAGTGCTTCAAGAGCCATCGCACACAGATGTATCCAGGACATGGGCTACAACTATCGCACTTCTTGTGTCAAGCCACTCATGACAAAGAGACAACTCAAGAAGCATCTTACCTGGGCCAAGTAGAAAAAGAACTGGACTGTTGCTCAGTGGTCCAAAGTCCTGTTTTCAGTAGTGATGGGTCGATCCAGTGTTTTTCAGTTTCGTTGCGATACCGATACCAATAATGATATATGGGCTCTTTAGTTCAGAGGTTAGATTTTAAATTTTAAATACATCTAGTCCTGACGTAAAAAAAGTTGTTGATGTTTGTCTTGGTTGCCAGAAATAAGAATTTGCATATTTTGGCACTTTTAACTTAAAGGTATTGAAGAAAGAATTCCAAATATGCGATCGTGAATCCAACTTGACTGAAGTCGGGGGGTTTCAAGATGGCAGATGAGTGGAACGCTTTACACTCGGTCTCCGGCACTTTTTTCCCCTGCACTTTAATCCCATCCGATCCGAACGTCTCTATTGCTCAATATTCTTTGAACGTGTACTTACTCGCGTTGGACATCGTATTTCATATGATAATGGCTTCCAAGTCGGTTAAACAAGGAAAGGAGGAGCTAGCTGCCAAATCTGTGGTACATGACACCCCTGACCAACAAGTTAGCGTTGTGCTGCTAACTAAGTTGCTGGAGGAACACCGCAGCGCTATTTGTGCAGATCACACACTTGCTCTCGCTGTTCTGGAGACCCAAATGGATCAATTGCAGCTCACGGTGTCTGATCACGGGCAAAAGATTTCTTCTCTAGAAATCAGCTCTAATTCGCTGGAACAGGTCCAGACGCTGGAGGTGGTATGCGCGTAGCTAAAAGAGGCTAAAGTTAAACTACAAGCTAAAGTCACTGACTTGGAGTCCCGCAGCAGACACAATAATATCCGTGTAATTGGTGTGCCTGAATCTATGGAGGGTCCACGCCCCACTGCCTTTTTCTCCGAATTTTTATCGGAGGTTTTGGGTGATGTGCTCTCCTCGCCACCATCAAATAGAGCACATCAGTCTCTGGTCAGTAAGCCGCAACAGGGTGGCAGACCAAGGTCTGTTATTATTAGGCTGCATTATTACCAAATTAAGGATAACATTATCTGTGCAGCTCGCTCCAGAAGAGGTAATTTGCAGTATCATGGCCATCCAGTTGCAATCTACGAGGATTATGCTCCGGAGATCCTGGAGCAGCCGAATACAGAGATGTGATGCGGCGTTTGTACGAGTCCAGTCAACGACCGGCACTTCGGTTTCCTGCTAGGCTTTTCGTCTCATCACCAAGCGGTAGCGAGAAAAAATTTAACTCTGTCGCGGAAGCTGAGAACTTTCTAAAATCCAGACAAACTGTCACTTCTCAGCATAACTGTTAAAACCGGCTTGGAGGATTGGTGGCTACTGGATTGCTGCAGCATCCATTGGAACTGCTTTGAGTTCCATTATTCACAGTATTGTCCTACCGATGGGTTCGTTCGCTTCAACACTGTTCTATTTTTTCAATATTTAGGGGATATATGAATGTGCCTTCTGGCGCAGTTTCTGTTATAATGTGAATGCTTGTGCTGGAGGCCGAGTCGTAGGCGTGCTGAGGAGTTTAGGGCCTCAGCGTTTAGCCCAGTGGACCATAATGGGGTGGGGATTGTGTGTGGTCTGTATGTATGTGATGTTAGTTGGTATGCTCTCCCTTTATTTTCTTCTTATTTTTTATATTGTGGTTTTTTTTATCTCTCCTTATCTCCTCTCTTGCCTGTGCATTGAACCTTTCTCTTTAGAACCATGTTATGACCAGAGCTAACTCTTTGCACTTGATCTCCTGGAATGTCAATGGTTTAAACAACACAGTGAAATTGGGTATGGTGTTTTCTCAATTACAACAGCTACAGGCCGATATAATCTTCTTACAAGAAACCCATCTTAAATCCTCAGAAATCCAGCGTATTAAAAAACCCTGGATGGGTCATATTTTTCATTCAAGATATTCAATTCGAGCAAGGGGGACTTAATTATCCAGAAAAATATCAACTTTGAACCGGCGAATACTATTTTTATACTATACTATACTAACCCTAACCTTAGACCCTAACGGTCATTTTGTGGTGGTCACTGGCATACTGCAGGGCCTCTTGGTGACATTAGCTTGTGTCTATGCACCCACATGGGGCGATACAAATTTTTTTGATAAATTCTTTTAGCCTTCTCAATTTAGATACTCATCATATTGTTATTGGGGGCGATTTTAATCTGGTACAGGACATATGGCTAGATAGATCCTCCCCTAAGCAATCAGTCTTGTCCAAGTTCTCCAATCGGGTTTTAAAGTAGTCATCTCAACTTGGTCTGTCCGATCCATGGAGAGTCAGTCACCCGGTAGACAGAGCCTTTTCCTTTTTTTCAGCTGTACATCATACCTACTCCAGGGTTGATTTTTTTTCCTATTGGACAATAAATTGCTCTCACATGTCTCTTCATCCTCCTATCACCCAATTATTGTTTCTGACCAAGCCCCCACATCCATTGACCAGGGTATCTGCACATTTTAAAATCTCAAATTCAATGACTTAAGACCTTTTTAATACCTCTCACAAGAAAAAATAATACTATTACTGTGGATGCAGGTGTGTTCCACATCGTTGACGGGGGGGGGGGGGGGGGGGGGCGCGAACGAGAATTGTTGACGGGGGAGAGTTGTTGACATACGTTGTTGAGGCCGTATACGCCAACGCTAGGAATCTAGCACTAGGACCCTGGAGCGGTTATTTTCTGCATGGTCCTAGCGCTAGATTCGGCAAAGTTCACATCGCGCCAGAACAACTGAACAACACACACTTATAATAATTTAATGCCTCCCCTCATAAAATTCCAGACATTTTAAGACATTTTAGGCCTTGAATATGGAAAACTAAATTTAAGACATTTTAAGACTTTTTAAGGACCCACGGGTACCCTGATTTACTTATGTGTTCCTATTAGCAGACCTGACCACAAGCACTGGAAATTCTGCTCATACATGTTATCTGATAACGACTTTAAAAAGTATACATCATCCCTCGTATAGATCTTTATTTCTCATGTAACGACTCCCCCAAGGTCAACATCCACTCTCTTTGGGAGGCCTTTAAAGCATATATTCGTGGTCAAATTATTTCATTTGTCTCTCACTCACGGAGGACTGAGAGACTGAGATTGTCAGAGATTTTGGAGGAACTGCGTAAACTGGAGACTGATTATGCGGTATGCGTCTCCCTCGCTTTATAAACGGCGTCTTCACTCAAGAGTCGAGGGTTTAATGACCCGGAAGGTTGAAGTACAATTAAGACAGTCCAAGCTACGCTTTTATGAACAGGGTGACAAGGCTGGGAAGCTTCTTGCCCATCAGGTTTGGTCCAATGGAGCTTCTAGATTGATTCCTAGAATCAGATCTCCCTCTGGTGATGTGGTTTCTGACCCTAAGTTAGTTAACCAAATTTTCACAGACTTCTACACTAACCTGTATGCTTCAGAGTCACGTCCTCTTACTCAGAGCTCCCACTATTTTTGATTCTTTGCCATTTCCCCAGGCTTCGCCTTCCCAAATTGACGACATGGGTTCCCACATCACTACTCCAAAAGTCTTTGAATTCTGGTAAATCCCCTGGCCCAGATGGGTTTACAATAGAATTTTATAAAGAATTTTCCTCTTTTCTCACTCCTGTTTTGGCAAGGGTATATAATGACTCACTTCTCATTGGTCTTCTACCCACATCCATGTCTCATGTCACCATTTCACTTCTACTCAAAAAGGACAAAAACCCCACCCTCTACACTAGCTACAGACCGATATCTCTTCTTAGCGTGGATTTTAAGATCCTGGCCAAGGTTCTTGCCTCTCGTCTTCAGCGGATTCTACCTGACTTAATTGCTCAGGATCAAACTGGTTTCATGCAGGATAGACATGCAGGATAGACATGCATATTTTATACTCTCATCCTTCTGACTCTCCAGAGGTTATCATCTCTCTCGAAGCAGAGAAGGCCTTTGATAGGGTGGAATGGCACTATTTGTTTTTAGCTTTGGAAAAATTTGGCTGCTGCCTTAGGTTTATCTCTTGGATCCGTCTTTTGTATTCGGCTCCAACCGCTTCTGTTCTTTCTAACGGCACTATCCCTCCTTTCCTCTCCAGCGTGGAAAACGTCAGGGCTGTCCTCTTTCACCTTTGCTGTTCAATTTGCAGTTGGAACCCCTGGCTATATGGCTGTATGAACATCAGGGTTTTGAAGGAATCTCGCGCTTCAATTCTGTTCATAAACTCTGTTTATATACTGATGATCTTTTATACATTTCTAACCCCAGCGCCTCCCTTCCTTCAGTACTGGCTATTCTTCAACAATTATGTGTAATGTGTCCGGTTATAAATTGAATCTCCAGAAAAGTGAGTTATTTTTGGTCAATTCAGCTGCTCAGTCGCTTCCCTTATCCTCCTTTCCTTTTAGGGTCACTCATAGAAAATTTAGATATTTGGGCATTACATTTACGCACTCATTTAATGATTTACTGGGAGACATTTTTATTCCTCTGCTTGACAAAACTATATCAGACTTGGATAGATGGACATCATTACTAGGGATGCACCGAAATGAAAATTCTTAGCCGAAACCGAAAACCGAAAATGAGGAAACCAAGGCCGAAAAGCTCGGGTAAACACACTTCTGAGAAATGTCGTCTGCTCGGCAAAACATAACGGGGCTCAATGTGCTCTATTAGCCTACGAAATCCCTACGACAGAGAACGGCTGATCGTCTAAGGCAACGAGTTTCATAATTTTTGGTGTAATGTCTTTTGCCTCGGCGCCATCACTGGAAAACTTTTTTGCTAGCTTTATCCAAATAAGCGCGTGCAGGTGGCGATTTTTGCTTGCGTCATCACAGCACATTGTTTCGGCCGTGTTGTTTCGGTGATGAAAGTATTTCGGCCGAAAACCGAAAATGCAAATTTAAGCCATTTCGACCGAAAATTTTCGGTGGCCGAATTTTCGGTGCATCCCTAATCATTACCCTTATCACTGTTTGGCCATATTATTTAAATTAAAATGAACATGCTACCAAAATTCTTATACCCGTTTCAGCATATCCCTATCTTAATTAACAAAGCATTTTAATAAACTTGATAGTGCACTGACTCGATTTATTTGGTGTAACAAACCTGCCCGTCTGAAAAGGGCATCACTTCAACTTCGGAAGACTGATGGGGGACTGGCCTTACCTAATTTTCGGCATTACTATTGGGCTTGCAATATACATAAATTAATCTATTGAAGTGGGGGTGGGTCTTCCATTGACTGTCCACTGTGGACACAACTTGAACTGTCCTCATCTCAATATTCCCTTAACTCCATAATTTGTTCCCAGCTTCCCGTTCCTACTAAATGGCTCCCGGCCAATCTGGTTGTCCGGGATTCCATCAGGATCTGGTTCCAGTTCAGGAAGTGTTTAGGCTTACACAGCAATGCAGTCCGTATGCCTATTCTCCACAATCATCAGTTTCTCCCTTCTTCTACCGACTCTGCCTTTCGCATGTGGGGAGAGAAAGGTATTATAACTATTGACTGTCATTTGCGGCATTGAAGGCGAAGTTTGATCTGCCCAGCACCTATTTCGTTTTTTTTCAAATTAGACACTTTGTCTCACGTCTGTCCCCCACTTTCTCAACCGCCCACCCGAATCCAAGGTAGATCAAATTCTTGCTCTCGACCCACCTCAGTCCAAGTTGATATTTACCATTTACACCATTGTCTGTTCTTCAGATACTGGTTGCTCGGATGTCCTTAGGTGCTCATGGGAGCAGGACTTGGCGGTGTCCATCTCAGACGGGCAGTGGGATCTCATTCTAGATAGGGTGCACACATCCTCCATTTGTGCTAGACACAGCCTGCTACAATTTAAGGTACTACATAGGCTACATCTCACTAATGCTAGAATGCGAGAATGTTTCTGGGTAGGTCTGGCGCTTGCAGGCATGAAAATCTGTCACCTTTCTGCGAAATTCGCCGTTTTGAAGTTGAAATGGGTAACCTATGCGAATCATGTAGATCCGAGGACTTTTTTCTTGGGGGGGGGGGGGGGGGGGGGGAAATCGGGAGATATTTTATATATATAAATTAATTATCATATTGACTCAAACAGAGCACTTCCGAAATCGGCAATTTCAATGATTTGTTAATCATTGATTTCAATGTAGTTAACGGTGACATAAAATAAACAAAATTTTTTTTATAGTGTCTCTGTAGTTCTAACTGGTGAATCCAGGGACGTGTGAGGATAACATTCGCGCCAGGGCTGAAAAGGATGAAGATGAAGTTGTAAACTCTTGTCATTTGATAGCCTACCCTGTGCCCATGTTAGAAGCCTTTTGTGACGAAATAAAAACACGTGAACCCTGGTATTTTTACAATCATTTTACACTTATAGATTAGGTTCTCTGCAGAAATTTAAAGAAACCTGGTTACCCGTTCTCAAATATATTGATGGGTGCATCATTGTGCCAGAGTAAACGCAGGAGAGGCTAATTGTTTTTATTTAATTTGTATTTATTTGTTTATTTTTCTCTTTAATTTGAAATTATTTATTCATTTGTGAGTGCGTGTATAATTGTATTCCTTCTATTCCTTTAATTTCTTTTATTTATATCCATTTTATTGGTATTATTTCTTCCCTTGTCTGTGTGGGAGTGCCTGTTGTCTCTGAATCCTGAGAATGTGTGTGTATTGGTTACATTCTGTCGATTTATTTACTTATTTTGTATCAGTCATTTCCTTACATACCGGACTTTTGCTAATATGCATTTGCTGTGTGTGTGTGTGTGTGTGTGTGTGTGTGTGCGTGCGCTTTTATACAGGTGCATGTCTATGTCCATGTGTTGGTGTACAATTGGTATGTTTGCCCATCTGTGAACAAACCGGCAACCACACGCAAGTTTGTGAGGATTTATAGGTTGAGGGGGGTTGTTATTCTTTTTTTGGTTTGTTCTGTGATATTGTTTAGTTTGTATCAATACCTTACAATGTCACAGTTAGTTTGGATTTAAACAGTTTTTGTACAATAACTGAAAATTTCTATAAATAAAAGTCACAAAAAAACTTGACTGAAGTCTTCTAGTATGCATACGAGTTACTTTTGATACCATTAAAATTAACTTTAAACTATGTAGAGTTATAAAGGAGTGTGTCCTCTTCAGGTCCCACAGAGATGTAGACTGTGTGAAATAGTCTGATATTTTTGTCTTCACTATTTTCAACAAGCTAACGCTTAGTGCTGAAGTTTCAGCTCTGCTGCTTCACGAGTCACGTGATCGGATTCCCGCCTTTGTTGATGGGCAGAGACGAACACGTGAGTGGATCTACAGCATATCGATTAACTTAACATACAAACTCAAAGAAAATGGTGCATATTTTTCCAATGACAAATTTTCCAAAAAAAATAAAAATAATGCTGTTGTATCACGTCGCCACTGTCGAGTGAAATAATTATATTACTGGCAAATTAATATTTATGGTCGCGATTGCAACCATTTTAGTCGCAATCTGGAGCCCTGGCATGTGCCTCTGTCTTTTTTCAATCAATCAAAGTTTATTTGTATAGCGCTTTTAACAACTCAAGTTGTCGCAAAGCAGCTTTACAGGGTTTACAAGGTTAACAATACTATGGGTCCAGAACCCTGGACCCATAGTATTTTTTTTTTCAAGACAAAAGACGAGTACAAAAGAGTAGACCATTAATTTTTTTTACAAGCTGTCCGCGACCCACCTGTTGAGAATCACTGTTTTAGTTAATCATCACGGATATTTTTCAGCCAGCTGCAGACTGAAGCTGCTGGGGGTTGAAGGTAAACTGTGGAATCCGGATCACTGGTGTGTTTCGCGTTAACGTTATGGCTAGGGTTGCAACGGTATGAGATTTTCACGGTATGATAACCGTCTCAGAAAATACCGCGGTATCACGGTTATCACGGTATCACAGTTAGTTTGTATATTATTAAAAGATACACTGACCCTTAAAGAAAATACAACAAGTTATTTTTGTTCAATTAACTATTTATTGTAGAAACCTGGAACTATTGTATACAAAATGTGTCCTTTAAAAAAATAAGCTGTACACATGTTTATATAAATACTGCAAAATTAGAGAAACCTAAATAATTGTACTGAAATCCATGATTTAAGTTTAAATTATTTAATATCTGATAAACTCAGCCTGGGTCACTGTCTGATCAACAACTGTTGTAAACATCCGTTGTACTTCCAAGTTAGAATATAACCAGATACTGCAGAAAGAGAGGATTTATTTCTGACATGATCCTCACAATAGAGATTTCTATTTTAAGGCTTTCACACCGAGTCTGGTTTTAACATATCAAAAACAGGCACGTTAGAATTTGAAAATGAACGCATGTAAATTAATGGCGTCTTTCACATCCAGTGAAAGCAAGGACCTTAAAAAGCTGGTTTATACTTTCACTAGTGACCGTAGCTCGCGACTCCGCAGTTCTTTTGTATTACGTTAACAAATACGAGCCTCTTGTAATTACAGGACGAAACATGAGAGAACGTGAAGACGTTAAGATTGGGCGTTTTGGAAATAAACAACCATTAAATAATGTGATTTAAAAAGCGAATTATTTCGAGTATATGTATAAATATTTAACTTAATTAAGTTTAAGGTGCTGGGAAATATTGAAACGGACCTTTAAAGTTACGTACAAGTACTTTAATTCCACCTTATAAAGGTGTATGAACCCTGCAAACATGACTTTGTTCATTGCGCTGAGGCGCAGCGCGCGCAAAGTTACAAAATTCGAGAGGTGTACGACCTCGCGAATCGACAGCGCGCGATTACGTCATTTTCGCCGCTGATTTTAGTTTAGCTTTTTTTTTGTTAAAAAATTTGTTAAGTCTGATGCACTTTCTGCCATTCTCACCGCTGTGTGCTGAGTAGCTGAACCGGAGCGGAGTTGCGCATGCGCGGGTCAGTTTCTCCGCTGGCTTGCTTTTTACCGGTAATAAGCAAACGCACACGATATGATAACCGTGCATTTTAATACCGTGGTATACCGTGAAACCGGTTACCGCTGCAACCCTAGTTACGGCGCGTTTATAGTCCAGCTCAAGCTGCCGACTGGAAAATGGATCGGTAAGTGGATCGGCCCCATTCGCCTGATAATCGATACGTGAAATTACGTCAATATCGGCCCCGATACCGATATTGTATTGGATCGGACCCATCTCTAGTTTTCAGATGAAAGTAAATTTTGCATTACATTTGAAAATCAAGGTCTCAGAGTCTGGAGGAAGAGTGGAGAGGCACACAGGCCGACAGCTTGAGGTCTAGTGTGAAGTTTCCACAATCAGTGATGGTTTGGGGAGCCTCGTCATCTGCTGATGTAGGTCCACTGTGTTATATCAAGATCAAAGTCAGCACAGCGGTCTACCAGGAAATATTAGAGCATTTCATGCTTCCCTCTGCTGACAAGCTTTTTGGAGATGGAATTTTCATATTCCAGCAGGATTGGCTGGAACTGCCAAATTGGTCCACACTGCCAAATGTTCCAATACCTGGTTTAATAACCACAGTATCACTGTGCCTGTTTGGCCAGCAAACTTGACAAGAGGAAGGTATAGTCAAGAGGAAGATGAGACACCAGACCAAACAATGCAGACGAGCTGAATGCTGCTATCAAAGGGCTTCCATTACACCTCAGCAGTGCCACAGACTGATCGCCTTCATGCCACTCCACACTGAGGAGCTCAGATCAAGTACTGAGTGCATTTACCATACATGCGTTTCAGTAGGCCAACATTTCTGAATTCAAAATTATTTTTTCAGTTGGTCTTATGTAATATTTTCTGAAATAATGACTTTTGGGTTTTCATTGGTTGTAAGTAATAATCAACATTAACAGAAATATACACTTGAAATAGATCACTCGTGAATCTATAATATATGCGTTTCACTTTTTGTACTGAATTACGTTTTGATGATATTCTCATTTACTGACACACCATTGTAGCTAGAAACTACAGCAAACAGCAAACATTCGCCAAGAAACATCATACCAGTTGTGGTACCACAAACCACGTTTTACCTATATTTTACCTATATTTCTTTGAGATTTAGAGACTGTTACATCGACTGCTATTTGCATACGTTTCGGGAATAACGTCCGTTTTCTCCACCTACAGTGTGTATTTTTTTCACACGTTTCTTGATAGAAAGTCCTGCCTCAGGTTCCAACCTCTGTTGAACAGGTTTTGATGGCATCAATTAAAAACGAATAACGTCATATTTTCATCTCGCGAAAGCGAAAGGCAACTATTTTCAAGCGACTTTGAATGCAAATAATATTTGCTTGGTAAACAAAGGCTCCTCAGATTCCTTTGACATTACAAACAAATATGGGCGGTTACGTCAGTTAACAATGAAGTAAAAGAAATCAGCATCAGTTCATAATATCAAATAACTCACGAGGTCAAACGTTCCCTCTTCTATTCCCGAGAGGGTCTTTGGCACGCAGTAAACGTTGTAACACCACTTAAACAGCAAATTCAACAGTTTCTGCTTTTTAATTAATCAGAAATTACACAGTGATGAACGCTTAATGCACTTGTAAAGGTTACGCGTATTGTCCCTCCATAACCACCTAAAAGAATTCCACCCGTTGTGTTTTTTCTCTCCATTGCCTACATTCAATCAGATACGATTTCCTTCCTGGAGTTTAGTACTGCGCCATGGTAACGTCCCATTTCACTACAGAAATCTGCAGTTTAAACATATTGCATGCTTGGTGAACGACATGATCATTTAGCAGACCTGGAAGTAACTCCGACGTTTGCATTAGTGTTACTGTGCAAGCTGTAATGCCGATCAAATAGTTGCTGCTGCTGAAACTTGTCGCTATTTCTAACTACTCAAATGAACCATATGAAACGGGAAGTTGAGGTGTTAAGAGTAAGATTAAGACAAGACTGTGGCCACAGCTGCAATGATTAGCTTACATGAGCGGAGATGAAAGCATCCTGCAGGTAACTTACCTTTCAGTTAGTTTTGTGTCTCAAATCTCAAACACCACAGCAAATGTGAAATATAGCTGCTGCTTCTCTTCTGACCAACATTTCGGACAAGCGCAAGTAGTGAAACTCCTCCTATCTCATCTCTTCTACCCAGCCGCAAGCCCTGTCAGCCAAACCCCTCCTCTTCCTTGTAACCACCAAAATGCTACTAGCACGTTCTCAGAGCATCGTGAACTTAAATAAAATGTATGTGCACACTAAGTAAACAATTGCTTGAATGCATAATTGATTAACAGTGAGTATGTGTTTGTTATTTAGCTAAAATATTTGAATATATTTGTATATATTAAAATATAAGGAATATATTTGTATATTCCTTATGTTTTATTTCTTTTTAGATTAACTGAGCAATTAACTTTTTATTTTTTTTAGAATAACTTTCTTTTTAGATTAAATTGATCTTCTAAGCATTCGTTCTTAGAGCTCCAAAAGTAAATATTGAGAATTTTAATATATCCTCCAATAATCAGTCATTTTAAAATATATCCTCCAGTCATCAATTAGTTTATTTTCGTGCTTTTATACACTAGGAAACCACGAGAGCATGAAGAGAACATGGAAAGTTAATTCTGACGTATGAATGTGTCACTAGTGAGATCAGGGCGGAACTTTGACTCGTGATTAAACTTTCTGGAAGGGGATTTAAATTATATCAGATAAATATGTAAATTAATCCCTGTCAAAGGGCTGTCTGTGTATACGTTCTCATGTGAAGAAACTGAGCAGCAATACTAATATAGGCTACTATATATCGTAACTGCGGTGCAGGGCTGTCTTCTACATTGTTCCTTAACAAACTTTAAGACTTGCCCAACGTATAGAGTCTAAACAGAGTAATTTAATCAAGTTCATTAAAGTGTGAAGTTGTCTGACTTGCAACTTACTCCTGTCCTGAGAAGTAGTAAAAAGAGACACATGAATAATAATAAACATTTATATTATTTGTCAGTGATACCCAGGGCCACTGCACATAAAATAAAGGTGAAGAAATAATTGTAATATAAAATAACAATACATATTAAGAAATGAATGCAGTACAATAGATTTCTCATAACAAAATGAAAATTTGACAAAGTCAAAACCCAGCTGCGAACCCAAGCTGAAACAGGTGGGGATTCAGCAGCCTTTTAAAATATGGGGGATGTACAGTTGTGCAGGTGAGGTGTGATAGTGTTCCAGAGCACCTCGTACACGAGCCCTGTGTGCCACGGCACAGGGCCTAGGGTAAGACAAGGGCCTAGGGCCTAGGGTAAGACAAGGGCCTAGGGCCTAGGGTAAGACAAGGGCACAGGGCCTAGGGTAAGACAAGGGCACAGGGCCTAGGGTAAGACAAGGGCCTAGGGCCTAGGGTAAGACAAGGGCCTAGGGTAAGACAAGGGCCTAGGGCCTAGGGTAAGACAAGGGCCTAGGGCTTAGGGTAAGACAAGGGCCTAGGGCCTAGGGTAAGGGTGAAATCGGGGAAGAGCATAAATGAAGGTGGGTGAAGGAGAGCAGCAACACAAGAAGGCGCCTAATCATGTAAAACTTTAAAAACCAACAGAAGTGCTTTATATTGTATATGGAGCTAAATGAGCAACCAATGTAAGGGTTTGAATATTGAAATTAAATGATCCCATAGTCTGGTATGGACAAGGACCCTCAGAACGGAGTTCTGCAACTTTTGTTCTGCAGGAGCATTGCAACAACAACAACAACAACAACAACAATAAATTTATAGTAATAAATGCATAGATACAAAGCTATCCACAACAGGTGTCGCGTGTGTAGTTGCCCGATACGTTAATTTTGTAACTTGACTTCTTTGACTAATCGCTTCACTCTTCAGGTTCATTTTGTACGTTGAAATGCCATGTGTCCAAAATGTGCTGTTCTTCACAGGTTGAGTGTATGTAAAAGTAAATAATAAAACAAAATCCTAGTGTCAAAAATTTTGCAAACCTGCGCTCAGAAATAAAACACATAAAACTGCACTACCAATCCTCGGTGTAAAAGAAAACCAGCGATTGACCAGCCGTTGACCTAGACGAGCCCATAATCGGTCCTGGATGCGTACTCGGAAGTATTTGGGAATAGTGTGAAAACGCCATAACACAGTTTCGGCTTTTATTTTGATATAAGTACCTTGTTTTAATCTTTACCCGGAAATGATTGCTGACATTTCACGCTTTAACGATATTTATTTGTCACGCTTACCCAAATTTATTTATTAATTTTTTTACAAATTCCTGAGTTCTACAGTAATGCAGATATTTATATATAAACTCTGATAACGTGTCTCGCAAATGGTGGTAAAATAATCTTGCACGTTGTCATTCTATTTCACTTATTCCTGTATATGTTGGACCAGGCTACAGCTTTGTTGTGCTTTTCTGCTGTTATCAAAAATCTAAGTTCCGATTAGCTAGGCCGCTAGCTGCCAGGTTAACACATGAGCGTGTCACTAGTTGTGATCCGTCTGGAGCTAGCAGACCAGTCTCTTATGCCCCAAGACTTCCAATATTGCGCCGGTAAGATAAAACGCTCAATACGAAGATCGAGACTAGCTGGGTTATGTTCGGTGTCGAATGACTGTCGTTTATTTCAATGACCAAAGTTACGTCACATATAAACATTTACCAGGTTGTGTTTGTTTCGGTACGTGTCAAGAGAAATGAATTCGTTAGCTGTCTTCGTGAACTTTTATTGTTGTAAGAGGTCGGTCTCTGAGGTCCGACGGTAATTACCCGTCCGCGCTCACGCGGCTCATATTCTCCCGTTTTGCTACAAAGTGACAAAGCATTTTGCTGACTGTACGTGACGTTGCGAACACCACGGATCTCATGTTTGAAATCCTGACTATTATGTCAAATTCGACCTACTCCCTGTCCATTTACCTGCAGATGAGGATATGTCAGAAGAGCAGATGAGAGAGAAAGCCCTGGCTTCTGCCAAGATTGCTTTGGGGGGCAAGACCGAGCTGGAGAAGGCAGCTGTCCTCCATCAGCATATTGGCAGCAGAGCCATGTCAGACATGGTAATTGAGACCTTTGCGCCCAGCCCAGGTTAGAACTGCTCCTGATTTTGAATGATACTCTGAAGTCTTTCTATAGAAACACTGAGGAGAGTACATGCAACTGCCGATTTAGAATATTTATAATTCATATTATAATCCATCGCATAATCCCACGGATATTACATTTGTAGATGGAGCTGATGAGAAGCAAGCACTTGAGTCCAGCGAGGATGGCAACAGTGGGATGAAGGATGGAGACCCAGAGTCTTCCTCGCCCCCCAAGCAGCTTCCAGACCAGATATCCTTCTTCAGTGGGAACCCATCAGTGGAGATCGTCCATGGCATCATGCACCTCTACAAGACGAAGTGAGAACACCACAAAAGCTGCTGTTTTTATTTATATAGAACAACATACTTTGGTGCCTTTGACACAAATCCTCTCTGTCTACTGAACTGGAATTAGCACCTACAGTGTAGTCTGTTAGAAATTAGACCATTAAACATAATTTGTAGCTACTTGGTTGCATGTGTAGTTGGTTAGAAGTTTTCTTGGTTACCTTCCCCAGTCGTCCTCTGCAAGGCCCATTTCACTGCCATTTTCAGTTCCTGCCTCTTTAAAAGGGCCTTTTCATCACTGATCTTCCCTTCACTAAATGAAATGTGTACTCAGTGGGTTTCTCATCAGGTGATTCTCATGGATGGACTAGAACATTGCACTCTTTGTCCTTGAAAAAACTTAAGAATGGCTTTAGTCCTGTGTTCATGTTATTGTCCGGCTGTAAGGTGTATAACAACAGAAGACTCCAGATGTAAACACCAGCGCTGTCTTGACCTTTCAGTTCAACACTGGTCATATGTAAACACCAGCGTTGTCTTGACCTTTCAGTTCAACACTGGTCATATGTAAACACCAGCGCTGTCTTGACCTTTCAGTTCAACACTGGTCATATGTAAACACCAGTGCTGTCTTGACTTTTCAGTTCAACACTGGTCAGATGTAAACACCAGCGCTGTCTTGACCTTTCAGTTCAACACTGGTCATATGTAAACACCAGCGCTGTCTTGACCTTTCAGTTCAACACTGGTCAGATGTAAACACCAGCGCTGTCTTGACCTTTCAGTTCAACACTGGTCAGATGTAAACACCAGCGCTGTCTTGACCTTTCAGTTCAACACTGGTCATATGTAAACACCAGCGCTGTCTTGACCTTTCAGTTCAACACTGGTCAGATGTAAACACCAGCGCTGTCTTGACCTTTCAGTTCAACACTGGTCATATGTAAACACCAGCGCTGTCTTGACCTTTCAGTTCAACACTGGTCAGATGTAAACACCAGCGCTGTCTTGACCTTTCAGTTCAACACTGGTCATATGTAAACACCAGCGCTGTCTTGACCTTTCAGTTCAACACTGGTCATGCACAGCCAGCTTGCCAGGGTAGTCATCAACATCCTGTTAGCCCAGCTATCCAGGGATGCAGCTAATCTTCCCTTTAGTCTTGATACAATTTATAAAAAGACGCTGGATTATAGGTTTGTGATTCCTATTTATTTTTATCTCAATGTAGGATTACATCTTCTCAGTTTAAAGCTGGCCTTTTGTTCTTTTTCCTCATCATTTTGAATGTGATGTCCTAGAGTTCATCACTGTACCACTGCTAAAGCTGGATCACAGTAAACTTACTAATGAACTGCACTGTACATAACACATAACATTGTTCTTCAGAGTACAGTATGCAGCGGTGATTGTAAGGATGGGTTGTGTGATCCACCGGCCCTCGGTTCCACCTACCAGCAGGCACCTCACGCAAATGTGTTTTCTCCTCGCCTTCTGGCACAGCAAGATGACCTCGCTGACCGAGGAGGTGCGACGCAGCGCCATGCTGTGTGTGCTGACCGTGCCGACGACCATGACCAGCCATGACCTCATGAAGTTCGTGGCGCCCTTCAATGACGTTATGGAGCACATGAAGATCATCCGGGACTCCACACCCAACCAGTACATGGTGCTCATCAAGTTCAGCACCCAGGTGAGACCTCGCCCCACCCTGATCCTGCATTACCCTGCTCCCGCCCCACCCACATCACCCCGCCCCCGCATTACCCTGCCCCCGCCCCACCCCCGCATCACCCCCCGCCCCACCCTGATCCTGCATTACCCTGCTCCCGCCCCACCCACATCACCCCGCCCCCCGCATCACCCACATCACCCCGCCCCCGCATCACCCCCGCCCCACCCCGCCCCCCGCATCACCCCCCGCCCCACCCTGATCCTGCATTACCCTGCTCCCGCCCCACCCCCATCACCCGCCCCCGCCCCACCCTGATCCTGCATTACCCTGCTCCCGCCCCACCCACATCACCCCCGCCCCACCCCGCCCCCCGCATCACCCCTGCTCCCGCCCCACCCACATCACCCCCCGCCCCCCGCATCACCCCTGCTCCCGCCCCACCCACATCACCCCCACCCCGCCCCCGCATCACCCCTGCTCCCGCCCCACCCACATCACCCCCGCCCCCCGCATCACCCACATCACCCCGCCCCACTCTGCCCCGCGTCACCCCTGCTCCACCCCGCCACGCATCACTCCGCCCCTCCCCCACCCCCATATCACTCCGCCCCCAGTGTCTGTGTACTCTTTGCTAACGTTGTGATGGATAATGTCTTAGATAAAAGCTGAAACTGTAAGGATAGGTGTCAACCATCTGAGTGGTTTCTGCTCATGCTGGTGCTATGTGCCCATGCGCTCTACTCATCTTATTGCAGGCTGACGCCGACAGCTTTTACACAGCCTGTAATGGCCGGCAGTTCAACTCTATCGAGGACGCCGTCTGCCAGCTAGTCTACGTGGAGAGGGCCGAGGTGATCAAGTCAGAAGAGGTATGTCGATACAGCATTGGTGACCTCATTTCTTTACTGCATATTTAAAGCTCCAGCAGGCCACACCTACTCGTGATGGTGCATCTGCCCTAAATGTTGATACATGACCAGATTAGTGCTTCATTGGGTTCCCCTGAGAACTGCATTTTAGAAGGAAGTCTGTCCCTGCAATTGGTTAGTGCTTAAGCCATTTCAGATATCTGCTAACATATCTGAAGGTTTAACCTAAAAAATTTTAACGTATTGGCCTAAATATTCACCTAGATATTAAGTTTGACTATCGGCACACTGACAGTATGGAATTCTCATGGTCCCGAATTGGTCTTCACTTTGTGTGCGTGTGTACATGAAAATGAAAACATGTTTGTGAAATGTCAGAAATTAGTCATTCTCACCCTTAAAGTGTCTGCATTGCATTATGAGCATTTTCACCTTCAGTTTTATTTCTGACTAACATCACATACAGTGTTGGTGTTATTACCTGTAATGTCTGTCCCTAAAAGTACTGAATTGTTTGGATCTCACATTCAGGTTAAATACTTATACAACCCCTGGTTAAATACTTATACAACCCCTGGTTAACTACTTATACAACCCCTGGTTAAATACTTATACAACCCCTGGTTAAATACTTATACAACCCCTGGTTAAAAGTATGGAATCACTAGTCTTGGATGAGCACTCATTCAGAGATTTTATTTTACATGATGCAATAATAAGCTCATTCCAAAGTGCAACTTGTTGGCTTTCAGAAACACTAAAAGAAATAAATAACATGACTTGACTACTTGCAGGCCATGACATTGACTGACAGGGTTCCCACGGGTCCTTGAAATCCTTGAAAGTTTGTGAATCTGAAAAAATAAGTTCAAGGCCCTGGAAAGTTTTTGAAAACAGGCATAAAAGACAGCTGTCCTTGAAGGTCCTTGAATATTTTTAGGGGGTTTGAAATTTCACATGGATGAAGACCCCAGTCAAGGAATAATAGGGCACAGTTGGTAGGAATTCAATATTTAGAAAAGATTGCTATGAAAAAGATTGTCATGATGTTTTAAACTTCTCATCCTTTTGTTGAAAAATATGATCTCACATGATAGTTGTTATAAAGATTTAAGAAAGTCTGCAAAGTGATTCCTTTAGCATTGATTCAATTAATCAAAAATGTCATTTTATATTCAGAGTTGACTGTTTCTATGCCCATGTTAAAAATGAATGATTGTAACTTAGTTGACTTCAAGTGTAATAAGATTATTTTGGTATGAGACAAAATATATAATAGATATTCTTTCAAGAAACATCCTGATACAAATTATAAAACCACAATGGCTTGTCAAATGGCCCATATCTTCTAAAGTAAAAGAGACTCATTTCAAAATAATATATAAGATATATCCTGTAGCCATGTTTCTTGAAAGAAGTTGAGGATTCATGTACCTTTTGTAAGTCAGAAGAGGAATTCCAGGAGCATTTGTTTTCATGTCAATATTCACAAAGTTTTTGAAACGGGATTAATCTCAAACTTAACATTCTTTCTTTTGATACCATTTTACTTTATGCGGAAAACTTAAGTTTGGATTTCTCTGATGCCATAAATGTAATCATACTTTTAGCAAAATACCACATTCCCTACAGTAAGTGGAGTGGTTAAAAGCCTTTTTTTCTCTTTATGAATGAAGTAAATTCATATTACTCTTCATTAAGTAGATTAAAAAACTTAGAAAATACTAGAATCATCTCACACCAGATTTCTCTAGAAATCTATAGTTCTAATCTCATATGGCTTTGCTCCTCTGTTTATGTATGTAGCCTACTGTATATGTTTATACATATGTGTATTATTATTATTTGTCTACTGTCAACGTGTCACAAGTTCATTTAAAATTACTTTGATTCTACAGGGCCTATGCTGACTTTTACTTTGCAAAAGTTTGGTCATTCTCCTGTAGAGAAGTTTGTTTGTTTGTTCAGCACCAAAAGCTAGTGTTTCCTGTATGTAGTTAACGTATGTGTAGCCGCTTTACGTGAATGTCACCTTCTCACAGGTGCATTGCTAAATTGCCCAGAAATGCACAGAAAATTTCAGGATGCATGGCTTGAAATGACATTGTCTTTTGAATTTGCGTTGTATTAACATCGTTTTTTGATAACATATTCAGGGGTAAGAGTAGGTAAATGCTGGCAGGTGCTGTCCTTGAATTTGAGGAAGTTGGTCCTGGAAAGTCATTGAAAGGTCCTTGAATTTTATGTTAACCAAGGTGTGGGAACCCTGGACTGAATGTCAAATCAAATAAAATTTTATTTATATAGCACCTTCCAACAATGCCTTGCATTGACCAAAGTGCTTAACAAAACAAAATCATAAAACCATAAGGTAAAATTAGAAATTTACAATGTCAAAAAAATTGAGTCTTCCGTGTTGTTTTGTTTGTTGTTCTGGGTCGCTGTGCGCGTTTCCCTCTCGCTAATACATTTGACAAGTATCAAACGTCTTGCTCTTGCGAGCCGGCACTTGGGTCCACCCTTGGGTCCACCCTTATTTCACGTGGTGTGTACGTTCCCGTGCTCACCGCGTTACACAAGCCTTGCACACGAGCTACATTGTGTCCAGTTCGGTCTTCCCCGGCATTCGGTAAAAACCAAAATGAACCCATATTTTTGCCTTAAATGAAGACGGGACAGGTTGAATATCTCTTTCCTCCATCTGTTTTGAACCTTTTCCGCGCATGAGTGTGTCCCAGAACCTTCTGCGTAAAGTCTCGCGTAATTTTGTAATTATGTAACGCGAGACTTCACCATGACTTAAAATCGATTCTGAATCGTAGTAAATGAGAATCGATTTTTGATATATGAATCGATTTTTTGGCACACCTCTAATGGATTTGTACAAGTTCTGTGGTATATGGTGGTGCAAGGTCATTCAAAGCTTTAAAAACAAAGAGCAGCAGTTTAAACTGTATTCTAAACTGAACCGGGAGCCAGTGCAAAGATGAAAGAACAGGTGTAATGTGCTCAGATTTACGTGTGCTGGTCAATAAACGAGCGGCAGAGTTTTGAACAAGCTGTAAACGAGAAATGGAAGACTGCTTAATTCCAACATATAGAGCCCATGGACATCTATTTCTGGACCGCGAGCTGTTTTGAAAAGTTATTATTATTTTTTTTTCTCAATCGCGCTATCCGCTCTTATTTTGAAATCGCGCACCGCGATCTCAAGACGAGGCTGGGGATTGCCTCCATGGCAACAATAAACAGATAGCAGCAGCGACACGTTTATCGACCGGAGCAACGATGACATGCCCGAAATTTGCCACTCCCCCCCCCCCCCCAAAAAAAACTGGACAGCGTAATGCTCAACTTTAATGCATCTGTTTAGTTGAACTTTTTCAGTTTTCAAGACAAATGGCCTTAAGTTCTTTGTCTTGATGCTTTGAGGTGTTTCTTGGTCTACCAGTATGCTTGGCTTTAACAACCACTCTATGCTGTTTGTATTTGGTTCATATCTTGGATACAGCTGGCTGTGAACAGCCCACATCTTTAGCAACCATGCGTGAAGAGTTACCTTCTTCAAGAAGTTTCACACTCCTCTCTTTTGTTTCTCTTGTTGGAGTCGTGGTTCTTGCCACTCCACTTCGTCCAGCAGCCCTCCAAGGTGTCATGACTGCAGGTGTTTTTACCTGCAGACTAACGAGCAGATCTAATCTGAGGCAGGTGTCCATTTAGGGAAAGGAAATTGACTGGGTGTGTCCTTATTTTCTACCTCCAATTTGAGTGATTCCATATTTTTTCCCTGTGCTTGCTCAATAAAAGTAACATTTTGTTTCCACAATTTTATTTATTTTTTATTGTGTTTCTGAAAGCCAACAAGTTGCACTTTGGAATGAGCTTATTACTGCATCATGTTTTTGATCTGAGTTTGTTCCACAGAATAAAATGTATGAATGAGTGCACATCCCAGACTGGTGATTCCATACTGTTTGCTAGGGGTTGTAGATGTAAGTAAGTGGCCCCCTGCTTAGCTCCCTTACTCCCTTACCCTTACTTAGCACTTTTTTAAGTCGCTCTGGATAAGAGCGTCTGCTAAATGCTGTAAATGTAAATGTGGCCAAAAATATTGGTACCTTCTACTTTTGTTAAACTCAATTATTCTTCCTTTCACACTGAATAGAACAGAAACTTTAGAATACTGATTCCAAAGTTACTTTGTAGAACAATAAGTAATAAAACAACTGAAAATGGCATTAACAAAATTATTGGTATCTGAACTAAAAATTTTGTAGGACAGCCTATGGAGGCAGTGACTGCGGTAAATATTTAGCAATTATTCTGAACAAGATGTCTATATTCTAGTCCAAACTGCTCCAGTCTCTCAGGTTTGAGGGGTATTGTCAACCAGTTGCAACTTACACAAGTGCTCCATGGGACTCCCAGCAGGCCACATCATGGTGGTCTTGTATATTCTTCTTAGCTTCTCTTGGGTGCCTTTTTGATGCATGTGTATTCGTACTGGAGGAGTGACACCGGGGGTGTGTTCAGCTTCAGAACCACTTGATCATATGACTTATGTTACACACAGTCTTGGGGCTCCCTGCACCTGAAGGAGTGACACAACCCCAAAACATCATTGATTCTCACCCATATCAACATTTATTCTCTCAGAAAGACTGTGGCTTCCTCTTGGGTTGAATATCCATGGAGCCCACATTCATCCAGACACTGATAGATGACTTCAAACTCTTGAGCCTTGAGCTTGAAGAACTGCTTGGATGTTTCTCCAAGGTTCTTCTGTCATTTCTTGATCATTCAAATAATGTCTATTAAGTCTTGGGTCAATTTCAATCTTGAAACCACATCCTGATGTTACCACATCCTGATAAGTCCTACGAGGCCTTATGCATCTTGATATTGCTAACTGGCTGCGTGAATGAGTATAAGATTGAAAACACAAAATAACCAGAACAGTCTGCTTAAAATAGTGCAATTTTTCACAACCTTCAAAACATACCAATAATTTTGCTCAAGCGATATTAGAATATTATTTACCTCATTATATACTTTATTTTCACAACATTTAGGTTTTGTTCCAGCGAATACAAAGACACACTTGTATAGTAAAAGATGTTTTTAATTTAAACACATAGTGAAATCAAAGGGTACCAATGTTTTTGGCCATGTCTCCATTTTGAACAGTCTAAGGACTGCAGTTATTGTAATCAGGAAATCTCTGCCCTCGGTGTGCTCTGCAGGGGGCCAGTCTTCCCGTGATGGATCTGACGGAGCTGCCCAAGTGCACAGTGTGTCTGGAGCGCATGGACGAGTCTGTGAACGGCGTGCTCACCACCCTGTGCAACCACAGCTTCCACAGCCAGTGTCTGCAGCGCTGGGAGGATGCCTCGTGAGTGCCTTCAACGCTAAACCGCGCTCGCTTGTGTCACATGCAGTCGTGACAGCACCATGCAGTTTTGCGTGCTGTTACGGAATGACGGACAAGATTCCCCCCCTTTCCAGGTTCTGAGCTCACCGAATTGGGTCTGTCGTGTCCGTTCTTGTCCTTTTGCATTACTGACGCTGCTTTGAGAAATGACACACCGTTTACTGTTTGAACATCTGTTTGTTTATGCTCACCACGGTTAATAATAATAATAATAATAATAATACATTTTATTTATAAAGCGCCTTTCTTGAGACCCAAGGTCACTGTACAAAAAAAACACAACAAAAAAAACTGAATTTCATCAGCATAAAATGGTAAAGTGGATGTAAATGAAAATGGATAATACTGTCAGATATAAAACAACTGTCTGAAAAGTAAAATAAAAATATAAAATATACAATAAAACAAAATAATAAAAATGTTATATAATAATAATTACTAAACAATGATTAAACAAATGATTGCTCACTTATATGCTAGCTGATCTAGATGAGTTTTCAGACTGATTTTGAACAACGTTAATGACTGACAGGAATGTAACTGTAATGGGAGAACATTCCAGAGTTTAGGACCAGAGACACTAAAAGCTCTGCCACCTAGAGGACGCATTAGTGCAGATGGAACTGTTAGATGTGAGTTAGAGGAGCGTAAAATGTGCGTGTCGGAATATAATTCTCTAAGAGACTAGTCAGGTAAGTGGGGGCAAGGCCATGAAGATATTTAGAAACAACTACCAGTATTTTATACTGGACTCACAACTGTACTGGGAGCCAGTGAAGATACCTCAACACTGGTGTAATGTGTTCCCGAGATCTTTTATGGGTCAATACCCAGGCTGCAGCGTTTTGGACATACTGCAGCCTGTTTAACAGCCGATTGGGGAGACCATGTAATACTGCATTACAGTAATCAATACGAGATGTTACAAATGCGTGTATAATGGTCTCAGCAGCAGAAAAATTTGGGTGGATCCTTGAGATGTTCTTGAGGTGATAGAAGATATACAGTTGTGATCAAATTTATTCAACCCCCACTGAAATAAAGTGTTTTGGCCAGTTTGACATTGATTTTGATCATTTCAGTCATCTTATTTACAATTATATCAAAGAGGCACTTATAAATTAGACAAACATAACATAATATTTATGATGGAATAACCACAAATGTCTTTACTGTGCTCACATCATTATCAGTTTTATTCAACCCCCTAGTGACATTATTTTTTAGTACTTAGTACAACATCCTTTTCCAGTTATGACAGCTTTCAAGCGTGAAGCATAGCTTGACACAAGTGTCTTGCAGCGACCTATGGGTATCTTAGCCCATTCTTCATGGGCAAAAGCCTCCAGTTCAGTCACATTCTTAGGCTTGCGCACTGCAACTGCCTTCTTTAGGTCCCACCAGAGGTTCTCAATTGGATTTAAGTCTGGTGATTGCGATGGCCACTCTAGAATGTTCCAGCCTTTCATGTTCAACCATGCTCTAGTGGACTTGGATGTGTGCTTCGGATCATTGTCCTGTTGGAAGGTCCAACGTCTCCCAAGCCGCAGGTTTGTGACTGACTCCATCACATTTTCCTCCAAGATCTCTTGGTACTGAAGGGAATTCATGGTACCCTGCACACGTTGAAGCTTTCCTGTACCATTAGAAGCAAAACAGCCCCAAAGCATAATTGACCCCCCGCCATGCTTCACAGTAGGCAAGGTGTTCTTTTGTTCATAAGCCTGGTTCTTCCTTCTCCAAACATAGCGCTGGTCCATTGTCCCAAACAGTTCTAATTTAGTTTCATCTGACCACAGTACACTGTTCCAAAACCTTTGTGGCTTGTCCACATGACTTTTGGCATACTGCAGTCGACTTTTCTTGTTCTTTGGAGTCAGCAAGGGGGTGCGTCTGGGCGTTCTGGCATGGAGGTCTTCGTTATGCAGTGCGCGCCTTATTGTCTGAGCTGAAACTTCAGTGCCCACATCTGACAGGTCTTTTTTCAGTTCCTTAGCAGTCACGTGGGGATTTTTCTCCACATTACGCTTCAGGTAGCGCACAGCAGTCGCGGTCAGGATCTTCTTTCTGCCACGACCAGGTAACGTTTCCACTGTGCCCTTTAACTTGAACTTGCGAATGATACTTCCGATAGTGTCTCTTGGAATATTTAACAACTTCGCAATCTTTTTATATCCATTGCCATTCTTGTGAAGAGCAATAACCTCTTCTCTTGTCTTCTGGGACCATTCTCTTGCCTTCACCATGCTTGGAAACACACCAGTAGATGTCTAGAAGGAGCTGAGTATCGCAGTCCTTTTAAATCTGCCTAATTGGTGCTTATCATGCTTGATTGCTGTTCGTTGACATCCACAGATGTTTTCAATACCTGATGGAAAACACTGGAATGAACCTCTGTTCTTAGGAGTGGTAGTCGTAAAGGGGTTGAATAATTGTGTCAATGAAGAAATCACAAAAAGGCCATTTAATACTTTATGACAAAAAAAATTGATGCTATCTTAGTTGCATTTAGTTCTTTAACAAGTCCTTGTAAGATTTCATTATGAACACAATTACAAATGTGCACTGAATTCCATAAAACCCTTCGCAGCATTGGGGGTTGAATAAATTTGATCACAACTGTGTATATATATAAATCTATATAATATATCTCGGCCTCATGGCAACACACCATGCCTTCTAATTATATTGCCAAGAGGGAGCATGTATAGTATAAAGAGCAATGGGCCAAGAACTGAACCCTCAGGGACACCATGGGACAGCACACACAGATCTGACTGATATCTCCCAACCGAAACAAACTGCTGCCTATCAGCAAGGTAAGATTGGAACCAATTGGGAGCAGTACTGTTCACGCCAACCAATGTAGCAAGCCTGGTAAGTAGCAGGTTATGGAAAACCGTGTCAAAAACAGCAGTAAGATCCAATAAAATCAACACATTCAGCATCTCCTGATCAGCAGCTAATAGTAGATCATTCACCACCTTTACTAGTGCTGTTTCTGTACTATGATTCATCCTAAAACCAGACTGGAACACTTCAAACTATTCATTTGATTCCAGGTGATCATTTAGCTGAGAAGCAACATTTTGGCCAAAAAAGGTAGATTAGAAATTGGCCTGAAGTTAGCAAAGTTGTCAGGGTGTAAGCCATGTTTTTTTTTTTTTTTTTTTTTTTTTTTTTTTTTACATTTTCCTCATGATTCTGGGTGGCATTGTTATAAATAAATAAAGGGTTTTTGGGTAGTTCTCCATTCTAGTTTTTCTTTTTTTTTTAGGGAGGTGAGGCTGCTATTGTGCCTTTGTAACAGATGACCTTTGACATAGCAGATGAACATTGTTTCAGGAGGTATAATAGAAGTGCTAACTGCTAGTATAAAGATTTTGTTTCTGCCTTTTCTGAGTGTACTGAAGAGTGCTTACAGCCTTCTCTGCCTTTCTAGGTGTCCAGTGTGCAGATACTGTCAGACCCCCGAGCCTGTCGAGGAGAACAAGTGCTTCGAGTGCGGCGTACAAGAGGTAGCTTCACCTCAGAATCTGCCACTCGAACAGCCGAGGCCCGGCCCGGGGCCGCTCGCGTCCTGGTCCTTGCTCCACGTGTCTTTTCTTTTCTCTGTCTACAGAACCTGTGGATCTGCCTGATCTGCGGTCACATCGGCTGTGGGCGCTACGTCAGCCGCCATGCCTACAAGCACTTTGAGGAAACGCAGCACACCTATGCCATGCAGCTGACCAACCAGCGCGTCTGGGACTACGCCGGAGGTGTGCACACCAGCTATTCAGTGGCTCCTGCCAGTTTGTTGACATCTATGATTCCTGTTTATTCTCCAGAGACGTGACCAGTAGCGGATTCTTGTTTATGCGAGCAGATAACTATGTGCACCGGCTGGTGGCCAGCAAGACAGATGGGAAAATGGTGCAGTACGAATGCGACGGCGACACGTGTCAGGATGAGAAGATAGATGCACTGCAGCTTGAGGTGTGTGTGTGTGTCAGAATGAGAAGATAGATGCGCTGCAGCTTGAAGTGTGTGTGTGTATGCGTGCGCGTGCCTGTGGGTGACTCTATTTTATTTTAGTTAAAGAGTAAATGAACTCTAACAAAAAAACACAAAAAATCCACCTTTTCTCCTCAGTATTCTTATTTGCTGACCAGCCAACTGGAATCTCAGCGAATATACTGGGAAAATAAAATTGTTCATCTGGAAAAAGAAACTGCAGAAGAGGTATAGGGTCTAGTACTCAGCCTGTAATATTAGTGAAGACCAACTATAGCTTCATACATGATTAATAAAAGTTGAGATGTGATTGTTTGTTTCAGATCAACAATATGAAAGCCAAGTTCAAGGAGACCATTGAGAAGTGTGACAACTTGGAGCTTAGACTGAACGAATTGGCCAAAGAGAAACAGACCATGGAAAAGAAGTAAAGTTTCCTAAATTTCAGTTTCCTTAAAATCAGCAAGTGTGTGTGTGTGTGTGTGTGTGTGTGTGTGTGTGTGTGTGTGTGTGTGTGTGGATGCCGTGAAGTCCAAGTAGCTCAGTTTGACCGACCCTCTTCATCAGATGCTCACAGCTGAATAACAAGGTGGCAAAGCTCGGTCTGGAGCTGAGGGAGGAGCAGGAGATGAACCAGTGCCTGAGAGCCAATCAGCTCCAGCTCCAGACAAAGCTGCAGGAGGAGGAGAGGCAGGGTCAGGAGGTCGCCGCCCGCAAGGACGTCCAGATTGCCGAGCTGCAGGAGCAGCTGCGTGACATCATGTTCTACCTGGAGACGCAGCAGCAGATCAACCAGATGCCGGCTGAGGCCCGGCAGGAGATCCAGGAGGGCCAGATCAACATCGCCTCCGCCCCCACCCCACCACAGCCTGGGCCCTCCACCACTGGCACGGGCAGGCTGGGTGGCAGGAAGGGGAGGGCCAAAAGAGGGAAGTAACCTGTTAGGAAAATGGGCTGGGATAAATGACAGACTTTGTGATGTTACGCTTATGGTGGACTTGTTCCTCCAAAAGACTCAATTATAAAGACCTCGAGTCCCGTTGAGCCAGTCCACTGGACTGCCCAGTGAGAATTAGTTACCTTCTGCCTATTCTGGAAATAGGAAGACATGGGCTGTATGAGGAGTAATGTTCAACCCGCACTAATTAACTCCTCACACCGGAATGGGTCACACTTCAGAATTGGCTGGAATTCTGTATTGTGCATGTGAGGGTCCTCAGCACTGCTCACATTGCTTGTGTTTTCGTTCAAGGCAGTGTGCAGAGATCTTTCTGCAGAGCAGATCTTTTCTTGTGATATTATTCAAGGTAGTTTTCAGTGAACATTAAACAGAGCAGATCTTTATGTTGAGGCCACTGAGGACCTTCATGTGGTGAAGATGTATGCAAACTTTATTGGCTCTTTGAAGAATGTTTGCACAGCAACGCTGCGCGCACAACTCTGGTGGTGTTACTGCAGCTACTCCAAGTGTGAATCCGAGTACTTGTTTACTCTTTTTGGTGCCTAGAAAAGACAAGTTTCGTACTTTTCTAAAGGCAAAAATGGAACATTTTAGTAAACTACTGCATGCTGACTAGCTGGAACGATACACAAATTGTTATGACTGTAGATTTATTGCAAAATGGCTTTTCTTCTTTATCTAAATATGCCTGAATATGACTAGGCTGAGCTGGGCGCTCTCAGCAGGTGTAGACAATGGAATCTTAGTTACCTTGGTACTGAATCCTTGGTACTGAATCTCGTATCACATGTCCTGGAAGTTCCAGTTTTGTGCCAGATCTCACTTCAGATATGGTGGCAAAATACTGAAATGCGGAATTTCTTCTGAATATTTTCTGCAATGTAACTGCGTCCATTATAGAAAATGTACCAAGTGATCCTTTCTTTCCACATATAATATATAAATCTATATTTTATTATGTCATGTATGGTGCATTTAGCAGATCTGCTAAATAAAGAATAAGCTACAATGGAAATGATTCATTATTGCCAAGTAGAAATCAAGCAGCGATCCATATGTCAAAGGTCAAGACCATAAGCTGCCCTGTCTTGCCAGGCGTGTTGAGAGTAAAGAGTAAAGGGGCTGTGAAAATTTATTCCATGACCATCGTTGCTGCCTTTCAACATGGCTTTGGAAGAAACTGCAGCTGACCCAGAGCAATAGTGCCATCTGCTGGACTGCTAGTCTAATAACAGGGTTATTGAAACTGCAGATCTGTGCCGTGCAAGAACGTCAGCTAGCGTCATTTTGTAGCCAAATTACGTGTTTAGTTGTATTTCACAGCCAGTATTTGCTCACCATACACCGATGGGTAGTGATTTTTTAGGCATTGCATTTGTATCACCTATGTCCATACACACAAATATATTCAGCAACAAATGCTTGGTCTTATCAAACACAAAAATGTTAAACGAGTCTGGGTTAAAACAAGAAACCTTTTCAGTTAAGGAAATGTTAATATTTGTGCTGGTATATAATAATTATTATATTATTTGTTATTAGCTGGTACCAAGAATTTCTCTGAACCAATCTAAGCGTTTTGCCTAACTACTTTTTTCAGGCAGAATAGATTTAAGATGATACCAAAATGAAATGGTCATTCTTAGCCTGAAGCCTGGATATTCATACCAAGTGTGAAAGATGCAGGCCCAGTGATAACGCTTAAATAAAGGTTCCGATTCTACCGTAATAAGGTCACGTATTTATTGACTAAAGTATTACATTCTAAAACTTTGCATTACTCATTTCGACATGGCAACTGTACAGTTATTTTTGGTACATTTACATAAAAAAAAACCCATCCTTTCACATTCCAGTGTTTTTATTATTTTTTCCAATTTTCCTAACAAAAGAAGAGAAATGACAGATTGTCAACCACTTCTTCGCACCTCACGATGAGCTCTTCGGTCCAGAAGTAGTCTACAGGAGTTTGTTTGGAGAGCTTTGCGGGTCACACACACCACACCCACTGATCGTTCACACCACTTTTTGCTCTCAGAACATAAAAAAGACAAAAAATATAATAACGACTCATTCTTACCCAAAACAACTCTAAGCAGAGCAAAGCTACGGCCTGCAGCACACTCCCCCAAACTATAAATATGAATTTTGTCATTTTATTCTAATGAAACATGTAAACAACGAAGCCTGCTGTTGCAATCCCCGTAGTAAATGAGGGAGCCTGCTTCAGCTGTAATGCTTTTGTTAATTTTTTTAATTTTTTGTCAATATTAAAAAAATCTCACAATTTCAGGGACCACAGTGCAATTTACTTATTTCCCTCAACGGTATAAACAGTAAACATAATTTTTTTTGTTTTTATTAAAAAAGTGTTCAGCCCCAGCTTAACTGAAATTCATGTTTCGGTACAACAGAAACCCCGGGTAGAGTCGGACCAAAGCCTGTTCTTTGCCCATCTGGATTTGTATACAACGTGAGCATCTGACTCGACGTTCCATCACCGTCCGATACTGTGAAAGTCTTTTGCTATGAACGACGGAGAAGAGCCCCTTGCAGAAGGCAGTACTACTTCATGTAGATGGTCCCTTCAGTTGGTGAAATCAAACTGTAGGTAGTATGCTACATCTTGCAGTGCACATGACCCGTGCATTAATAGGTCTTTTATGTACTCCATAATGTACACACAAATGTCAGTGCCCTACATAAGCTCACCTTGTAGAATAAGGGGAAAAAAAAGTTGTCTGGGGAAACGGCGTGACAGGCACTGACAGATGAGCGCTGCTCTGGATGAACGGCTGTGTTGGGGAGGAGCTACTGAGGGTCAGCTAGTGCTCGGCCGCAAGACGCCACAACAAGAACCAGGAGGACAAAGTGAACTCACTTTAATTCTGGCAAGTTTGGCGTAGATATTCATAGATCTTCACACTATGTACAATAATTTATAGAGTAGCTCTTCTAAAATTGCTTATTTGCTTGCCTGTCTGGTTTGCCAGGAAGAGGATGTGTGTTTTCAGTGGAGCGGCGGTTCAGAGAGACGTCATTGCGCTGAAGCGGTCAAGTTGTGGGAGTGGAGAAAGTACAAAGAGATAGACTGGATCATCTTGAAGAGGGGGAGGGATGGTGAGGGCGAGGGACAGAGAGGGAGGAAGGGAGATGTGAGTTTTGGGAGGTCTGAGGAGACAGGGACTGCAGGAGGTGTTGGCTGTGCTGCTCAGAGGGATGGTTCAGGTGGTTCAGATCTTCAGTGACTTCAACGTGTCTGCTCGTTTGCGCAACAAATCCCCAACTTCCTGCAAGGAGCGGAGGTAGCTGCTCTGAACTTTGTCCATTGCAGTCTTTATGAAGGTCCCTTCCTCCTGCTCAAACACAAATGTTACATCAAAACATACACAAAGGTAGACAAAACCACAACAAAGCAGGCATGAAAGCTCTCATAATGGAGATATTTCAAACTGCAATTCTATTATATGGTGATTGTGATGTGCTCTGTGGGGTAGGTGATCTGATCAAAAGACTGGACTGTATATTATTGTGCCATTTGACTGGTAATGTGGATTATCATAAAACATTGAGCACACTGATTCAAATGTCAGAGATATGTCAAGATGCTCACAGCACAAAAGAAATGTGATGTGTTGCCAATATTATTTGCATATTACAGTCGTCTACGATACTGGTATTGCATATGGCATTATGGTGATGATGGCAAACATATCATTCATTCCTAGAATTAAAAGGCAGAAGGCGAGGTGCTAAAGGAGCTGACCTCTGACCTCCGCGTGTGTGAGGGCGAGGTGCTAAAGGAGCTGACCTCCGACCTCCGCGTGTGTGATGGGCGAGGTGCTAAAGGAGCTGACCTCCGCGTGTGTGAGGGGCGAGGTGCTAAAGGAGCGGACCTCCGCGTGTGTGAGGGCGAGGTGCTAAAGGAGCCGACCTCCGCGTGTGTGAGGGGCGAGGTGCTAAAGGAGCCGACCTCCGCGTGTGTGAGGGCGAGGTGCTAAAGGAGCCGACCTTCGCATGTGTGAGGGGTGAGGTGCTAAAGGAGCTGACCTCCGCGTGTGTGAGGGGCGAGGTGCTAAAGGAGCCGACCTCCGCGTGTGTGAGGGCGAGGTGCTAAAGGAGCCGACCTCCGCGTGTGTGAGGGGCGAGGTGCTAAAGGAGCCGACCTCCGCGTGTGTGAGGGGCGAGGTGCTAAAGGAGCCGACCTCCGCGTGTGTGAGGGCGAGGTGCTAAAGGAGCGGACCTCCGCGTGTGTGAGGGCGAGGTGCTAAAGGAGCGGACCTCCGCGTGTGTGAGGGCGAGGTGCTAAAGGAGCGGACCTCCGCGTGTGTGAGGGGCGAGGTGCTAAAGGAGCCGACCTCCGCGTGTGTGAGGGCGAGGTGCTAAAGGAGCCGACCTCCGACCTCCGCGTGTGTGAGGGCGAGGTGCTAAAGGAGCCGACCTCCGCGTGTGTGAGGGCGAGGTGCTAAAGGAGCCGACCTCCGCGTGTGTGAGGGCGAGGTGCTAAAGGAGCCGACCTCCGACCTCCGCGTGTGTGAGGGCGAGGTGCTAAAGGAGCCGACCTCCGCGTGTGTGAGGGCGAGGTGCTAAAGGAGCTGACCTCCATGTTTGTGAGGCCCTCCAGAGAGAGCGCCTCCAGCTTCAGCGACGCCAGGCTGATCTCCTGGTGCTGGATCTGCTCCAGGGCCTGGCTGACAACACTCTGCAGGCTACTTGTAAACTCCTGGAATCCAGAAAGCACCACTGGCTGGAGAGGGGGAGAGAGAGAGGGGGGAGAGAGAGAGAGAGAGAGAGGGGGAGAGAGAGAGAGAGAGAGAGAGAGAGATATATAAAGAAAGAGGACAAAACCTTGAGGGCCAAATTGAGCTGTGCGGCACAGCCTGACGTGGCGGTGCAGACCCGACGGACTGCGACTCACCATCACCGTGTTGACTTCCTTTTTCTTCTTCTTTTTCTTCTGCAAACTGGACTTAAGTGGCCGGAGAGTGCTGCCACAATAACTGCACACCCAGAGGACTACACAGATTGTCTGGTTTGGGACATTAAACGATGCGTTAATACAGCAGAGACGTGGGAGAGAGGTTCTGGCTACTGGAATCGACCAATCAGACGATGTAAAGCAAAGAGCAGCAGCAGTTCCCACGATGATGATTAGCCATTTGGGATGTGGGCACTCACCTCTACAAAGAAGACTAGGTTCTCCAACAGAGAAGGCTGGACTCTACATTGGCTCTCCCTCACTTCCAACAAGTCGCCTTTGCATTTACTCAGCATATCTGGTGTAGGAGAGAGAGAGCTCACCACACTTCATAGATCATGTATGAGAAGTTACCATTTAGAAATGTGCATGTACAGTTAAAACAAACCATACACAACCCACCTTGAAGTTGTACTGTTAATGATTTGAAGAGATTTGCTATCTGGGCCTGACGTTCCACGGACTGATCTAAAACAAAGGAAGAGCTGTGTGTGAACGGCGTGTGTGTGTTGTGTGGGTGGTGTATGGGCAGTGTGTGGGTGGTGGTGCAAGTGGTGTGTGTAGAGTGCGGGCAGTGTGAGCTTACCCAGGCCGGTCTCCAGTTCCTGGAGGTGGAGGGGTAGCTGCAGGGCGGCCAGCTGACAGTGGCAGCCACCACTGGCCAGAGCCTGGGCCAGGCGGGAGGAGGGAGGGCCCAGGAAGGGGTACTGCTGCTGTGACACACACACACACACACACACACACACACACACACACACACACACACACACACACACACACACACACACACACACACACACACACCTTTAGACCCACAGTACAATAACAAGGACTGAGAGGAAGATTTGACCAAGTTCCTAAAAACGAAAAGACATTTACTGTTTTACTGTGAAATCACTTGGCATTATTTCTTGATTTCTATGACTTTATTTCTAAGAGTATTTTACATAAGCACTAAGGAGGTCCATCATCATGGAAAGAACAATGGACTAATGTTACCGAGCTGAGTGGTGTTGTGGGAGGTGTGTGTGTGTGTGTGTGTGTGTGTGTGTACGTGCTCACTCACGTGTGTGTACTGCTCTGCCTGGCTGATCGTGTTCTCCAGCTGCGTGAGGAGTGGACCCATGGCGTTGGGTTTGGAACCCACTCCATTCTCTGCACTCTTCTCTGCATTGTGCTGCGTAGGGGGCGGGGCCCGCGGTGATGGACACAGGCCCGAGAGGCAGCCGGCCAGCCGGAGCGTGAGGGAGCGCAGGCGGAGCCACAGAGTCTCCTCCTCCAGAGAGAGACGCCGCTGCTCCTCAGTCAGCTGCCTGTGGCCACACCCCCACAACACAAGGGTGTGTGTTACAACTCGGGGTTACGGCACTGAAATGACGGCAAGGCACAAAATATGTGTGTGTGTGCTGTGTGTGTGTGTGTGTGCTGTGCACATGAGCCAATCAAACCACAGACGTGGCCTAGGAAACAGAGTCCTTTAGTACAGGCCTCATGTCCATCTCTAACCACATGTCAGTTATGTAACCAACTTCATATCGCAAGTCATGACAGGAGTGCAGCTACATAATTACAGCATGACATGCTCTTGGGGTTGAGCCCTGAACATGCTGCACACTGCAGTCAGCTGCTGGTGGAACAAGGCAAGCGCAGTGTGTGTGTGTGTGTGTGTGAGAGAGAAGAAAACCTAATACTGTACTGGACTTTCGGGTTCCAGCTGACAAAAACGTTGAGATCACGATTGTCCCGCAAGTTGTCCCATGGGATGTCGTCTTCTTCGGGACAAAGAGACATATTCTTCACACTCTCTTCTAACGTGGACAATCTGAACACAGGACAAAACACAATCACCCATCTATTTGTCAAATTATTCAGCAGATGGCAATAAGGATGTTTAAAGACCTATGTGTCCCATGTTAACAAAATAAAAGTCAATAAAGTAAAAATCAGCAGTTCAGTCTGAATAAGCCGGTCAGAGAGAGCTCACATGTCTGCTTCCAGATAGAGGTCCAGCAGCATCCTCTCTGTGCGCACCTGGGCAAAGTGCAGAGAGTTGTTCAGGCGGTTCCTAAAGGCGATGAACTCCGGGATTTTCTCAAACGCGCCGTACTTGTACGCCTGAATGATGTATTCTGAGGTCTGCAAGAGGAACGACAGAGCTGAGTCTGGAGGACTGCACTGGAGTGTCATGGCCACGTGCGGTGGAGCGTGGGGGGGACGACGACACTTACATCTTTCTGGTTTGAGTGAAAAAACCTGAGGGAGAAGTTGCACGCCTGGGATGCAGCAGCAAACTGGCCCAAGGACTCAGCATAACGAGTCAGTAAGTATCTGCAGGCATGAAAATGGGTCCGGGGTTAAAAATGTGAGAAGACCGGGGGGGGCGGGGCATGTGACGTCATGGGGATACGGCGACGGGGCGTTGACGTGGGGGGCATTGACATGTGACGTCATGGGGATACGGCGACGGGGGGGGGGGGGGGGGGGGGGGGGGGGGGGGGGTGGTGGTGGCTGCTGGTGTACGGGGATACAGCGACAGGTGAGTCGTGGCCACGCGTTATTATTTTTTACATGATGTCACCTTACGGGCTCCGTAAAATATAGTAAAATCCATTAAAAAAATGTTTTGACTGTCTTGTCAATGGATTCAATGTACGAGCCAGATCCGTAAATGCGAGAAGCTGTTTTCGCCATTCCGGATGGCTTAGTCAAAACCATTACGTCTTAATGAACCAATAAATACATCAGCGGCGAAAATGAGTGTAAAAATACCACGGTTCACGTGTTTTTATTTTCTAACATGGGCTAAAGCACAGGGTAGACTCAAACGACAAGCGTTTACAACTTCATCTTCAACCTTTTCAGCCCTGGCGCGAATGTTATCCTCACACGTCCCTGGATTCACCAGTTACAACTATAGACACACTAGAAAAAAAATCTTGTTTCTCATTTTATGTCGCCGTTAACTACACGGGGTTGACGCGAACTTAGTATGCCCATCTACCTATTTATCACAAGAGCTTGTGGCTATTTCTGACAGTGTTCAACGCTGTAGCGAACGGCAGTAACTTTGTTTTACCGCAAAATATGAAAACGATTGAAACCATTAATAACCCAATTAAATCCACTGGGAAATGTACGATCTGGTAAATGTAGTGGTAAATGTACGATCTGGTAAATGTAGTGGTAAATGTACGATCTGGTAAACGTGGTAAATGTATGATCTGGTAAATGTAGTGGTAAATGTACGATCTGGTAAACGTGGTAAATGTATGATCTGGTAAATGTAGTGGTAAATGTATGCTCTTCTGCCTTGTCCCCGGTGTAGCACTAGGTCCTGCTTCTCGTCCTGCTTAGCAGTAAATGAATAACATGAATGAAGAACGTTCGCATGATTGAACGCTATTTGGCCTCTATGAAGGTTCTGGGCGGAAACTGCTGGAATTGCCGATTTCGGAAGTGCTCTGTTTGCTTATTAAGTCAATATAATTAAAATATATACATATAATCTCCCGACCCCCCCCCCCCCCCCCCCCCCCCCATAAAAAAAACTCATCGGATCTACACGATTCACGTAAGTCACCCTTTTCGACTTCAAAACGGCGAATTTCGCCGAAAGGTGACAGATTTTCATGCCTGATCTGTGGACAGAAAAAACAAAACAATATCAACCTGTGACAGGGGGGCGGAGCCAGGACAGTGGGGCCAGATGCTCACCCTATGGTGTCATGCTGAACGTGCTTGGCGTCCAGGCTGGAGTAGAGGTCCACTACAGGCTCAAAGGCTCCCAGGCGACAGAAGAGGAGGAGGAGGAGCAGCTTGAACTGGGCGTTAGATGGGCTGTGCGACAGGCCTTCCTCCAGGAGCCCGAGACACTGCCAGAGCATGTGCTCATTACCTGATTCCCATGTGGGAGCCGCAGGAGAGTCGGCGTCACACACACGAGACACAGCAGAGAGGACATGTGTGATGGCAAACAAAGATAAAGAATTAACTTACATCTTGACACATTTCACAAGTCAGAATACTGACACCAGGTCAGTCTTAGAATTCTAGTTAAATAAGGCTGTAGGACAACTCAATCTACTATGTTAGTGTATCCAGTAGGACAACTCAATCTACCATGTTAGTGTACCTAGTGTCCAGTAGGACTAGGGATGCACCGATTCCGATATTAATATCTGTATCGGTCCCGATATTGGAAAAAATTCTAGATCAGGTATCGGTGACAATGTGACCGATCCATAAAAACAGATCTATTCAGTCTAATTCTATGCTTGTAACGCTTTTTGGAGTTAGTTCAACCTTAAATATCCACTCTGTCCCGTATAGAAGTGAACTTGGACAGTTAACAGGCGAGTGAAACATGAAGCACACAGAGGAGAGGTGAATCACTGACTCGTACTCGCGCTGGTGCTATTACACTTAGTCCGTTTATTTGCTGGTTGACCAAAATTAAGCTGGGCTCCAGCACTACTTGACTGTTCATACATGAACTGGTGAGTTGTCCAAAGCTCATTGAATGCGTTACTTACAGAAATAAAATAAAAATAAAATAAAGAGCAGTGGTCTGATTCGGTCTATGGCAGAAAGCTAAAAAAAAACATCCATGCGCGCACTCAACTCGCTCCCTTAAAGAGACAGTACACATATTTCTAGCCGTTACATGCTTTGTGCTCTGCGTGATGTCTGCGGTAGCCGCATAGGAATAGCTGTTTCTCTTATTTCATCTCCTTATTTATTTTAAATTATATTTAGAATTCTTGAACCATTTCAAAGGTTTCTTGCAGTTTATTTTTTTTCATGTTTGACCAAAGATGTGAAACTATTGTTTTTGTCCATTTCAGGTTCTTTGGTATTATTTATTTGACATACAATGTTATATTCATAATTGCACTGACTGAACAAACGCAAGTTGTGTTTTAACATGTTTTTATGTGTGTTTAAGTGTGCTATACTGGTGCAGTTTTCAATAAACTTGTAATTCAGTATGTGTAAAAAAAAAAAAAAAATTATTAGTGCTGTCAATTCCAGGTGCCGCGATTAAAAGTCCTCACCAGGATTTTGCTCAAGCTTGCTAGATTTTCTAATTAGCAATCCAGGTAAAATTAGTGGAATCACCACAATCCAGGAAGCCTGAGCAAAATCCTGGATAGGACTTTTAATTGCGGCACCTGGAATTGACAGCACTAAAAATTATGTTTTAAGTCGATTCAGCACTGTTTTAGATCAGATCAGTATCGGCCGATACTAAGCCTCAGATATCTGAATCGGTATCGGAAGTGAAAAACGTGAATCGGTGCATCCCTAAGTAGGACAACTCAATCTACCATGTTAGTGTACCCAGTGTCCAGTAGACCCTCAGCCACCTTACTAGGTTGGCATAAAATGATGCTTGGGGCATGCCTGAGGGTCAAGGGCCTTACCAGTCTCCAACCACAGGTCAATGTAGATGTGGGCCGCCATGAGGCAGTACATATCTGAGAACTGCAGTTCAGTCTTTAGACAGGATGTCCCTGTTGAGTAAACAGAAAGTTAACGGTCATCAAAGGGAAGTAGTGCTCATGCGTTTAGAAGACAAATAAGCCAAGTGGAACTGGCAGACAGTAGAGTGAGAGGGGAGGAGACCGAATAGAGAATACTGACCACATACTAAAGATCAGAATTCAGAATGATTACAGTGGTATTACCTGTAGCTGAAGCCTAGCTCAAAATATATAGTTACACACACACACACACACACAGGCCACTTTATTAGGTACACCTTGCTAGTACCGGGTTGGACCCCTTTTGCCTTCAGAACTGCCTTAATCCTTCGTGTCATAGATTCAACAAGGTACTGGAAACATTCCTCAGAGAGTCTGGTCCATATTGACATGATAACATCACACAGTTGCTGCAGATTTGTCAGCTGCACATCCATGATGTGAATCTCCCGTTACACCACATCCCAAAGGTGCTCTAGTGGACTGAGATCTGGTGACTGTGGAGGCCATTCGAGAACAGTCACCAGATTGTCATGTTCAAGAAACCAATCTGAGATGATTCATGCTTTTATGTCATGGTGCGTTATCCTGCTGGAAATAGCCATCAGAAGATGGGTTCACTGTGGTCATAAAGCGATGGACACGGTCAGCAACAATACTCAGATAGGCTGTGGCGTTGACACGATGCTCAATTGGTACTTAAGGGCCCTGAACGTTGATACAAGGCGGATGATCCATCAATGAACTGAATCATGGCCTGGTGGTTAGGGAACTGGGAGTTTTTCCTTGCCACTGTCGCCTTTGGCTTGCTCACTGGGGGCTAGGACTCGGCACTTGTAAAGCTGCTTTGTGACAACAACTGTTGTAAAAAGCGCTATATAAATAAAATTTGATTGATTGATTGATTGACTGGTCTTGTGACCGGAGGGTCGTGGGTTCGATCCCCAGACCTGAGGCCATGACTGAGGTGCCCCTGAGCAAGGCCCTTAACCCTCAATTGCTCACTTGTATAAAAAAAAAAGAGAAAAAAAAAATGTAAGTTGCTCTGGATAAGGGCGTCTGCCAAATGCCATAAATGTAAATGACTGACCATCAAGAAGGTTAAGACTCTTAATAAGAATTACAGAGAGAACACGTATATTAATACACATTCCCATCACTTCTTTGTTAACTGTCGTCATGGTGACTGGCGAAGGCCAGAGGAGGATGGGTTCCCTCAATGAGTCTTCGTTCCTCCTCATGCTCTTAGGGAGTTTCTCCTTGCCACTGTCGTCTTTGGCTTGCTCACTGGGGGCTTGGACTCAGACACTTGTAAAGCTGCATTGTAGCAGCAACTTTTGTAAAAAGTGCTATATAAATTAATTTTGATTGATACAAGGCAGGATGGATCCGTGTGTTCACGTTATTTAAACCAAACTCTGAACCTACCATCTAAACAGCAGAAATAACCTTTCCCAACCTCCCATTCTGATGCAATTTCAACATCAGTACGTCGTCTTGGCCATGTGTACAGTGTACAGAGTTACTGCCGTGTGATGGCTGATAAGATATACGTGTTAACAAGCAGTTGATACCCAATAAAGCAGCCACTGTATGTACACAAGTATGTACACACACACACACACACACACACAGACCTGAGTGCATGCACACATGATAGCTAATGAAGTACCTCTGTCAGAAACACATTCTGTTTCTTTGTGAACTGATCTATCTATAAACACGTTGATAACGACTATTACAATAATATCATCACAACAGTACTATTAAAATCATTACTATACCTTTTATCACCATCATAAATACATGAATCTACAAGCACACAAGTGTTCATGTTTGGAAACGGCAGGTGTGTGGCGATCCCGTAGCGGCTCACCAAACTGCAGCCCGTGGTGGTAGTGGGCCTTGAGCTGGCGGATGAGGCCCAGTCTGGCGGAGACACTAAGTGCGTGCTGCAGGCCCAGGGAGCGTGACAGCTGCGTCACACTCAGGTGCCTCTGGAGGGCGCGGCCATCGCTGGGCAGAGCCACGCCCGCCTCACCCACCGGGCCCAGCGGCACAGCCTCCGTCAGCCTGTTGATGAACTGATGCGCCCGCACGGCTGTTAGAACACGCTGCCCCCTGGGGCTGGTTCTACCCCCAGAGGCCCAAAGGACCTTACAGCTACAGAACGAACACTGGTTCACACCTGTTTACTTGTGCTGTTCTACAGCTCAGCAACACAGTGACAGCATATAGGAAACTTGAGTAACTTGGGGATTATGGGTAACTAATAGTCATAATAATGATCATTTAAAAAAGCTTCCAACTACTCAAATCAGTACCCAGGTGTGTGTGTATTTATGAGAAACTGTCGCTACCTGGACATACTGGTCCGGTAAAAGCAGGTGTAGAAAGATCTTCAGGTCTGTGACACAACATGGCTTATCTCCAAATTTCACAAAGTACTGAAACATCAGCTCCAGAGGTTCTCCTGCAAATATCAGAGCTCCAGTGAACATCTTCACGCTACCACCCGACCCTGCAATGACCCGGCCCAGCCCCTCCCACCCGCCTACCCAGCTGCTGCTCGTCAGGGCAGGCCCTCTGGCGCAGGCGGCCAATCAGCTCCAGACGGGCCAGGTAGGGGCCTCGTAGGGGTCGCGACTCCTTGCCCTCCTCAGCCGCCAGACGCTCCTTCACAAATGCGATGGCCTGGGCCACAGAGCAGTGCACCTCGCCCTCTGTACAGCTGGGGTAGCCGTGAGTGATGGGACGAACAGCGACACGTTAGCCAGAGATGACCACCACTCAACTAAGACCAAACCACCACTCAACTAAGACCAAACCACCACTCAACTAAGACCAAACCACCACTCAACTAAGACCAAACCACCACTCAACTAAGACTAAACCACCACTCAACTAAGACCAAACCACCACTCAACTAAGACCAAACCACCACTCAACTAAGACCAAACCACCACTTAACTAAGACCAAACCACCACTTAACTAAGACTAAACCACTACTCAACTAAGACTAAACCACCACTCAACTAAGACTAAACCACCACTCAACTAAGACTAAACCACCACTCAACTAAGACTAAACCAGCGTTCATGAATGGGACTGATTAGAATGCTGGTTATTTACAGTATTTCATTATTACCAACTGTTAGTTCCACACAGTATTAACCCATGCAATTATTATAAACAATAAAAACAATTATAGAATAGAAGCTAATACCTGTTTTATATATAGAATTTACATGAGCTGTCACCAAGCACTGGGTCTCTTAAATTACTAACTGGTCTAAAGTGCTAAATGTTATTATGTTGGGATGGCACTAGTGCTACGAACACTCACTGGTCTCCTTCCTCGGGTGGTGTCCAGCTCTGGTCATTGAGATTGAACAAGGAATCAAAATATGATAAGTAGAACTGCCAGTCATCGGGGCTAAGAGAAAGATGAAAAAACACGAAACAAGACAAGACTTTACTGATCTCCGTCAGTGGAAATTGGGAGTACTACAGCAGCATAGAAGACAGCATGAGTGAATACATGAAACATACCACATCTTCTGGACTATAGAGTGCACCTCAATATAAGCCGCACCTACAAAGTTGAATTTTTTAATGGAAAATGTTGTATAAGCTGCACCAAGCTAAAAGTCGCATATATCTACTGAACTGAATACATTTAACTGAACTGATCAGTTTCTGAACGGTGCCTGTAGCATTTCATGTGCAACAGTTTTGGCTTTCAGCCGGTGTTGTGTCGAATTCTGATTCCCCTCGTTTATCCGCATAAAGATGCTACAGTTTATATTATCGATTTACGTTTCTATGCATAAATAAGAGCTAGACTTAAATTATCCATCACAGCGAACGGTACGGCATTATCTATGTCCAAAGCCACACTGGCTCAAGGGTGTTAATTATTTTAAATAAAAAACACAGTGGCTATACTGAAGTTCACCTCTGACCACGACTTTGCAGTATTAAAGCAGTATATGTCTAAATATCTAGTTAGGACAAAACTAGAGTGCTCAATGAACTAAGTTATAATCACTGTAACTCCGGAATATCATCTGTAGCGTCTTTATGCGTGTGCAAACGAGGGGAGTCGGAATTTGGCACAACACGTTCATTTGAAAAAAATGTCTCCGTCATGCCTGCTGCTTGCATGTGCTAAATGAAAATGAGCACTTTCTTCTTTGATTTACAACTGTCACCTACCACCTGATTCACTTTCTGCTCCGCCCCCTGACGGGTGAAGAAAAATCTACAGAAAAGCCACACCTCAGTATAAGCCCCATGGTTCAAATCGTGGGGTAAAAAGTAGCGGCTTATAGTCTGGAAAATACGGTAAATACAAATGTCAATCACATAAATATAAAACAAAGGGGTCAGAGAGCAGATATAGACAAAGGGGTCAGAGAGCAGCAGTATTACTGTGTTACAGGAAGCAGTTGCTCTAGTCTGGCATAAAGTAAGGGTCTTCACCTCTGATGAGGTTTAATGGTGCCAAAAATACTTTCTTTGGTATTGAAAATAATGGTATCTGCTTGCAGTGAATCACTGTTAAAAATCAATAACGATCATAATCTGAAGGGCTGACTCCATTGCACCATTAATTCAGGCTGTATGGTGTCTTGGAGCCTGAGGTTGTTGGAGAACTCATTTTGATGGCTGTTTGCTTGGCTGAACCCTGCTGAGTTGGCTGTGTTGAGCAGACTTTAGGCCACTTCAATGCCCTGCAGTTTTATCCTCCAATTCTTCTGTCTGGGTAGAAAATTGCCACGGTGTGAGAAGTGCTGGACAGTTGAAATCTGGCATGTCTACCGCTGGAATACATCTAGATCAGCCCAGGAGTGCCTTTACACCGGGTTGTATCTACAGCAGCTCAGGAGCACATCTCCAACAGGAGGAAGTTCAGAACAGCTCTGCCCACAAACCACACTGACACTCCCACACGAGACCCGCGGCATGCCGGGTTCTTGGGGGGGGGGGATATGTACTTTTTCAGCAGCAGTTTTCGGGACAGGGCGTTGCACTCGGGCCAGCGCTGCAACCGATGGTACAGCAGCAGGCACTTGTTTTCCCGGCTTTGCAGTTCACTAGTGAGCTTCTCTGAGTAGACAAAACACACACATGCGTATGCACACACACAAACACATACACACACAATATTTTTTGTTTTGGGACAATTCTCGTGCTAAAAAACAATCAGAAATGTGTGGAGAGTGAGCACAGAGGTCTGTCTGGTCTGCATCCTCACCTCCCAGCTGCCCCCGCACCACCTCCAGCGCCTCCACATACTTCCCCAGACGCTCCAGGATCATAAAGTACAGCTGCACCTGGAAGGAGGTGCAACCTCATTATTCCTGCCTGACGCTGGCAGGATGGGTGGGAGCATCTGTGGGACGGGTTCCTTACCTCCGCCTCCGCCTCGATCTTCTCCTCTCTGACCATCTTCTCCACCATCCGCTCAGCGAGAGGCAGGAACATCGTGTGGGAGAGCTTCTCGTCCTGGGCGGAGATGGCCTGAGACCGGACGACGGACAACCTCACATCCAGCTAGCCACAGCTGCTGCTTGCCATCATGAATTTGAGCTCCATATTATCGAAATTTGAAAAGAAGTGAACATACCTGCATCACCAAGCTCATAACCGACCAGAAGTAATAGGGGTTTTTGGGTACAATCTTATAAAGGGCCATCCCAGCCTAATGGAGGCAGAAAGACAGGTACAGGAGAGAGAGACAAAATGGCCCAATTATGAACGGCCTTTTGTTAAAGGCTAAAGCTAGGACCAGTCCATGAGCCAGCCAACCAGGCCAGGAACACCCGGAGCTGGCGGGCAGCAGTACCTGTTGCATTTTCTTGTATTCCCCAACACGAGCATAAGCCATGAAGAGGTGTGAGTGGTACTCCTCGCTGGTCGGAACCTTCCGGACTGCGGCTTCGTACAGCTTGGTCACCAGCTCCGCTACAGACAGGGAGAGCACAGACACCTGAGCTAATTTACCACAGAAAAGTGGAAAGGCAGGTCGATTCTTTTCAGAGGAACCATGATGTGCCTTGTGTAGCTTGTTCGTTTTAGGTGCCAAAGTGTCCGGTGTTTCAGACGCATGCAAGCACACTACACTCTCCTGTGCTGTTGGTGTTCTGGGATAATACGCTCTTTGATACGAGACCATTTGCTCCAACAGATGCAATGTGAGCAAATTCCCGACCAACCTCACCTACTCCCGATTAGATGTTCGCTACGACCACGTGCACTGCGATGGCGGGATGCATGCACTTGAGCACATTAAATCGTGGGTGTAGCGTGGGTCAGAGGTGTTCAGGGGGACTCACGTCGGTGCATCTCCCGGTAGAGGATGGTGAGAGCCTGCAAGGAGTTGTCGTCCGTGGGTTCAAGGCCAGCCACCTCTTGGGCAAGAGTGAAGGCTTCGTCCTGCTTGCCTGTGCGCTGCAGACCAATGGCCTTGAGGACCTACGCACCAGAAGAAGTCGTTCCAAGCTCATTAGGGATATCGTAGGGTATTTTTATTACAATCAAGTTAAGAAGGGAAAGTGACAATTGGAATCTGGAATATTGGCTTCTGAGCTGTTCTGAATGATGTCATGAACAATGTGATGTCACTTCTCCTCCACCTTAGCAGAGAGGAGCTGCTAACATCAGGGCCGGGCGACGCTACCTACCTTAGCACAGTGAAGGTCCTTGTGCTTCTTCAGAAGTTTCTCTGCCTGCTGGATTGCCATCTTGTTATTGCCATTGTCAAGGTAATCTGTGAGATGAAGGTAAAAAGATCAAGTAATTCAGATGATGACATTCAAACATTAAGACAGTGGTTCCCAAACTTTTTCTGCCGTGCCCCCCTTTAGTAGATGAGAATATTTTTGCGCCTCCCCCCCATATTGACTAGGGATGCACCGATTCACGGTTTTCACTTCCGATACCGATTCAGATATCTGAGGCTTCGTATCGGCCGATACTGATCCGATACCCAGTGGCGGACTTAGCAATTTGGGGGCTCAAGGCGAAATTAGGTAGGGGGCCCATCAACATTAATATGCGAGAAAAAAGTCAGCTAATCAGGAGCCCCTACAGTGGGCTGCAGTGGGAGGGGCCCAAGGCAGTTGCCTAGCCACGCCTCTATGCAAAGACCGCCTCTGCCGATACCGATCTGATAAGAGTAAAACTGTGCTGAATCGACTTAAAGCATTTTTTAAAAAACACAGACATACTGAATTACAAGTTTATTGAAAACTCTGCACCAGTATAGCACACTTAAACACACATAAAACATGTAAAAACAACACAACTTGCATTTGTTCAGTCACTGCAACTATGAATATAACATTGAATGTAAAATAAATTATACCAAAGAACCTGAAACTTACAAAAACAATAGGTTCACAACTTTGGTCAAACATGAAAAAAATAAACTGTAAGAAACCTTTTAAATGGTTCAAGAATTCTAAATATAATTTTAAATAAATAAGGAGATGAAATAAGAGAAACAGCAATACCTATGTGGCTAGTTTGCTAGCGCAGACATCACGCAGAGCACAAAGCATGTAACGGCCAGAAATATGTGTACTGTCTCTTTAAGGGAGCGAATTGAGCGCGCGTATGGAATATTGTTGTTTTAGCTTTCTGCCGTAGACCGAGTCAGACCACTGCTCTTTAATTTATTTTTGTAAGTAACGCATTCAATGAGCTTTGGACAACTCACCAGTTCATGTATGAACAGTCATGTAGTGCTGGATCCCAGGTTTATTTTGGTCAACCAGCAAATAAACGGACTAAGTGTAATACCACCAGCGCGAGTACGAGTCTGTGATTCACCTCTCCTCTGTGTGCTTTGTGTTTCACTCGCCTGTTAACTGTCCAAGTTCACTTCTATCCGGGACAGAGTGGATATTTAATGTTGAACTAACTCAGAAAAGCGTTACGAGCATAGAATTAGACTGAATAGATCTGTTTTTATGGATCGGTCACATTGTCACCGATACCCGATCTAGAATTTGTTTTCAGATATTAATATCGGAATCGGTGCATCCCTAATATTGACACGTGCACGTTTTACTTCCAAGCTCTGCGCCCCCCCCTGCAATAGCTCCGCGCCCCACCTAGGGGGCGCGCCCCCCACTTTGGGAACCATTGCATTAAGACATCTATATTATGACAGCTTTATCACAGCTACATTGCCGTTTACAACAGCATGTCTTTGTTCTGGTTTTGTACAGGCTGTCTAGACTCATCTAATTAAAGCACTAGGATTCATCTGATGATCTGATTCAAGGAAATGCTAAAGCCGCACAATTCATCAGTCTGTGAAACTGCTCAACAGCATCATCTTTTAGCTTTTGATTCGCATTTACTAAATTGACCTCCGAAAGCAATTACAGTCAGTAATTACAGAAAATAAACTTAGCCAACATAGTTCCATATCAGATAAACCCAATCTAAACAATTCATTTCCAATTAGATGGAGTCTGAAATACCTCCCAAAGTTGGTGACACAATTTCTAACACGTGTCAGAGTCATGCATGAGGACGTGGAGACTAGCTGCTTCACTGTAGTGTGGCCTGGAGCTTCTTCACCAACAGGAATGAGGACCAGCACCTCAGCCAGCATGACCAGAGGGCAAAACACAGACCACTGACGTTAGATCAAGCATCCGAGAGTACAATCAACGTCCGTGGCATGTAGGGTACGAGGCCGATAGTCAAGAGCATGAAGGAGAGTGAGCAAGTGAATAAGGAGGGAGTGAGCAAGTGAATAAGGAGGGAGTGAGCAAAGTGAATAAGGAGGGAGTGAGCAAGTGAATAAGGAGGGAGTGAGCAAGTGAATAAGGAGGGAGTGAGCAAGTGAATAAGGAGGGAGTGAGCAAGTGAATAAGGAGGGAGTGAGCAAAGTGCTGCAAAGCAGCTGCATGCTGATCTGTAACGTGGCATATCAAAGCTCTGGAGATATTCACTCCTGGTTTGACACGAGAGCAAAACTGCTACCCTCCTCCCTCCATACACCCACCCTCCCCACACACACATCTCCACTCACCTACACACACACACACACACACACACACCTCCACTCACCTACACACACACACCCCCAAGGCTTGCACTGAAAGAATGCACAAGACTGTGACTCATGACAGGTGGCTGCCAAAATTAACGACCAGACAAAGACATCTGACAAACGAGGCTGCTCCGCTGTCTAAGCTAATGGGCAGCTACTACACCTCTCTGCTGTCTGAGCCATGGGCAGCTACTACACCTCTCTGCTGTCTGAGCCATGGGCAGCTACTACACCTCTCTGCTGTCTGAGCCATGGGCAGCTACTACACCTCTCTGCTGTCTGAGCCATGGGCAGCTACTACTAGGGTTGCAACGGTATGAGATTTTCACGGTATGATAACCGTCTCAGAAAATACCGCGGTATCACGGTTATCACGGTATCACAGTTAGTTTGTTTATTATTAAAAGATACACGGACCCTTAAAGAAATTACAACAAGTTTTTTTTGTTCAATTAACTATTTATTGTAGAAACTGGAACTATTGTATACAAAATGTCTCCTTTAAAAAAAAATAAGCTGTACACAGGTTTATATAAATACTGCAAAATTAGAGAAACCTAAATCATGGATTTCAATACAATTATTTAAGTTTAAATGATCTAATATCTGATAAACTCAGCCTGGGTCAGTGTCTGATCAACAACTGTTGTAAACGTTCGTTGTACTGCCAAGTTAGAATATAACCGGATACTGCAGAAAGAGAGGATTTATTTCTGACATGACCCTCACAATAGAGATTTCTATTTTAAGGCTTTCACACCGAGTCTGGTTTTAACATGTGAAAAACAGGCACGTTAGAATTTGAAAATGAACGCATGTAAATTAATGGCGTCTTTCACATCCAGTGAAAGCAAGGACCATAAAAAGCTAGGTTTATACTTTCACTAGTGACCGTAGCGCGCGACTCCGCACAGTTCTTTTGTATTACTTAACAAATACGAGCCTCTTGTAATTCCAGGACGAAACATGAGAGAACGTGAATACGTTAAGATTGGGCGTTTTGAAAATAAACATCCATTAAATAATGTGATGAAAAAGCGAATTATTTCGAGTATATGTATAAATATTTAACTTAATTAAGTTTAAGGTGCTGGGAAATATTGAAACGGACCTTTAAAGTTACGTACAAATGCTTTAATTCCACCTTATAAAGGTGTATGAACCCTGCAAACATGACTTTGTTCATTGCGCTGAGGCGCGGCGCGCGCGAAGTTACAAAATTCGAGAGGTGCACGACCTCGCGAATCGACAGCGCGCGAGACCCTCGCGCACGGGCGGAGCCACCGCGATTGCGTCATTTTCGCCGCTGATTTTAGTTTAGCTTTTTTTGTTAAAAAAATTTATTAAATCTGATGCACTTTCTGCCATTCTCACCGCTGCGTGCTGAGTAGCTGAACCGGAGCGGAGTTGCGTCAGTTTCTCCGCTGGCTTGCTTTTTACCGGTAATAAGCAAACGCACACGGTATGATAACCGTGCATTTTAATACCGTGGTATACCGTGAAACCGGTTACCGCTGCAACCCTAGCTACTACACCTCTCTGCTGTCTGAGCCATGGGCAGCTACTACACCTCTCTGCTGTCTGAGCCATGGGCAGCTACTACACCTCTCTGCTGTCTGAGCCATGGGCAGCTACTACACCTCTCCGCTGTCTGAGCCATGGGCAGCTACTACACCTCTCTGCTGTCTGAGCCATGGGCAGCTACTACACCTCTCCGCTGTGAGCCATGGGCAGCTACTACACCTCTCCGCTGTGAGCCATGGGCAGCTACTACACCTCTCTGCTGTCTGAGCCATGGGCAGCTACTACACCTCTCCGCTGTGAGCCATGGGCAGCTACTACACCTCTCCGCTGTCTGAGCTAATGGGCAGCTACTACACCTCTCCGCTGTCTGAGCTAATGGGCAGCTACTACACCTCTCTGCTGTCTGAGCCATGGGCAGCTACTACACCTCTCTGCGGCGTGTATGCAGTCAGCTTCATAAAATGGAGCACCCGAGCTTCTGAACAGAAGGACCATTTCAGACATGTAAACACCAAGCTTTTACAATACAGGAAACGATATTACATTAATAAAATGTATAATAAATCAATTTCTTAGACATAATCAGTACAGCTGCACCGTTTTTAGCATATGTATCAGCCTTGACACTAGACAGTGGAGTTCACCTATGCGTATAACCAGAGGTGTCAATTCCAGGTTCAGAAAGTAAAAGTCCTCACCAGGATTTTGCTCAAGCTCGCCAGATTTTCTAATTAGTGCAATCCAGGTAAAATTAGTGGAATTAACACAATGCAGGAAGCCTGCGCAAAATCCTGGTGAAGACTTTTACTTTCTGAACCTGGAATTGGCACGTCTGTTTATGAGCAATACAGATGAAACTTCAACTCGTGACTTAAATAAATTAATTAATTAAACCCCAGACAGCTTATTTCAGTCAGTCAGTGTGAAAACAGGATATTTACTGTAGATGTACGAGAGACACACAAAGCCGAGCACATCCACCTACAAGGACACAAATCCAGCAATTCAAGAGTGCTGCACTGCAATCAGATGTGAGGTTAAGACAGGCAGGGTCACAATCATCAGTAGTCATGATCGCACTGCCAAGAGATCATCATACAAAAGTACAAACACATTTCATCAACCAGAACAAGCTCAGATAGGGTCACTTTCCAAAATGATGGCGCTGTAGCCATTTAGCCTCATAGCCTACGTGTTTAAATTAGGTTTGGAATTACACCCAGCCACCTGTCTCAGCGCCCTAGCCTCTCCCCTCTCCCCATATAGCTAACCACCTGTCATCCTGTTAGCCTTGCTAATATTACTCACCCCACTAAGGGCGCACAATATATCATTTGTTAATCATTATCGCAATATTAGCCTTTGCGACACTAATATTGCAGAAGGTTGCGATACACGTAGGATTAATCACTTTTTTACTGTGTGCTGTGACCATTCTAACCAATCTCAGATGTTTCAGAGGAGTGTTCTGGGGGTGTTTAAATGAACCCAGATGTTCACATGAACCCTGAGGCCTAACTTTGATATGCAGCAGCGTTACCTCCCTACACTGGGCCCAGCCTTGCTGGAGCAACTCTCTATTATTTAAACTCCCATGCCTTGGCCTCTCAGACGAGCGGTTATGACCTTCGGATGCATCTGCCCTGGGCCCAAGTGGGATCTGCCATGTTGCCCACCATAATGCATAACGCTTCAGTACGGCTATCTCGAAAACACCCCATTTCCCTGCTGAAGCCTGAAGCTTTCATCTCCCCAGAATGTGCTCTGAGATCTCTGGAGCTCAGATTAAAAGAAAAACATAGCATTCAACAGTACTAAGCCAATTAGGGGTGCAAAAAATAACCTTAATCACCTATTATTCTTCAGACATGAAAGATTGAGACCTCTTGGGTCACAACACAGATACAGTCAGTCTGTCCGCTGTGCAACAATTTGCCAGTTACAGGTTCTCACAGAACAGGAACATACCACAGCAAGAGTTATGGATATGACATCTTTGCTTAACCACTCTGCCTTTACTCAGAATTCAGTTTTATCTATATGCTGTCTATTGGGTAATATCTGTCAGTCAGCTACCAATCAACACATTTACATTTATGGCATTTAGCAGATGCTCTTATCCAGAGCGACTTACAAAGTGCTTTGCTTCTGATCACAGAATACATCCTAGGTAATAGTACGGATAGGCCAGAATTCAAGACATCATTGAGTCAGACTACTACTAAATTACAGGAGTCAATGCCATTACCTAGTGTTTTACAAGTTAGACATTTGCCAAGAAGCACAAATAACCATAGACAGACATACAATTTAAGAAAAATGGCAAGTGGTATCAGCTGAGTTAGTGCTCTGGTAAGAACTCAACAAACAGGTGAGTCTTCAGTCTACGCTTGAAGATAGCAATAGACTCTGCAGTCCTAGCAGCTAATGGAAGATCGTTCCACCATCTTGGAGCCAGGACGGAGAATAGTCTGGAGCTTTGTCTTCCATGAGACTTTAAACATGGAGTTTCGAGTCGAGCCAAGAAGAAACCGAAGGACCAATCAAGCACCAAGTGCTTGTGAGAGAATCCTGCTGACACCATATACCCCTGTACTCGGGATCCTCTTTCAGTGTCTCTCCGCTGCAGGACAGGCTACATTTGCTCCTCCTACTTTGGGTACACAAAATGACAGCATCTCAAATGCCAATGGAATGATCTTCAGTCACAAAAGAAACTCCCACTTTACTACTGGTTCACACCTTAAAAATTCACATACATACCACAATAAATAAATAAATAACCCTGAATGGTTCTGCCTGAGGTTCTGTGAGAAGTGATCCTGGTACCTGGCAACACTTATTCACCACCACACCCTACTGTTCTACCAAGTCTCTGTACATTCAACCATTGACCATTTTGGATGATGTTTATCATAACCTGTCCAGAGGTGTCGTGGGTATAGTACACACCACTGCACAGTATATCTAGTTTATATCCTAGCCCTCCCTGTAGAGGACTCAATGCTTAGTATATGCCTGAAGAGTATAAACTTGTGTGATCTTCTAAATTAAAAAAAAGGCTTAATGTCCCAAAGTTATTACCAGTTGGATAGGGGAATAATGTTGTCCTTAAGCCTAAAGGGTAAATGTCCCTGCCATCGAGTTGACTACAATCACAATCTGCATCTATACTCTCAAGTGTCTCCACTTGGTCTGCCAACTACTACCACAAGGGAAACCTTTTAACGGCTTCCATTAAGGACACAGGTTGCTTCTCCAGCACCACTCATCAGAAGAAATTTGCATGTTGCTTAAGACTGCAAAACACACTTCCCAGAGGTCTTCGTCTCCTTGGTAACACCTGAGGGAGTGTCACATGTGCAGTACCCACCCAAGACAGCTTTCAGCACACACCTAAATACGAAAACATTAACAGTCTTTCCCTGGTGGTTCAGATTGCATAAAAAGGTGCTGAATCCTCAGGTGGGGACCTGATATTGATTTGGTATTTGTTCAGTGTTGAAAAGCTCAACATGCTAAAATAAATATATGTCAGTATAAAACAGATTCATTACAATTGTAGTGGTGGTTCCACAAATTAAACTTTACACTAAAATAGCTAGTCACTCAATCTCTGAGGACAATCAAAACCAGCCACATGATATTTACTCAGACAATATTTACAACAGCCACTTTATAACCGTTTTGCATATGTTTTGACTAAAGAACAGAGGAAAAAAACTGCCAGTTTGAGGTAACCCTATGCACGTATGTGTTTTCTATGGATGGCCTCATACATGATCACAAATAGTCCATAGACCACCACAAAACACACACAGCCTAAAGACTAAATCAATCCAAACGAGAGGTCCGTGAGCAGGCGTTCAATTTAGTAAGTTCAAGCTCCCGGTATCCAAATGGCGACGTGCAAAAAGCTTTCGCAGTCAACACGTAGCTAATACATTTATTTAGTTAGAGCTATACAGGATAAAGTTAATGTTAATACGCAGCCACATACACAAGTGTAACACCTTGCTGCCGCTGGTCACCGGTTAGCCACGGCTGCCACTGCACTTCTCGGCTACTTCAGGGTCTGAACCTACCGACACCGGCAGCGACCAGCCGCACCGGACCGACCGCGACCCGGAGGACACGCGGGACCGCTCGCTAGCCTAGCATCACAGCTAATGACATCTAGCAGTCAATTAGCTAGTGAGGTAGCTTAACTAGAAAAAAGGAGACTTTTAGTACTTTAATATGCAAAAAACAAAACGTAGAATATCTCCAGTGTCAGTGGCCAGACCAGGCGCCGTGTGCGGATCCAGAGAGCGGACTCCTGTCAGGACGGTGTCCGCTCAGGCGCCCTGTCACTCTGGACCGCAGGCTAGTCGAATCCGCGGTCGGGTCCTGAGGGCCTTGCCGGCGACACCATGATTCACCCACCGTCAAACAGACTTCATTTTAGACAGCACTAACTAGGCAGGACAAAGTCACGTCGAGACGACCGTGTTTCTCAGACAATTATTAATTCGTACCGTAAATAGGTCTCAGTCTTCTGTCGTTGGGGTCTTGCACATGGCCCCTTGCCGCCATGTTGGAGGTTACCAGGATTAATAACGGAGCATGCGCACTTAGTTCAATACCGAAAGGAAACGCAGATGTACGCGTTCAGCCCTACAGGTTTACCAAATGCACATTTTACCAGTAAACATCGGATTATGTGGCATTATTCCAATAATCGTCATCATTTAACATACTATGAAATTTAACATAGTATGAACCTACATTTTTTCTTTAAATAAATATAAAAAGAAATACATCTTCTGTTTTTTATACAGGTAAATTAAACAAATTGACAATAAAAAACTATTTTTGTAATCGTTTAATTGAGTGCATATCGGTACAAGTTTGAATTTCATCCCATCCTGTAAGATTTTAAGTGTTTATTTAGATTCTCTCATCTGCACATATTAACAGTACATGCAGTTCAATCTGCTAGTACAGAACTGTAATAAAAACATTTTATGCAAAATCTTAAAACGCATTGAAACTCAAACCTCATCTGTACTGAAACAGCACATTCAACTGTCCATGTAGGTGTGCAGCGATTCTGCAGAAGTCACAGGTCCTCCTCTTCCCCTTCGGAGCTGTCCAAGTGAGATGGACCTGCAGTGGTGTTCTTTCTCCCTCCTTTAGTCATACGCTTGTCAAACTCCTCCGCACTGATCTTTCCCTTCTTCAGCCTTTTCAGTAGGCGTGTGTCACTCAGAAGCTCCTTCATGTCCTCGTCATCAACGTCTGAACCCTGCAAAAAAATAAAAATAAAAATAAAACACACAACCACCCACCCACCAAAGCTTAGTTGGAAAACTACAGTGATGTGTCAGACCCATGGGGGCCCATGAGAAAAGCATAAACCATAAATGATTTTTGTTTTTGAATCAAGAACCATTCTTGAATATGGGCCCGCGCAGTTCAAACACACCAACCTCATCCAGCTCCCTCTTGGCAGCCATCTTTTTCCTCTTGTATTTTTTGGATTGCTGCTTAGACCAGGCTTTGTTCTTAGCAAAGTTTTTCTTGGATGGTGCCTGCGTTTCCTTCTCCATCTGCTGCTGTAATGTTTTCCGTCTCTGTTTCTCCCGGTTCTTGTCTTTGTAACAGATAGCATCTGTGTCTGGGACTTCTTCAAAGTCCGAGAATGTTTTGCCTCTCAGTTCGGGCATTTTGGGCATACGGAGAAGAGCGAAGCCCCGAGCTAATGATCCAAAGTCTAGATCTGAGCAAAACAGGGAAACCGTTTAGACACATTTACACCAACAGTCCTAGTGTATCCACACAGACATATGTACAATATATCTTGAAGACTTCTATAATGAAGATATATAAACTTTCATAATGAAAACAAATATTTATTTACAGCTGCAAAAAGCTAATTCATGTCTGGATTTTAAAAACTGACATAAAAAAAACCCCAAAAAACCTCAAATGTCAGTAAGCTCAAACCTTTGATCCGGAATATAAGACTGCATTCATGTTTTGCGTAAGACTGCACATAGGAGACAAACGCCCTCATGCCTTTTTCAAACACGGCTCTGTCCCCTAGTGCCAAAGCCTTCAGTTTGGGCAACACATCCACCACGTCTTTCACAGCAGGATACAACTGGAGTGGACACTGTGCAACAGCAGGAATGGGTCATTTCATTTAGCTTCCTTAGCTACTAATCAACATGAATAATTAAAGTTAAAGCTCTATTTTAGCTTACTTTCTGATTGATTAACAGGAAGTTCACGTAGGATTCCTCCATGGGGAGCAGAAAGACAAGTGCGTTGCCTCGGTTCCCAATCCGAGCGGTTCGTCCACATCGGTGCACGAATGAGCTGAGGAAGAGATTCATCACAGTCATCTGATGAACGTGGTTGCCACGACTACCCAATTATGTCAGCTCTGCCCACTCCTTACCTTGCACTGCTAGGTGGGTCATACTGGAGAACCCAGTTCACATCTGGGATATCGATGCCTCTAGCCATGACATCAGTGCACACAAGAATCCCACTGCAAATAGCATTTACTTATGTAAATCACCAATTACATTTAAAGGAAATGTTCACCCATATATGCAAATGTTAGCAGTATATGCAAATCAATTAACATTATGTTATTGACATTATACTAAATGTATCCCACTAGCTATGAAGCAATGAATTACTGCTTTAACATTAAAAATATTTTTTAACATCTGTTATGACAGACTTTTATTCTACATGTTTGATCAATTAAAACAAACCAGAGAACAAGAAAATGTTGGGCGTCACATAATAGTGTAATAACAACATCACTTAGTCATTTTTACCTCTTTAGCTCCCGAAACTGAGAGAAGATTGTGTTGCGTTTGTCCTTCATCTTGCCGTGGATACAATGAATGGGGGTGTTTTTGATTAAGACCTCCAAGGCTTTGCCAAAGTACTCCACACAGGCACATGTACTGTAGGAGCAGGCCAGAAACAGAGTACAAACAATGAGAGCAGGTGTACTTTTAATGTGGAAGGATTTAAATAGTTTTTGTGATTCATTTTCATGGATGGGAGTCCAGTACCTGAAAAAGACTAGCTGTTTCTCATGCTTGTGTTGTCTCAGGAATGCCACCAGTGTGTTAAATTTATTTTCTGTTCTACAAATCTACCAGAAATAAAAAGGTATGAGATGTAGCAGTGTCAGAATGAAATAAACTTTGTAGCATCCGTTGACCATTTGTATACGTTACATTACAATTCATTGACATTACTTCATTCTGCAAATTGTTTTTCCCTATTTCCAAATATAAATGTCTTACTCATCTTGCAACAGCTTACAAAAACCTTTTATTTTGAAGGACAGCAGAACAGGTCGTAGCAGACACATTATACTCACCGTGTAATAATTACTGAGCCTGAATGGAGTCCTCTGCACGCTAGAAGCCGCCACCCCCTTCTCCTTCACTGTGACACGGACGGGGTTGCGAAGGCCGGCCCTCACCAGCTTCTCCAGCTCCTGTGTCTGCGTGGCGGAGAAGAGGCCTGTGCGTCTCTGCTTAGGCAAATACCCCAGAATGGTGTTCAGACTGTGGATGGAAGGAAGAGGCTTTGTCATCCATGGGAAGCTTAATGGTGATTTCCCAAGAGCTCCAAAGATTTGATGCAGAGCACCTTGCTTCGAAGCCCATGTCCAGCAACCTGTCGGCCTCGTCCAGAACCAGCACGTCCAGAGCCTTCACAGAGCTGGCCAGGTCCAGCCCGTCAGCCTTCCTCCTCAACATGTCCTCCAGCCGCCCGGGCGTTCCAATCACAATGTTTCCACTGCAATTTAATTGCTTATTTACTTTATACTATTTACTTTATACTAAATCATTGCTTATTTACTTTATACTAGGTAAAATGTTCAAACCTTTTTTAACTGATATATAACAATATATGTGTGTTGTGTGATTTTACAGATGATTTCAACATACAGTATTTCTATACAATTAGAAAAGAACAGACACACTCATTGACCTGAATCAGATTTCTATTCAAATCATGAGTGCAGGTGGTGACCAGTTTTAGCTCTTCAGTTTTTTTACTCCAAATGTCAACAATTTTTGTGCTGTTTTGAAAACAAAGGGATAAATATTAAAATGACTGCCTGTGGCCAATCACTACGGGTTACGATATTACCTGTAGTACAGGGATAGTATAGTAAACACTTGAGAGAGCCACAATGGATGCAGGATGAAATGAAAATCACAAGGTGCAACAAAACCACAATCATTACTGACCCATAGTCCTTGAATTTATTTACATCTTCAATTGGGTTGCTTCCACCAATTAAAAGAATTTGTCTGAAAAGAAAAGAGTTAAATGTTAAAATTTGCTTTGATTTCCTAAAAATCTCTTAGTATTGTACATTGTGCAGTTTCATGGCTACACCAACCTGAACTGAGGAAATCCTTCAAGAAACTGGCCCATAACTTCACTTATCTGTGTTGCCAACTCTCGTGTTGGTGTGATGATCAAAGCACCGACCTGCAAACACAGCAAATAAAGCTTGCTTTGCTTCTTGTAAAAGAGAAATGTCTTAAACAAACTTCTAATATTGATTAGATTGATCTCAAGATTGCACCGATACTTTTGACAGTAGTATCTTTTGAAGGGTTTGTGATTGCTGTCATACCTGCATTTTCTTCAGCCTCACTTCACGTTTCAATAGAATTTCTATCACAGGAATAACAAAGGCAAGGGTCTTCCCACTACCTGTTACCTGGAAGGTTGGATTTTAGAGGTATAAGAGTTTTATCCATCTCCTTGAAATACTTGGTAACAGAAAGTGACGTGATGTTCCATCCTTACCGCTTCGGCAGCAACATCTTTATTGCCCATGAACAGGGGGATGCAGGCAGACTAAAACGAAACACATTCAGATTTCAAGGTAGTTAGCTGGCATGGTAAATATTCAGCAGGCTACCAATCGAGATGAAAAATCTGCTGTCCAAATGCTGGTAACAATTGTTAATAATACCTGAACTGGTGTCATATATGTAAATCCGTTTTTTTCCAGAGTGAGTAATACGCTCTCATGAAGTTTAACAGGCAAACTGTCCCATTTTCCATCTGTTATATTTTCCATCTTTTGATTTTGACTTAGCAAACTATGATTTCTCTTTCACCAAATTTCCATGCAGGACACTTATTGTGCAACAGAATATACGGTCCGACTGGAAACCCAGGCTGACTTCTTGTTTTCCGGTTTATTTTTCAAAAATGTTCTGTGCACTCTGATGTGTAGTAATGACACTTTAATTTAATGATACTTTAAAATGCTGTACACCAAAGCTGACCGATGAAGCCAGACTTGCCTTGCTGATTATAAATAAAGATGGTCATAACGTAGTGTCCCTGTCAGACGTACGTTACTCCCAGTTTGTGCTCCGAGTACTAGTAAATGTTGCCGCCTACCGGCAGGGTTACCAGGTCCTACAAATAAATCCCGCACAAAGTCAGTGTAAAACCCGCCTTTCAGAAGCCTGAATCCATAACCGCGGGAAGTAGGGGTGCTGGGGGTGCTGCAGCACCCCCTGTGGGCACTACGAGTATAACTTCAAACGTCTGTAACTAAAGAAAAATGATAGATACCAAAACATAAAAATGAATAAAAAAATAAATAAATAATCATTTAGTAAATATTGATACTACTACTACTAATAATAATAATAATCTGGTTCATCATCCATAGCAGCTAAATGGTGACCGAGTGCGCCTGGAACTTCAATTAAAAATGCTTGGTGATGTCATTCAAGGTTCACAGTGCAACAGCGTGCAGGACATAGCAACAAGCATATCTAAGCTCCATCCTCAAACACGAAGTGTTTTCCAACAAGCTGAAAACTTTATAAAGCTTTGCCTCAGCCTTCCTGTCTCAGCCGCTTCATCTGAGAGAACGTTCTCTGCTCTGTGCCGCCTGAAAACCGCACTACAATGACACAAAAGAGACTGACACATCTAGCACTTATGCATGTGCACAGTCACATTTTGGAGAGTTTGGACATTCACGTTTTAATGAAGACTTTCATTAGTGCCAACCCTGAGAGAAAGGCTATGTTTTGGGTTTTATGAGACACCTGGGCGCAGCTGCAGAAATAAGGTAGCAGGGTTGCCAACTTTTCAAGATCGCTTGGAGTGAGATTTGAACCTGGAGGCGGTGGCGAGTGTAAATTGTCGATGGGGGGTGAACGTAAAATGGACACAAGTTAAGTAATATATCGTGATCGACCGCCGGTGGTTGGCGCCAGAGCGAACTAGTAACTCATTGCATCATAGATGTAGATCAGAGGTAAATAAACTAGATTTTTTTTCGGCGTGAGAACTCGGATGTGTGGCGTGAGAGCATGTGAAGACAGTCAAATGCGTGTGTCTCACGCTCAATGCGTGAGAGTTGGCAACCCTGAGGTAGGACAGTGGTTTGTCCTGCCGCTGTGCAGAGTGCATTTCTCTGTTAAATAGCTGGTGTAGGCTATATGTAATCTTGTGCTGTACTTGCTGTCAAACTCAGAGTGTAGGGCTTGTATTTGCATATTTGCTGTGACGTTGTAAAGCGCAACACTACCCCCCCCCCCCCTTTCAGCACCCCCTAAGCAAAATACCTTCCCGCGGCTATGCCTGAATCTGTCGACGGTGTAAAATGGAGACAAATTAAGTATTATATCGCGATCGATTCTTAGTGTTGACTTGTAACTCCCGCGGTAACCGCATACCACGACCCCAGAATTTTTACCCGTGGCTGGATTTTCAAACAAGCCGAATTTGGCGTGAAAACCGCGAACCAGGCAACTCTGCCTACCGAACAAGTATTGCAAATCCGGGTATTTTAAGGTCCAAGAAACAACCAAATTAACTTTTAGCGTTCAAAACGTCACCCTCGGTTTTTTTTACCTGTAGAGGGAGCTTTTGCTAAAACTATTACATAGTATTATATTACAATATTTTATTTGACAGTAATTCATTATATGTACACATTACACAGTATAGATTATTTGCACATTTCGATGACGGCTTTCAGCATAATTTGTCCGTTTCCTTTTCTATATTAAACTCATCAATGGGTTACCCAAATAGAACATAACTACAGTGAACTGATGTTTGTTGTCCTTTATCACTAGCTGTCAGTTCACAACAGCTTAAAATAAGGCTTACATCAATTACTTAAACACAATTTATAGTGGAAAAGATAGTAAAGAAAGTTTTAAAGAATACCATGTTTTATTAAACCAGATTCACATTTGACATACATGAGCATTCTACTTTACATTTTGTACAGTTTCAACAGTAATTCTGCAGTAGTCTTTGCCAATTTCATTTCTGTATAGCACACACGCTTGAGGATGTCCATATAGACGTGTCAAAGTACAAAAGTATATCAATTACTCCCCTCACTGTGTTAACAAAGAACTCAGCAAACTGACAAAAGGATATCCCACCTAAACATTTAAAAACAGAGCTGTTCTAATACATAACCAGTCATATTTAATGCATGTCGGGATGTCAAAAGAAGCATCAAGGTTTGCATCTAAAGCTTATTGCCACACCACTTAATGCAGCTTTCATTTCTCATTTCTATACAAGTTAGCAATGTAGCTACATTTTACCTTCAGGACATTCAAAGCTTTTGGCAAAATATTCAAATGCAATTTATATCACATTATGCTTAATCATAAACAGCCAAGTCAACATCATCCTTATATTACTGATTTTATTGTTTTCTTAAGTGGTCTGGAAGAAATCAGTTCTATTTAAAAATGTTCACACTTATGCAGTATACAAAGTATCAGGGTTTAAAGAAATTAAAGTGAACACCAAAGAATAGCCTGAAAGGGCAAAGCTCCCCAAATCAAATAAATGGAAACCTTTACATAACTATTTATAAAGAAAAGGGTAGAAATTGCGAGACTGATAACGGGTTCTTCTCAAATTTGCTTGCGGCTGCATATCCAAACCAAATCGCCGTCTTCATGGAGGAGCACTATGGGGCTTCCGAAGTATGGTTTACACAACTCGTCGTACTTCAAAAAATCGCTTCAAGTAGTAAATTTGTCCCAGAGTCATGGCAACAAGCACCAGAGCCTCGAAGAACGACCAAAGCACTACTCTGCTGTTGGTGTTGTCATTGACTACAGAAGAAAGACAGATGCATACCTTTATATTATCATTATTACAAAAAAAATAGTTTGTGTACCTCATATATTCATGTTTTGAAAGTCAGCAGAGTTATGGACACAGACTTACTTGCTCTGTGTATTCTTTCCCGGACCTCCATATATTCTTGTTCATGTTTCACAGCTGTCATGGCTACTGCCAATTCATTGATCATCTCTTCCAACTTGTTCTGGTGAGCTGAAAGACAAGAGAAGGGTGGGACCTGAATGAAACCATCACATTCTGAGACATGTGCATGTTTGAAACATGCAGATGAAGCACCACATCCACATCTCATAGAAAATGTTATTAATACATGAATGTAAGCATCAGACTGACCAAAATATATGTTAACAGACAAGAAGCAATTTCTGCGCGCGCACGCACGCACACACACACACACGCACGCACGCACACACCTTTGCATGCATGGGAATTGTTAACTGAATCAGTAGTATAACGTGCTTCTGTTCACACTGTTGTGAAAGTGCACTTCTTGTTGTTTATAGTATGAATAACATGCATAAACAGCTTGCCAGCCAACACACTGAAAAACTCCTAATGTCATCAAATTATTCTTAATCTATAAATGTCTCTACACTGTGCAACAGTTGGGTATTGCTGTCAGCACCTTATTACCTGCACAGTGCAACAGGCAACATTAAATTTCATTAGCAAATTCAAAATCAAACCATGGCACGAGTGAGAGTAAAGCTAAACTTCGCTTAAGTGTTTTTTTTTAAGCTTCTTTTTATGCTGCCTATGCCTACCATCCCAGCTGTCACCACCGCCTGAGAAGATGATGGAGCAACAGTCATGGAAAAGGCAAAATAGACATTAAATAAACATGAAAAGCTCAAAATGAGAAACGAGAAAACAACATACCCCAGATAAAAAGAAAAGTAAGATAATTCTGTACAAAATTTAATTATTTTTTAAAATAAATTAATTAATTAAGCCAGATGTTAACATCATGGCTAATCACATGGTGAACCAAACAACGTGCGATCTTGGATTAAATTAACGGATCCATCTACCTTCTGTCTCCATGTCTTGACCTTTAGGAGCTTCGCCGATGTCAATGGTGAACATCACAATTTTGGGGGTCATGGTAGACATCTTGTTACTGAAGCAAAACCTATAAGTTCCATCCATATGGGCAGCAACAGAGTACTTCCCACTTGACTCACGGTCCCCTTTATAAATTTGTTTTCCGTCGGGCCCCGTTATCTGAAAGCAAGTTTAAAAATCAAACTGTCAATTACCAACATATGATAATTGACAGCTGCCACATCAGACAACCGATGAAGATGAAGATTTGTAGCATTTTGAGGTACAGCTAGCAAGCAACCTAACTAGCATACTGACAGTGTCATAGTGAACGATAACTACACTGCAATTAACAAAATCTGTGAGGCAGCAAAGGCGAGATCACAGCCGGCCGTCCCACGTTAACCTTCTCCACAGACCACCCAGCGTCCGCGAGCTAGCTGCCCACCGGCACCGCGCGTTAGCTTGCGCGTTCAAAACACACAGGTGTCCAGACAACCGGTTAGAGACACATCCGTGTCAGCACTTCAGACATCTCACCTCCACATCACTTCAGACATCTCACCTCCACATCGATGTCCAGGAAGCCTCCCTCAGCGACCTCGAACATGAGGCCCATCTTCGTGCCTGAGTTCACGCGCTCAAAGAAACACTCTTCCGCGTGAGCGTCTATGCTAACAAAGTAGCCCGACGCAGTGGCTGACAGCACAGCGAAGAGAAGGACGATCTCTGAAAATGTAAACATTGTAGTTTTGAGTGAAACTTACTAATTGCTAGTAATACCACACTCATTAAGAGTTAGTAGCTAATACTCTAAAGACTCTGAAGAGCGAGCAAAGCCACAAAGCCGAAGACTGTCGAGGCTATTTCGAGTTGCGCGAGCTACACTAGTACTGCCACGTAACGCTTTCGACGGGTCGCGCGCAGGTTCAAAATACAGACACGCGAATGAAGAGTCAAACCGAAAAGTCGGTTAGATTTACTGAAATGAATGCACATATATACATAATATATATACATAATGTTAAGAAGTTAAGAAACTATAAACAAAATAAATATTTTTTCAAAACACGAAAGAAGAAAATATCTGGGAAATTTTTCAGATGAATAAATGGGGTGTATGTTAATGTAAGGGGGTTGCGAGTCTTGGTGTCAGTATTCGCGTTATGCAAATTGTTTGTATGTGTGGCTACGCCTCGAAGAAGACAGTGTTTTATGCTTCTTTGAAGGTGAGACATGTGGCCGGTGTTCTGTAATAATATTCATAGTAATTCGTTAAGAAATATGTTATACTTATGTGTGTTTTGGGAGGGATTGTGAAGGGATGTCAGGCCATATATAGTTTGTTGTCCAAATTTTGACATATGGCTGGATGTTATTGTAGTTTGATACTGCAAGCTGAGGAGATAAATGTGGTGTGTTGCTAGTTTTCTTTGTTTAATTCTAGTATCAGTTTTTAACAGAGGTTAACCTGTTCTATTCATGCTTGATAAGACAACTGTCTACGCAATTACTTTATTTCTGTATTTCTATTTTTTTTTTTGTTTCTTTGTTTGTAAATGAGAGCTGGTGAGTGTACAGTTGGGGAGTATAGAGGTAATGGAGTTTTGTTTTAATGTAAGAGAACGGTGAACGAATGTGCTCATTTAGTACGAGTTAGTATGGATAATTTGGTGTGACATATGTACCACCACTAGAGGACGTAAGTCTTACATATGTACCACCACTAGAGGGCGTAAGTCTTACCTATGTACCACCACTAGAGGGCGTAAGTCTTACATATGTACCACCACTAGAGGGCGTAAGTCTTACATATGTATCACCACTAGAGGGCGTAAGTCTTACCTATGTACCACCACTAGAGGGCGTAAGTCTTACCTATGTACCACCACTAGAGGGCGTAAGTCTTACCTATGTACCACCACTAAAGGGCGTAAGTCTTACATATGTATCACCACTAGAGGGCGTAAGGCTTATCTATATACCACCACTAGAGTGGTACATATGTACCAAGTCTTACATATGTACCACCACTAGAGGGCGTAAGTCTTACATATGTACCACCACTAGAGGGCGTAAGTCTTACATATGTACCACCACTAGAGGGCGTAAGGCTTATCTATATACCACCACTAGAGGGCGTAAGTCTTACATATGTACCACCACTAGAGGGCGTAAGTCTTACATATGTACCACCACTAGAGGGCGTAAGTCTTACATATGTACCACCACTAGAGGGCGTAAGTCTTACATATGTACCACCACTAGAGGGTGCAGCTGCTTTGGTGCTTTGTCGCAGGTTTGGTGACGTTTTGCAACTGAAGCGAAAGGTCTCCGATGCCGAGGCCTAACGATTTTTGTTCCTCTGACCAATTTTGAACAAATGTCCATTTATCTAAACCCGTTTTGAGCGGGTTGTTTCCTTATGACGGATTTTGTCGAAGATAAGCCGGGCTTTAGATATCAGTGTGGTAATTTACCATCAAGTAAATTAAGTTGAAGCAGGTATCTGGCGTGGGGAAAGAAGGCTTGTGAAGATGACATCTCGGAGGTGAGGTCTATGGAGATGAAAAACAAACCGTACGCGCGGATGTTGGCTCATCGTTACTTAGGTTGTAATGATAGTCTCGTTTGACACTGCGTTTATAGGCATAAACAAACCCTAGACTCAGAGGTAAAGCTTTTCTTTGTCATGACTCACTGACACGGCTATGTCGACCCGTATTTCAAACTTGGTTGTATTATCTGGCTGGTGTACCGGGGTTGAATTATGCTAATGGCTAACAACTATCGCGTTAGCCAGCCGAGTGAGACCAGTGCAAGCAGACTAGCTGTTTTCCAACATAAAGTAATCTCAAAAACATTTGGGTAGATTGGCTAGAAACACATGCACCGAGAACTTAATCTGTGAGTTTTGTTCTTAACTTCAGCGCCTGTGACACGTCACAGACTCCGGGAGCAAATGTTGCTAACAGATGTGCTAGCACGAGTTAGTCTTAATAAAACAGCTACAAGACAAAGCCTTTGACAGGTATTAAATCGCCTTTTAAGTATGTACAATCACTGAACTTAATTTCCCCCGGTTTTCATGTGTTTATTATAATTTCCCCTGCTTTCTTTTCTTGGAAAGATGGACCGTGTTTGCTAAAGCCGCCAGCCACCTAACGCTGAGGTTGTTGTAATGTCCGTGATCAGCGCTAGTTTAAGTAGATTTAATTCCAGCTGATTTTATCTTTACCCTATTGTTCCGCGCAAATGTTGGAAATTGAGTCTATTCGTTAGTTTAGCCACAGATATTGAGTGCAGTAGTGACCCTAACACCAAGATGTCGCGTAATCTCCTTTGTACCGTCTAAGAAAGCGGCTGTAATACCAGTTTCTGTTAATAGGTGGTTCCACCCCAATATTACTGGTGTGGAGGCCGAGAACCTTCTGCTGACCCGCGGAGTGGACGGAAGCTTTTTGGCCCGCCCAAGTAAAAGCAATCCTGGAGACTTTACTCTGTCTGTCAGGTGAGCGTCTAATTCTGGATGTGCTTGCAGAGAGACAATAGTTATAGTTGTATTCACGTTTATTCAAAAAGAAGATACAATTGGAGGGAAAGGATTCACCACAACAGCATTTTTATATCCAAAGCCACAAAAGACAGGAAATGAAATTGAATGCCATATTCCCTTACTTAACGTAAATCTTTCCAGAAGACCACACATTACTGTTGATGCGGTCAAATATGTTAATTCTGTACTTGAGCCCACTGGACAACTTGTGAGGATTTATTTGAAATGCTCAAATTCCTTCTCAGAATACATGTTTAAAACATTTCACAAATACTTTTCCTAGTTAATAAGAATGAAGGACCAATGAAATGGGTGATATTTGTATGCTTCAGCTTTTAATAATACTAATGGGTCACAACTGCTTGTGATGGCGTCTGGAAATGATTCACAATGCTCGTTTTCTGTAGTAGTTTGTCTTATATCCAGTAAATGTATGTAGGTTATTTCATGTTCAGCTACATAACCAATTTATGTAAATGCATAAATTGACATGACAGTGCTACCCCTGACCCCTAACATTCATTCACCATGTACACCATGACAGTGGTACCCCTAACCCTCATTCACCATGTACACCATGACAGTGGTACCCCTAACCCTCATTCACCATGTACACCATGACAGTCCTACCCTTAACCCCTAACCCTGACCCCCAACCCTCATTCACCATGTACACAATTACAGTGCTACCCCTAACCCTCATTCACTACGTACACCATGACCCTTAACCCCTAACCCTGACACCCCACCCTCATTCACCATGTACACCATGACAGTGTTACCCTTAACACTCATACACTATGTACACCATGATAGTGCTACCCCTAACCCTCATTCACTACGTACACCATGACCCTTAACCCCTAACCCTGACACCCCACCCTCATACACTATGTACACCATGACAGTGCTACCCCTAACTTCTAATGCTCATTCAGCATGTACACCATGACTGTGCTTAGTGTTGCATTTTAAAATCTACTTCCTTTTTTACTCTAGTTTCTGCATCATTAATGCAGCCAGCCAACATTTTGTTCCTTCATGTCAAAGAGAAACTTCCTTAATGAATGTTCTTAAGTGTGGTGCTTGTTATTTTGTTTTTCAATCATGTGATCAATTTTAAAATTTATTTATTTGATTGCTTGAGCACTTGGGTCATTCCATGTCAAATCAACCAAAATTTGGATTGGTCCCCTCCTGACCACCTCAGAATCCCTTCAAACTTTCCCCATTTGTAGGCTCATGGAAAAATCCAAAGTATTTCTGTTCCATGTTAAATATTTCAAGAGTTACAGCCGTTTTTGTAACCTCACCCTCAGACGCATCTTTTGCGAAAGTGGCTAAATAGCAATATTTGAATGTGAATATCTCAAACTATTACAGCTAGAAGGCTGAAGTCATTTTCACCTGTCATTATCTCATGGATGGAATAGAAGAAGACTGATCTATGTTTTATGTTTCAAAGTACTTCCAGTGGCAATGTTGAAGTAATTATTAAGGTACCTGTATGTGGCACCCCATTTATTCATCTATACTCCAGTTTTTGCACAATTTGCTGTCAAATATCCGATTTCACACATACGGTACCCTTGTTTGGACACTGATTCCCAAAATACCTATATTTATTTTTTCAAATTTTTTGTTCTATTATGTACTTTGATATGTGCTGATTATATGGTAGAAAAATTGGAATGGCCTTTTTTGATATAGTGGTTTTATTTGTAATTGAATTTATCAAGTTTTTGAAATTTTCGTGAGATTTTTTTACCTTGCTTTCCTACACTACTGTTGATCTGCTTGTTTTTTTGTGGGGTTTTTTCCAGTAACATATGCTGATGTACCTTGTAAAATATAACAGTCATGATAAGATAATTAATTTAAAATTGCTATTAAGTTTAACTGCAAATTATTATACAGTGATATAACCTGTTTTTCAAATATTTATTAGGTTCTTAGGGTGCGTGTTGTGATCACAAACTTGTGTTCATATTATGTTTATTTCTTGCTACAAGTTTTGACGATGTGTGTTGAGTGCCATTTCAGCAAGTCCTTTGCTGTGTTCCAGTTCCACAGGCTTTTGGAAGTGGTGCTAGACAATATCAATTGGACAATGAAAATCTGACTGATATCTCGGCCAAGTTTAATGCTTATGCTGCAACACATTTCTAGTGTATAAATAACAAACTGTATAATTACTTAACTTTTGTTGATGTGTAACTTAATATGCATCTGGCGCCTTTGTGTAAATAAATCTTTTGTGTAAATACTACATTTTAGCACAACAAATTTTGATTTGCTTCTCTTTTTTTGAATGTTATTTTTCCATGATATTGGTGATTTTCAGTGGTGAATAAAACCACTATATCAAAAAAGGCCATTCCAATTTTTCTACCATATAATCAGCACATATCATAGTATATAACAGAACAAAAAAAATGAAAAAATAAATATAGGTATTTTGGGAATCGGTGTCCAAACAAGGGTACCGTACGTGTGAAATTGTATATTTGACAGCAAATTGTGCAAAAACTGGACCACATACAGGCAACTTAATTATTACTTCAACATTGCCACTGGAAGTACTTTGAAACATAAAACATAGATCGGTCTTCTTCTACTCCATTCATGAGATAATGACAGGTGAATATGACTCTTAGTTGATTTTTTTTTTTTCTTTCAACTTTGGGAATTTGTTCTATTGACACAACGTACAGCACCAGAAAGTACATAAAGTACAAGTATACAACTTTCTAAACATACAAAAAAATTAGCTGTAATAGTTTGAGATATTCACATTCAAATATTGCTATTTGGCCACTGAGGCTGAGGGTGGTGTTACAAAAACGACTGTAACTCTTGAAATATTGAACATGTAACAGAAATACTTTGGATTTTTCAATGAAACATATCTGCCTACAAATGGGGAACGTTTGAAGGGATTCTGAGATGGTCAGGTGGGGACCATTGGTTGAGTTGATATGGAATGACCCACTTGTATGTATGTCGATATAAGCTAAGTCGACATTGGTGCATTTGTTATTACAATATTAATTTTTTTGCCTTGGAAGCTTAGAAAGCTGTTATGTCCATAAAATGTACTTGCTTAACCTGTGGAGTACTGTTTGATAACCCACAGCACTGCCTGCATCTAGATACTGTCTGTATCTAGATACCACTGTCATAGTAATTAGGTCAAACCTGAACACTTGGCAGTACTCTGGGTTTTATCAAACAGTACTCAACATGGTAAGTAAACAACACAAGTTGTTTCTTTTTACAAAACAATTGTCATCATGAGTCGAACTGAAACATAACTATGATCGCTATGATCACAAGTCTAGGAAATGCACTTCAAATGCTGTCAACTTAATTAGTTTTAAATTAATGTGTCAAGCAGAGATTTTAAATGATCGACTTTAAAAGTGTTCAACATTCTGGAGAGTTCAACATAGCCACACTGCAACAGCAATCTGGCTTGTTACGCCACACGCCTGAGAACACACGGCTCTTCTGTTGTGGAAGAATTGCTGTTACGTACACATCATTTCGTGAGCTAAAACGGCTTCTTGCTGATGGGGCTGGGCTGAGACATCATGCCAGCTTCCATCATCGATGGGCACAGCACATGGTCACGCCCACAAAGCGCTGGTGGGGTGCACCCTGCCTGCTGTACTTCGTGTCCCTGCTATAACGCAGATAACTGGATTCATTACTGATTACTTGCTAGGACATCAACTTGAGCCATTGAACTGATGGATATGCATTTTAAGGAGTCTTCTACCAACAAAAAACATACCAGCCATTTCTCCCCTTTTAAAAAAGAAAACTTACAATGATTTATATTATTGTGTTATTTCATGCAGTATTAATATGCAGATGGTTCCCTGTTAATATTGTTGTACTTGCCCAATCATACCGGATGACGGACGAAATGTCTGATTTTCCCCACCTTTGTTTAGGCGAAATGGGGCTGTCACCCACATCAAGATCCAGAACACAGGGGACTACTATGACCTGTATGGAGGGGAGAAGTTTGCAACTCTAGCTGAGTTGGTGCAGTACTACATGGAGCACCACGGTCAGCTAAAGGAGAAGAATGGAGACGTCATTGAGTTGAAGTACCCTCTCAACTGTGCCGACCCCACCTCCGAGAGGTGCCCCTCATCCACCTCAGTCTTTGATTCACTCGGGGAAACAAATGACAATGACAACCTTATTTCATATGCTTCGATGTTTGGTGGACGTCACCCTTACATTGTCTCTCTCTCTCCAAGGTGGTTCCACGGACACCTATCAGGTCGGGAGGCGGAGAAATTGCTGACTGAGAAAGGGCGGAACGGCAGCTTCCTGGTTAGAGAGAGCCAGAGTCACCCGGGCGACTTTGTACTGTCAGTTCGGACCGGCGACGACAAGACAGACAGTAGCGATAGCAAACCCAAAGTTACCCACGTCATGATCCGCTGCCAGGTACTTCTAAATACGAAGAACCCACAACTGCTCAACTATTCAAACTGCCTGGTCTGGCCCAGGTTTTGGTATATCCGAGTCTTGGGGTCTGTCACCAAACCACTCTTTCTGTTTGGCAGCATGATATGAAGTATGACGTGGGTGGTGGGGAGAAGTTTGACTCCCTGACAGACCTGGTCGAACACTACAAGAAGAATCCCATGGTGGAAACACTGGGCACGGTGCTGCAGCTGAAACAGGTCTGACAGACTTCACCAAGAAGACTTTTATGAGGCCAGCAGTCTGAAACTTAGGATGTGTATCTCTAGAAAGATTCCTGCACTCATTAATATGTGGGTTTGGGGCATTTAAGCAAATGTTAAAATTAGAAGAACATTCCTTCAGCATGATTTTTCAAACTAGAAAGTATTTGGTACTAGAAAGTAACCTCATTGAACTTTTTTCTCCCTTGTTCAAATGTGTATTGGTTGAAGTATGGGCACTTACTATGTGTCCCTGCACGTTGTAGCCCCTGAACACCACACGCATTAATGCCGCTGAGATCGAGAGCCGGGTGCGGGAGCTGAGCAAGCTAGCTGAAGCAACCGATAAAGTGAAGCAGGGCTTCTGGGAAGAGTTTGAGGTGAGTGGTCTTCTTCAAGGTCATGCAGCAAGTTGCGCAGGTACAGAACCGTGCCCACTAAGCACTCTGAGCTTTGACAATGTCTGTGCTTCTTCTGATCAGACACTTCAGCAGCAGGAGTGCAAGCTGCTGTACAGTCGCAAGGAAGGTCAGCGTGCTGAGAACAAGAACAAGAACAGATACAAGAACATCCTCCCCTGTGCGTATCCATGATTACTTCTTCTGTTCTACATAGCTGCTGTCTTTCAGTGATTCGACATGTGGGGAAGAACTTGAAAGTGGGAAGAGCTTCTTTTGCATCAGGGACATGTGGGTAACAAAATGTCTGACACGACTCTCCCTGATTGTTTCCCGCAGTTGACCACACTCGAGTAGTCCTCAACGATGGTGACACGAACGAGCCGGGTTCTGACTACATCAACGCTAACATCATCATGGTAGTAACTGACATTATGGTAAACATGATCTACTCACGAACATAAACACAAGGCCTTTAAATACACCAGGATTTAAGTGTTTAGAAGGAAATGTTTGTGTATTTGTGAAATACAGTAGGCAAGCACCTGTATCCTGTTTCCTTCCCACTAGACCGTGATATCTATTTCAAGCCTTTAATGCCATTTGGCACTGCGTACCAGTACCAAGTTTGATAAATGATCCAATTTCACCAAGTCACACCCAGTGAAATTAACATGTAACCATAGTATTGGTGTTACAGCCAGGAGTCCCTGCGTCAGCACGACAGTATTGGCTGTACATGGTGTGAAAGACTTTGGCTGGTTGGCCATTTAACCGGAGTTGACCATTATGCCCCTACAGCCAGAGCTGGAGTCAAAGTGCAACAACGCCAGGTTAAAGAAAAGCTACATTGCCACGCAGGGGTGCCTACAGACCACCATCAGTGACTTCTGGAGAATGGTCTTTCAGGAGAACTCCCGTGTTATCGTAATGACCACCAAGGAGGTTGAGAGGGGCAAGGTAAGCAGTTTCTAGCATTTCATTTCTGATTCTTCCAAAACTTTTCTGTTTGCATGCAGGCATGATTCATTTTATTCATTTTTCTTTGTTTACAGGATTTACTTTATACATATTATTGTAAATCTAGGACATACCTTTAGGAAAACATTTGAAGAGAATTTGTTAAATTTCTCAGAATTCTCAAGAAAACCTAAGCTTTTAGACTTGCGTGACTAATAGTTATATCTACAATGATGAATCAGGAGCAGTTAATCCTGATGTTTGCCCCTCAGAGTAAATGTGTGAAGTACTGGCCGGATGTGTCTGCACTTAAAGAGTATGGAGCCATGCGTGTCCGCAATGTCAAGGAGACATCGGCTCATGATTACATCCTCCGAGAGCTGAAGCTTTCTAAGGTTGGACAGGTAAGGATGTCCAATTCAGATGCAATGCAAAAAAGTTGCAAAAAGTTCCTGGCCCACTGATGTGCTCTAGTTTCAATACATTTATTAGTATTTGGGACTTGAACTAGTTTTTGTCCAGGAAAACCATTCATAATCCTACTTGATGTGTCCTAGGTTAATAAAGACGGTAGTGTAACAATAAATGAAGGCTAACTTCAGCGCGTTGGTGTTAGTAGCGTTCTCTGGTTGTGCAGGGCAATACCGAGCGGACCGTGTGGCAGTACCATTTCCGTGCCTGGCCCGACCACGGCGTGCCCACTGACCCCGGCGGCGTGCTGGACTTCCTGGAAGAGGTCAAACTAAAGCAGGAGAGCATTCTGGAGGCGGGCCCCATCGTTGTACACTGCAGGTGGGCGAGGGCCACCCCATCCCTCCAAGTGTCATTTCCTTTCTTGTTCCTGTTGAACTGTGGATCCAAATTTTACACAGCACCTTTCCCCACATGTCTGTCTTGTGGCATGAGATCGTGCCCTGTTATTAAAGTTCATCTCTTCCCACTAGCGCTGGAATCGGGCGAACAGGAACGTTCATCGTGATTGACATCTTAATAGATGTCATCAGAGAAAAAGGTAAAACCACACGATGTTCCGGTTACTCCACCCACTGTTCACACTGTATCTCTGTGATGTTACAGTTATACCACCCGCTGTTCATGCTGTATACTCCACTTGCTGTTCACACTATAACTGTACAATGTTGCGGTTACTCTACCCGCTGTTCACATTATACATGTACGATGTTGCGGTTACTCTACCCGCTGTTCACATTATACATGTACGATGTTGCGGTTACTCTACCCGCTGTTCCAACTATAAATGTACGATGTTCTGGTTACACCACCTGCTGTTCACACTATAACTGCACGATGATGCGGATACTCCACCCGCTGTTCACACTATAACTGTACGATGTTCTGGTTACTCCACTCGCTGTTCACACTAACTGTACGATGTTCTGGTTACACCACCCGCTGTTCACACTATAACTGTACAATATTGCGGATACTCCACCCGCTGTTCACACTATAACTGTACGATGTTGAGGTTACTCCACCCGCTGCTCGTGCTGCAGGGGTGGACTGTGACATTGACGTGCCTAAGACCATCCAGATGGTGCGATCCCAGCGCTCAGGGATGGTGCAGACGGAGGCCCAGTACCGCTTCATCTACATGGCGGTTCAGCATTACATAGAGACACTGCAGCGCCGCATAGAGGAGGAGCAGGTTGGGGGGAGGGGGGTGTTCTGTGGTTAGTGCATTTCTACACTATCTATTCTGGAGTCCTGCTGGTCTTGACTGAATAACCTTTTGTCATTCTCCTGTCAGAAAAGCAAAATCAAGGGCCGTGAGTACACCAACATTAAGTACTCGCTGTCAGATCTGAGTGGTGGAGACCAGAGCCCACTGCCTCCCTGCTCCACTACGCCCACCTGTGCTGAGTGAGTCGCACCTTCACTTTCTTGGAACAGAATTTTCTAAACCTTTTGTTGCCTATAAGTGATTTGTTCATTGTGTGTGTGTGTGTGTGTGTGTGTGTGTGTGTAGTATGCGGGAGGAGAGCTCCAGGGTGTATGAGAATGTGGGTCTGATACAGAAGAGTCACAGATGAGGCTCAGATGAGGTTCAGACTCCAGCACTGTCCAGCTCACAGGTACTAGCACCCAATGCTGACCACACACTCAAACATTCTTCGTCTTTTAATTGGTACTGCTTTAACAGTAACAGCGATTACAAGCCTAACATGCATAATACGTTTTGTTTCGTATTTCGACAGGAACCATATTTTAGTTTTCGCCAGCCGCACCTGAATGCCTGAAATGTGATCACTGTTAAACGAAAGAAACAAATAAAATAAATAAAACAGTGCTTTAAAAAAGGGAAAAGCACAGAACCATCTGTGAGGACACGTGTGGAGGAGACTTCAGTGCTCTTCCTTGCAGAGCAGCCTTTTAACCCCTGTTGCTAAGAAACCACTGTGAACATCGTGAAGCCTTATTCCTGACCCAGAGCTGAGAGAAGCTGTCCAAGCAGCTGTTCAGTCATGGAGTTCTTCAAGCAACTGCTCAGTCGTGAAGTTCTCCACAGTTCCCTTCAGGCTACAGATGCAGAGAGGATCAACTCTTCAGTCGTCTTGTTCTCTTTCTTCTGATCTTTGTTTTTGTTTATTTTTTTTTTCTTTTTGTTTCTGTTTGGTCATGTTCCCCTGTTTTCCTTTGAGGAACACTAAGTATTCTCCAAAGAAAAAAGCCTGTGTCAAAAACCCAAATTCAGCCACTCATCCAGGTCCATGTTTCTCTAAGATCTGGGAACCAGGCACAAGGGACCCCCGCTGAGTTAAAGGGATGTTTCTCACCTTGAAATGAGTCTGAATTTTCAGCATTCTGTACCATTGATTAAGTATGTAGTACTGATGGAAGTATTCACCATTTGCGCTAAGATAAAGACACTCGTGCCACCTTCACAATCTGTTTGCCTGAAGGTTTGCCTTCCAGTGCCATGCGTGATCAGTACATCTGAGAGTGTTAGTTTGCAAGGAGGTTGCTGGGTCACCTCACCCACCTCGGTGTTCTTACGTTCAAGTTCCTCTGGGGGGTGTGACCCATCTTCAGCAAGAGACATGTTCAAAGTCTGCCCAGTCTCCCACAGGGTTGCTTTTGGCCCCTTGTCGGATTGATGGAGTTCTGTGATTGGACGGTTTATTAAGGGAAGTCTTTTTAAAATGTATATTATATATATCACCCTGCCCCCATCCTGGTTGTCAGTTACTGCGGTTACCGCTCGATTGCTATGAATTTCTGGGGGTTTTTTTTGTAGTTTTTTTTTCTTAAACCAAACGCTGTTTGCCATTTCTTACTGCCTGTGTATATGTAAAAGCACCGTGTGAACTTAATTTTTTAATCCTTGTTGTAAAGTGACTGCACATTGAGAAGTTTCATTGATCATTGGTTTTCAGGCTTTGAAGTGCTGGTGTGCTCTGTGATGGAAGAACCTTGACTTTTGATGGCTAACTTTAAAATCTGTCTATGGTATGACTTTGAAGGCGTGTCTGTGTAAAGAAGTTTCTGTATTTTCTTTTTTTTTCTCTCTCTTGAAGCATATAGCTGCCTCCACCCCCCTCTCCACTTTAAAGTGCAGGTTTGGACTTCCTGTTACTTCCTGTCAGTACATACTTCACCAAATGTTTTGTCTCTATGGTATTGTTCTTGATAATAGTGAAACTAATTAATTCCCACTATTGTTATTTAATGTATTTTTCATTAAATAACAATGTGTGCTTTATAACTTTTATTTTATAGCCTCATCATTTCAAGTATGTAAAGCTTTTCCACCCAGTTTGACCTGTACATATTTGACAGGCTCTGTTCAGGCCAAGGTCCTTTTGAATGTAACTAATCCCCTTGAATTATAGTCAGTGTTAGACGTCGGCCTTCCCTCTTAGTACCGTCACATGGGCTTGGACAAATGGCCATCTCTGATGTCTAAGGAACTGAGTAAGTGTTTTATAATTCTGTTTTCTTGCAGATGAGGATCACCCATTAGTTGAGGGGTTGCATCTAGTGTACTGTAGTGGGTTTGTTTATTTTACTGTATAGTGCGTGAGTGTGAGTGTCATGCTGTGGAGTGCTTTTATATATGTAAGTGTGATGGGGTGCGCGTGTGTCTTTATAATTCTGTTGATACATGGTCAGCTCCTTAATGCCTGGTCCTCTTTATTGATGCATTTTGATTTCCATCATTTGGTTTTATCTATTCAGCATTAACATTTATACGCGTCTTTGCATGTAAACATAGCCCAACCACCACTCTTTAGTTTTGTTCTATGTCTAAATCCAGTCCTCTGTAGAATCACAGCCATTACACCTGAGACTTAGAGACCCAAACAACTAATGTGAATTTTGACATCCTGAAGAGAATAAATGGAACGTGAACTCGGTGCAAACAAACTCTATTTTTGAACTTGTATATTGTACATGAATATCTTGTAGAGGAGAATGTCCTTACTAAACATATCTAATTGCCAATAAAATATACTGTATGTTTAATCCAGCAACTTTTCTCATGGCTGAATGTGAGCCTTACTGAAGCTAATAAGGGTTAATGTGTTGTTTGGCTATCAATGCAATTAACCAATTATCAATTTGAGTATACAATAAACAAGCTCACATCTTCATTGTTGACCTGTTTTCCTTCTATAATCCAGATTTGTACTGAAGTTCCTGTGTACTTTGGTTTCATGGTCTGCTTTTTCCTGGACACTGACCACTGATGGAGACACAGGATACTAAAACAGAATGAGAAGAATAAGGATAGAGTGCTTAAATGTCAAGGAGCTTAACTGCTTCCGTTCGATGGATGGATGGATCTTGCACAATTATTGCACTCTGTTTTAAATGTTATTGCACTGGTTGTTTTAGTGAGCATTTAAATTTATTGTATATAGTCCGGTTATTGTTTTGATCAGTCTGTTTTCCTGTGACCCCTCCTCCCCTGCAAAGAGGAGTCGTAAAGTCCAATAGCATGAAGGACAAAGGAGTTTTTAAACCTATTGGTCCTGCTCTTGGAGTCAACAGACTCCTCTGGTTGCTGATGACAGTGTGCAGAGGATGACTGGCATCGTCCATAATTGTGGAGCTTGTCCAATGTCATCTTCTCAGGCACGGTCACCAGGTAGACAGGCTTCATGCCGACCACCGAGCCAGCCCATCTGATCAATCTGTTCAGCCTGGATGTGTCCTTGGATATGCTGCCCCCCAGCACACCACAGTGTACAACAGGACACTGGCAACTACAGACTGATAAAACATCCATAGGAGTTTCCGGCAGATACCAAACAATTGCAGCCTCCTCAGAAAGTACAGCCTGCTCTGTCCCTTCCTGTACAGGTGGTCATTACATGACCAGTCCAGCTTGCTGTCCAGCCACAGCCTGAGGTATTTGTAGGAATCCAGTCTCCACCTCAACACCCTCTATTAGAACTGGTTGTGACCTTGGTCTGGACTTCCCAAAGTAAATGACCAGCTCCTTGGTCTTTGAGGAGTTGAGCTGAGACAGTGAAGTCCCTCACCAGGCTCCTGTACTCCTCCTCTTGATCATCCCTGATACACCCCGCAATAGCTGTGTCATCAGCAAACCTCTCAATATGACGCAACTCTGAGTTGTAGCAGAAGTCCTCTGTGTACAGGGTGAAGAGAATAGGGGACAGCACCGTGCCCTGTGGTGCTCCGATGCTGCTGATCACCGTGTCAGACGTGATGTCCTTCAGATTGACGTACTGTGGCCTGTCAGTAAGGCGTGACCATTCATGGATTTACCGCCACTTTGTTAGGAGTACACAGCTCATCGAGTGTAAAGGTTTTCATGCAGTTGAGTTAAATGTTATTTATAGGTAAATACCAAAAGGTGTACAAAATCTTTTAGAAGGCTTGGAGTGAGCTAAAATTAAAATGAGGTTTGTATGCACTCCTAACCTGTCAAGAAGATACATGGTATTACATACTATTGCTGAAATCTTCTGATATGTGAGTATTAAATAATTGTTAGGCTTCATAAACCTAACCTGTTAGACCTTCCTCCTGAAGCAACCTCATTCAGTGTTGGCAGGTTTATTGTTTGTGAATGAGACGGGTAATTCATTTTTCAAAAAAGTAGGGCCTGAATTGTTTAGTGTGTGACGTGTTGACTCGTGAGGCATGCCCAGTGAACAACCCTGCAAGCACATGATTAAGGCTGACACAAGAGCCTGAGCACTACACTCCTCAGATAAGGCAGCACACAGATTTCCCAGCATGCTAATTCTCTCTCATCTCTCTTCTTGCACTATAGAGGCCCAAAAATCATATGAAAGTTGTGTTTTCCAACAATAGTCTTTCTTGGCCTGCATTTACCCTGGACTTTGAAACAACAGATAATGAGGAGGATAAGAATCAGGACGGAGTGCTTAAGGGCGTACTCACACTAGGCTCTGTGATCCGGGCCCGGGCACGGTTGCCTGCCGAAGCACGGTTCGTTTGGCTAGTGTGAGCGCTCCAACCGTGCCCGGGCCCGGATCAGTTAACCGTCCTCGGGCCCGCTTTGAAGAGGTGGGCCAGGGCACGATTCATGTGGACTCGGGCACGGTTCGCTTCTAGTGTGAGCGCTATCCGTGCCCGGGCCCGCTTGGTGCCTCGTCTGATTGGTTCATTTCGCTGGAACTCAAACATGACATCAGTGATGCGACGCTCACGTTAAACAGTCATAGCGGCAAAGCGATTAGCAGACAATCGTTGTGTTAAATTATCGATAAATCTGTGCTTGCACCGTGTTTCTGCACTCCCAAAACGACTCCAAAAATACAATAAAAAGAGAATCGTGAACTCTATAGTGTTGTGCGAGCGCGCTTTTTTCCAAATAAAGCGGCGTTGTGATGACGTAAGCGTGCTCGGGCCGGGTTGCTGAAGCGAGTGTGAGTGCAGGCCAGCGGGGGAGTGGGGAGGGGGGATAACCGGGCCCCAGCACGGAACGAGCAAACCGTGCCTAGTGTGAGTACGCCCTAAGAGATCATGAAGAGAACCGTGTCTGCTGCCCCATTCAGAGTGCTGAAGAGAACATGAAGAGAACTGTGTCTGCTGCCCCATTCAGAGTGCTGAATAGATCATGAAGAGAACCGTGTCTGCTGCCCCATTCAGAGTGCTGAAGAGAACATGAAGAGAACTGTGTCTGCTGCCCCATTCAGAGTGCTGAATAGAACATGAAGAGAACCGTGTCTGCTGCCCCATTCAGAGTGCTGAATAGAACATGAAGAGAACTGTATCTGCTGCCCCATTCAGAGTGCTTAAGAGAACATGAAGAGAACTGTATCTGCTGCCCCATTCAGAGTGCTGAAGAGAACATGAAGAGAACTGTATCTGCTGCCCCATTCAGAGTGCTGAAGAGAACATGAAGAGAACTGTATCTGCTGCCCCATTCAGAGTGCTGAAGAGAACTGTGTCTGCTGCCCCATTCAGAGTGCTTAAGAGAACATGAAGAGGACCGTGTCTGCTGCCCCATTCAGTGTTTTTCTTCTCTTAACACCTGATTCTAACATAACTGATTCAGTTCATATGTTGATTTGGAAAACCTGCCATTCCTAGTCTACATAAAACAGACATTCTGCAGAATTGGAAAGTTATTAAGTACTTTATGAGGAATGTTGGTTGTAGATCTAATCACTACACTTAATAATTTTCACTACTGTCTCCATAATACATTAATAAAAACTATGCACATTGCCTGTTGTACTGTAGTACATGGGGGTGGGGCTATGCTCCTTGGTAAAAAACACTTATTTATACAAGTTCACAAACAATGCATGTTTTGTAAAAATTATTATATCACTGGCAAAGAAAAAAAACTAATCAAACATGTAAACCAGGGAAAGGTGACTAAATGCAAACATGAGGGTTTCTTTAAAAAGAAACTAAACACCCACAACTTCTTCTTCTTCTTCTGTTGGCTATTCCCGTTTAGGGGTCGCCACAGCAGATCAAACTCCTCCATCTGGCCCTGTCCTGAGTGTCCTCCACTGAAACACCAGCCACTCTCATATCCTCTACCACTGCATCCATAAACCTCCTCTTAGGTCTACCTCTCCTCCTCTTGCCTGGAAGTTCCATACTCAAGACCCTCCTACCAATATACCTCTCCTCCCTCCTCTGTACACATCCAAACAATCTCAATCTCGCTTCTCTAACTTTATCTCCAAAACATGCTACATGTGCTGATCCTCTAATAAACTCATTTCTGATCCTATCCTTCCTTGTCACTCCAAATGAGAATCTCAACATCTTCATCTCAGACACCTCCATCTCCCTCACCTGTCTCTTTGTCAGTGCCACTGTCTCCAGTCCATACAACATAGCAGGTCTCACTACTGTCCTATAGATCTTTCCTTTCATTCTAGCCGACACCCTTCTATCACAGATCACCCCAGACACTTTATGCCATCCACCCCACCCTGCCTGCACTCTCTTCTTTACCTCCCTTTCACTTCCTCCATTACTCTGTACACTCGACCCTAAATAGGTAAACTCGTCAACCTTCACCAAATCAACTCCTTGTAACTGGACCTGTCCACCATCTGCCCTCTCATTCACACACATGTACTCAGTTTTACTCCTGCTCACTTTCATTCCCCTGCTCTCCATCTTTCCAAGCTTACCTCCACCTGCTCCTTACTCTCACTACAGATCACAATGTCATCAGCAAACATCATAGTCCAAGGGGATTCCTGCCTAACCTCGTCCGTCAGTCTGTCCATGACAATTGTGAACATGAAGGGACTCAGGGCTGATCCCTGATGTAGTCCTACCCCCACTTTAAACCCGTCTGTCATTCCTACTGCACATCTCACTGCTGTCACACTGTTCTCATACATATCCTGCACCACGCTCACATACTTTTCTGCTACTCCTGACTTCCTCATACAATACTACAGCTCCTGTCTCGGTAATCATAAGCTTTCTCTAAGTCAACAAACACACAATGTAACTCCTTCTGTCCTTCCCTATACTTCTCCATTAACACTCTCAAAGCAAACATAGCATCTGTGGTGCACTTAGCTGGCATGAAACCATACAGTTGCTCACAGATCTCTACCTCTCCTCTAAGCCTAGCTTCCACTACTCTTTCCCAGATTTTCAGGCTGTGACTGATCAACTTTAATCCCCTGTAATTACTACAGCTCTGAACATCGCCCTTATTCTTGAAAATTGGCACCATTATGCTTCGTCTCCACTCCTCAGGTATTTTCTGACCTTCCAAGATTCTGTTAAATAACCCAGTCAAAAACTCCACTGCTGTCTTTCCCAAACATTTCCATGCCTCCACTGGAATATCATCCGGTCCAACTGCCTTACCACACTTCATTCTCTGAATTGCAGCCCTTACTTCCTCCTTGCTCACCTGGGGCACTTCCTGATTCACAACCTCTACCTCTTCTAACCTTCTTTTCCTTTCATTCTCTTGAATCAACAGTTTCTCAAAATACTCCTTCCACCTTCCTAAGACACTCTCCTCCCCAAACAACACCCACAACACACCAAATAAATCATCTCAGCCATTAAACATTAATTTCTTATTTATTTACCAGAGTATTTGCACTTTTGCATGAGTAAGAGAACGGTGTTCTGCCACCCATGGTATTCGGGAGACACGAGACTGACCATAGCACCACTATAGTACCATAGCAGTGTTTTCATTACAAACAGTTCTTTGGAATTGTTCTAACAGAAACTAACTGCAATGAATATAAAAATATTTTTATTGAAAAATATAAGAATAAAGTACATAAATTTCAACAAACATATTTTGAATGATCTGCATGTATTCTCCGTATGTCTCTGGAATGCATGCACCAGGGTTGCCAACACACGCATTTGACCGTTTTCACACGCTCTCACGCCACACTTCTACGGAGCCCCGGAGGGGTCACTGGCAAAAAAAAAATTTGAAGAGCAAAATCCGTACGCACGGATTACTAAACCGTACGTACGGATTTATAAACCGTACCCACGGATTACTAAACCGTACGCACGGATTTATAAACTGTATGTACGGATTTATAAACCATATGCACGGATTTTGCTTTCTCCGGGCCTCCGTAGATTTCTCCCTAGTAACCCCTCCAGGGCTCCGTAGTACAGAGAGCAGTAGCCTACTGGTATGAAAACTTTGGTATGAAACTTGTTAAGCCTTACATATACACTTTGGGCCGCCATGTTAATAGCTAGCTGGTTTGCTCATGCTAACGGCAGGATGACACCTGGCAGCCTAGTTTTTGATCCATTTTACTTCCAGTAACATTTGTTTTATTATAGTTCACCCAATGTTTATGAAGATGAGGTCTTTTAATCTTTTAATGTCAGTAGCTTCAAAGAAAATTATGAGAAACAATCATGCATGGCTCATGACTCTAGCACAGCTGCACCACAAACTCAATCAGTCTGCAGTTAACACTCTGCTAATGATTGTGCGTCTGAGCAGTGTTCTTAAAATGGCAAGCTATCACTATTTGTTTTCTTGTTATGGATTTATCATTTTTCCTTCCTGAGACATGCCAATGCCTTTTTTGAAAATCCCAGAGTACCACACCATGCCACTGACTGCAGTCGTGATGAACTGCTAACCGTTAGCCCATCATACTCCTACAAACACTGCTAATAAAGGAAAGTGCCACTCCAACCTTGTGCCCCACTTCTAAACCTGGCAGGACCATGGATGACATGATGATCTGTGTAGGAGGACAGCTCAAACACAGTTTTAGAGATAGCTACTGAACACGAGTGCTGACTGTTCGACACTCCTGGTTATAATTGTTGGGAAATTTGAAGCATTTGACAGCAGTGTGTTACGAGCTGGTCTAGGACAGACCGCAACATCATATAAAACTAACGGCGTTGGGGGTATTTCTGGCTTCCCGAGTACATTCTTGTGTGCTTAGATATACTTAAACTCAATAACCAGCATCAAGTCATTGTCTTTGCGCGTTTTAATGGGTCACATCCGTGCATAACACAACAGAAAATAGACAAGACGATAATAATAATAATAATAATAATAATGAGGATGATTCAACTTAAGAAACAAAGCAGCTTACTACTGACATATATGTGTATGTAAAACAAACAAGAGACAAAAAAACAAACAAACCTCCAACAAATGAACATCCAATACAAAGACTCCACCACAATTTTCCACTAACATAAAAATGATCAACCAATACAACCTATATCTTGTATCTCACCCACAGTAGAGCACACAGCAAGATAACAATCAGGGACAACAATCAGGTCCACTTCGGAAAGCCAGAACCACCAACAAGCAACAAGTCCAAAACAAAGCCCCACCTCTCTCTCTTCTTCTTGGGCCATCTTGGATCCTCTTTATAGATGGTCCCCCCCCTAGGGGTAGCCAATCCAAGAACACTCCTTATTAACCTGCAACAAAACAACTCCAAGGCATGCAATTAGACAGAGTCGTAACAAGTGCAAGTTCAAATGTGAAGAGAGAGCTCTTCACTTAATGAGGAAAGACTTGCTGTCCTCACTAGTACTCTTCACTCAGTTTACACACACACACACACACACACACACACACACACACACACACACACACACACACACACACACACACACACACCATTTTAAAGGTATTTAAAGTGATATTATCAAACTTTATTATGATCACATGATTAGTCATGAAACAAAACAGGACAAATGCATGGGTTGATGTGACAAATATTAAAGAAAGTTTTCACCAGCTCAAGAACTACCCAGGCCAAAGAACACGTCTCAGATGAGGCCCTTGTGCAGTTCAACATCCACCAACTCTGGGTGTGGCTATCACCCTACTGCTGGGCGTCTTCCATACCACCAACAGGAACACCCAGCTAATGGGCTACAACATGCCCAGGATGCTTGAGGGAGTGCTCTAATTAACCAGCAAGACTGACGTTCTATTTACCGCAACATGTCAGTCTGTTTCACCTGCTTTTTAGCAGGAATAAAAATAAGACCCTGAAAAATTCTGCTTCTGTTTTTTTTCCTTCTGTGTTGCCTAGGGTACAGTGGTCATTAGCAACCTTACATCTGTGTTGTTGGAGTGCAGTCAGGGATTCAACTTCTTGACTTCTCCCAGTCAGATTCTCTGAATTAATGAGGTGAATTTGTCAAGTCTGCGGCCTTCCTTGCTTTTTCGGCTGGAACTTGGCTGTTGACATGCAGCATGAGCACGAGGCTGTGCTGGGTATATACAAGACTGCACAGGGTGCTTAACCATGCGGCTGAACTGGATATAAAACCATGTCTAGAGCCTCAGGGTACATAGGGTACATAAAACTAGGGGAGACCTGCCATAGACGTTGATTCGACTATTCGATTGGAGGACCCTAGTCGACTATGAACATCATAGTTGAATGTACCATTCTAACTGCATGGGGGTGCCCAAGGATGCTGCTAAGCATTAGTTGTTACAAGAAATGTTTTCGTTATATATAGCTTTTTGTCAAATAAAATCAGTCAAATAAAATCAGAATCTGTTCATTCAGTCTCCACATCTCCTTGTCACTTGTGCACATCATAATTGCATTTCTCATTGTGTTTAATATTTTGCAAATGCTTTTGTACATACTGCAAGGACAGTTGTCTGTTGTTTTTTTTACATTATCAGTTGCTTTTGACATGTTTATCAAAATGTGTTGTATGGATTGTCTGTTGAATTGTCTTACCCTCCAAAACATTTAGTCTTAGGTCATCGCCAAGATCATTATATGCAAAAGTGCTGAACATGTTGTCATAATCTCTAAGACAGGGGTCACCAACCTTTTTGAAGTTGGGAGCTACTTCTTGGATACCAATTATTGCAGAGGGCTACCAGAAAGAAAGTTGTTGAGCCGGGGGGGGGGGAACGGTTGCGGTTATTGGGTTCATGTGCGCATGACAATTGCTAAGCGGGACCACTAGCAACCGCGGACAATCGCTAATAGCAGCGAAAACATAAACGATGCAGCGCTTTAGTGTATGGCAATATAGTGAGCTGTTTTTAAAACAAGCCCGCGGGCGACTCATAACGTCCTCGCGGGTGACATGGTGCCCGCGGGCACCACGTTGGTGACCCCTGCTCTAAGGCATAATTTTACAATTATTTATTTTGTTTATTTTTTTGTTAAATTTTGGTAATTTATCCTAATTTGATTAAATTGTTTGCAAGTGAACATTCAGTTACAGTAAGAAAGGGAATTTGTGAAGCTTTAGATCAACCAATGGTTTCAACCATAGGTCAGAGGTGTGTCTCATGAACCTTTACTGTAATTGGCAAACATTTATAGATGCTAAACACTGCAGTATCACGAAGTCTCATATGGAAAGACAAGGCCATGTATAGGGTGAACAGCCAATAAGAGAAGTAAGACTGTGTGGTGTAGAGGGGTAAGACTGTGTGATGTAAGGCTGAGGGGACAAAACAGTGAAATACAGTAAGGACAACAATTGTGGACCATGTTTTACATGTAAGTCATGGTCTCACAATGGCTGAAGCTGGTCGTTGGGTACAGCAGAATATTGGTAGAACAACTGTGTCTTCAATCTACTTACTACATCTTTTCCTTTTCTTTATTTCTTTCTGTCTAAATTGTTGTTGTTGTCATGGTGACTGGTGTCGGCCAGAGGGCAGTCATGGCCTAGTGGTAGGGAACTAGTCTTGTGACCGGAGGGTCGTGGGTTCAATTCCCAGAACTGAGGCCATGACTGAGGTGCCCTTGAGCAAGGCACCTAACCCCAACTGCTCCCCGGGCGCCGGGCTAGGGCTGCCCACCGCTCTGGGCACGTGTGATCCACAGCCCCCTAGTAATCACTAGTGTATGTGTGTGTGTTCTAACTGCACAGATGGGTTAAAAGCGGAGGACAAATTGTAGTACTTGTAAATTGTAGATTGCGGTGTAAAAATCACAATTGACAAATATGGCACATTTACATTTACAGAGGAGGATGGGTTGCCCCCCTGAGTCTTGGTTCCTCTCAAGGTTTCTTCCTCATGCAAAAAAACTAGGGAGTTTTTCCTTGGCACTGTCGCCCTTGGCTTGCTCACTAGGGGCTAGGACTCGGCACTTGTAAAGCTGCTTTGTGACAACAACTGTTGTAAAAAGCGCTATATAAATAAAATTTGATTGATTGATTGAATCGTTCAAACATTTCACAGAGAAAACATGTATGTACTGTAATTCAGAAAGGTGCTCTCTGCTGTAATGCTGCACATTGACAAATTCTGACATGTTTTCAAAAAAAATTTTTTTTTGCATATTTGCATTCTAAGGGCGTACTCACACTAGGGTTTGTGATCCGGGCCCGGGCACGGTTCCCTGCCGAAGGACGGTTCGTTTGACTAGTGTGTTCGCTCCGAACCGTGCCCGGGGCTGGCCCAGTTAACCGTGCCCGGGCCGGCTTGAAGAGGTCGGCCAGGGCACGATTTGCATGGACTCGGGCATGGTTCGCTTCTAATGTGAGTGCTATCTGTGCCCGGGCCCGCTTGGTGCCTGATTGGTTCATTTTGCCGAAACTCAAACATGACGTCAGTGATGCGACGCTCACGTTAAACAGTCATGGCGGCAAATGACAAATGATCGATAAATCTGTGCTTGCACCGTGTTTCTGCACTCCCAAAACGACTCCAAAAGTACAATAAAAAGAGAATTAGGAACTCCATAGTTTTGTGCGAGCGCGCTTTTCTCCAAATAAAGTGTCGTTGTGATGACGTAAGCGTGCTCGGGCCGGCTTGATGAAGCCAATGTGAGTGCAGAGGGGGAGTGGGGAGGGGGGATAACTGGGCCCCAGCACGGAACCAGCAAACCGTGCCTAGTGTGAGTACGCCCTTATACCATATAGGATATCAAGACTAGCTCATAGGGGGGGGGGGGGCAGAGGTTCCATTTTCACACAGCAAAAGGAGACTATATGTGCTCAGGTTGTTTTGAATAAGTTTCTCATTTTGCAGTCTTTTCTGAATTTCAAACAGATTTGTTTTTGTCAACAAATTGTAGTGCAAACAATACAGTCAAACAATATTGCTGTACAAATTTGATTCCCGTCCAATTTCTTACTAATCAGTCTCCCATGCAGTCATGTGTGTAACATGTATTTGATATACGACAGAATGTGCAACGTTCTTGAAATCAAAAGCTTAGCTAGTTTCCATCAGAATATACAGTCTACACCAGGGCTAATCAACTATATTTTTCTGCGGGCCAAATTTGGCAGATAGCTCTGACCTTTTTTCAATAGCCCAGAAATAAATGCTCCGGTTTAAAATTAATTCTCCCGGGGAGTCACGTGGGTGCGACAAGGAAGATGGCTGCTTAGTAGAAGCGGTCCTAAGCCCCATTAACCTAATCCGGATTAATCCGTCCACTTCTCCAACTTTTACACATCGATTTGCTTAGAGCTTGAGTACTAACATCACTGCGGCTCGAAAGGTTTCTACATCTTCGAAATATTTTAAGCCTACATGAAGCAAAGGAGCAACCGCGGTTGGCTCCGCGGAGTCTAGTCCGAAGCTGGACTCCGTACAGGATGCCAATTTAGAAAATATCTTTGTCGAAGTGAGTAAAATGAGCTCGACGCTCCAAACAGTAGCGTCCGATGTGTCAACAATTAAAGAGACTACGGAGGAATTTAAAAATGCGGTGAATGCCATGCAAAGCCGGCTAATTGAAGCGGAAGGGCGAATCTCCGACTTGGAGGACACTACGCAGCAGCTGGTGTCGGGCCATGAGTTGCATGGTAAGCGCATTGACGCTCTGTGGGGCCGTGTGGAAGATCTGGAGAACAGGAGCCGTCGTAATAACGTCAGACTGTTGGGCTTGAAAGAAGGAATAGAAGGAGAGAACTTGGCAGTATGTATTGAGAAGATATTGTCAGAGGGCTTGCATATGCGCATTGACAACAAATTCGAAATTGAAAGAGCACATCGTTCTCCTGGATCCCGTCCTGACGAAAACCGACCTCCGCGGCTGATTATTGTTAAATTTCTGCGCTCAACGGCGAGAGATAAAGTCCTAAAAGCTGCGAGGGAGAAAGGAGGAGCAGTGTGGCAGAGAGGAGAAAAGCTTTTACAACGGCGAAACGACTACTGCATGACAAGAAAGTGAGGTTTCAATTAGCCTTCCCTGCTACACTCCACTTCACATGGAAGGGGAGGAACAGAAAATTTGACGTCGCATCGGAAGCTATCAAGTTCATCGAAACTATGGAACATCCACCGACGGAAGGAGATTGAGAGGGGTACGAAGGGGCTGATTAGCTTGGTGTAGTTGTCTTAAGTTAAAACCTAGTGGACGACTTGGACACCCCACTGACCTAAGTAAGGTTTTTTCTTTATTTTATTTATTTATTTATTTATTTTTTCTTTCCACTTATCTATTCACTTCTATTATTATTAGCACTTGTATTATTATTGTTTACTCATCTTCTCCTTAATTTTGCTGTTCGTATTTCGAACATGTTTACAACAAGAGGAAAACCTCCGGCCAGTTGCAGGAGTGACTTTTCAGTTCAGGTTTTGCCCTCTGGGTTAGAGGGTAGGTTTTTGTTGACATGTTTAGTTAAGTTGGTTTATGTCAGAATTTCAGATATCCTAATGTTACTCAGTGGTACAAAAGCAATAATTTATGTTTCTGGTTCGGGAAGGTTAGGTGACTTTCCTGTTTTGTTTCTCATCTGATAAAATATGGCAAATAACTGTGACGGGCAGGGTGAGCAACTCAAAAAGGAAGCGATCACGCCAAGTCTCAGGGAAAGAGGATGGTTTAATAGAAAGTGTGCAAACCAAAAACCCGTGCATTGTTCCAAATGAAGGAAATAATAACCAGCAGTCAACTGGTACAAAGACAAGACGTATATAGACGAACAAACGACCCTCAGGTGAGACGGATCACGGGTCCCGCCCACCTGAGGGACGAACATCACGTGACCAAAAACAGGACCGCTGCCGCTGTAACCGGGGGCGACCGGTAGGGGCCCCCCCCACAACGTGACAATAACGCATATGTTAAGGTAGTTTCCTGGAATATCAATGGTTGTGGGAACCCTGTGAAAAGGAAAAAGGAGCAGATATAGTATTTATTCAAGAAACACATTTAGTGGATGATGAAGCTAAAAAATTTAAAAGACTGGGTGGGACATGTTTACTATAGCTCTTTTTCCAGCAGGCGTAACGGAGTTCTTATTTTGGTCCATAAGAGATTGAACTTTTCTATGTTAAAGGAGTATAATGATAACAATGGTAGAATTGTCTGTCTCGAAACCACTATAAATGGGGAGAGAATAACACTATGTAATATATATGCTCCTAACAAGGAGGACCCATCTTTCTTCCATGGCCTCAATAGTATATTGGGTAACGCCCAAGGTCAAATTATTTTAGCAGGAGACTTTAACCAAGTTTTAGATGGGATATTAGATAAAAGCAAATACTCTGGCATCTCAACGCCGAGGGATAGGGCTGCCATTCAACTGCTGATGGAGGATAATGGCCTGATAGATGTCTGGCGATTAGTCAATCCTACAAACAGGAAATACACATTTTACTCGCACTGCCACAAGTCCCACTCAAGAATTGACTACATTTTGATCTCCCAGAGTTTAACCAATGCCATCGTGGATGGTACCATCAATGCTATCTCCATATCAGATCACGCACCTGTTGAGATTTGTGTAAGGATACATTCAGACAGACTTCGAAGAGGTAGATGGAGAATGAACACATCTCTGCTTCAGGATGAGGTATACTCTAAGGAACTCGCAGAGGACCTGTCCGCATTTTTTGAAATCAACTTGGGTAGCACAGAAAGTATTGCAATGGTCTGGGAGGCATCTAAAGCGTACATCAGGGGGAAAATGATTGCAAAGACCTCACACAGAAAAAAAGAACACAATGATAGTATTAAAAAATTGGAAGCAGAATTAAATATTATGGAAAAAGATTTGGCTAGACAGTACTCTGAAAATCTATTTTTAAAAAATCTGTAAATGCAAATTCCGAATACATGACATTTTCAATAAAAAAGCAGAATATGCTATGTTTAGACTTAAAACGCAATTTTATGAGTCAGGGGAAAAGACTGGTAGGCTACTAGCAAGACAGTTAAAAGAGCAAAGCTCTACCTACACAATTCCAGCAATAAGAGCAGGAGGTTCACTTATAACATCACCTAAGGGTATTAACGAGATCTTTCGGGAATTCTATGAAAACCTGTATAGATCTTTTGGTGATGTGGATGAGTCATCAGTCCAAGATTTTCTATCAAACATAATTCTTCCAAAGATATCTCCTGATCAGTCGACCCTTCTTGATGCACAAATAACCCAAGAAGAGGTTAAGAAAGCCATCTTGACTATGAATACAGGGAAATCACCAGGAACAGATGGGTTTCGCGTGGAGTACTACAAACAATATATTGATATAATTACTCCAATATTGACACACGTCTTCCACTAGGCCTTTCAGAGAGGCTCACTCCCTCCATCCCTCAATGAGGCACTCATTTCTCTGATACCCAAGAAGGGAAGGGATCATACAGACCCGGCTAGCTTCAGGCCAATCAGCCTCATCAACGTAGACAGTAAGATACTGGCTAAGGTTCTGGCCCTAAGACTGGAAGCAATCCTACCACACATTATACATACAGACCAAGTGGGGTTCGTAAAGGGTAGGTCTTCTACTGATAGTCTGAGAAGACTTGTGCACTTAATATGGCAAAACGCCTCTGATGTGGCACCAGTGGTGGCGGTCTCACTTGACGCAGAGAAAGCATTCGATAGAGTCGAGTGGGGTTTTTTACACTCGGCCCTGTTGAGATTTGGTTTTGGTTCGGGCTTTGTAAAATGGATTAAAATATTATATAACAACCCGAAAGCATCAGTTTTGACAAACGGTATTATCTCACCTCTCTTTGATCTTTCTAGGGGAACGCGACAGGGATGCCCTTTGTCGCCCTTATTGTTTACAATTGCATTGGAACCCCTGGCAGTGGCCATAAGAGCAAACCCAGCTATTAAAGGAGTGGAAGGTGGGGGTAGCGACCATAAGTTGATGCTTTATGCTGATGATATCCTCTTCTTGACTAGTGACCCTGAAAATTCTTTACCTGTACTGATGGACACCATTAAAACATATTCTAAGATATCTGGCTATCAAATTAACTGGACCAAGTCAGAGGCGATGCCTATATCTAGGCACTGCTACCCGCAAATAATAAAACAATATAATTTTAGATGGATCCCTAAAGGTATGACTTATCTGGGCATTAAACTAACCCCGGAGCTAGGTGAGATGGCAGCACTAAACTTTGAGCCTCTCCTTCAAAAAATAAAAACAAATCTAGGTAAATGGGGAAAGTTAAACCTGAGTCTATGGGGAAAGATAAATGTAATCAAAATGGTAATTGCACCACAATTTAACTATATATCTATGATGTTGCCAATAAGTAAGCCTGATCATATCTTTAAACAATACGAAAATGTAATCAGAGAATTTCTTTGGGCAGGGAGGAAACCCAGATTTAAATGGAGCAAGATGTGTGCACCCAGGGAAAAGGGTGGGCTTGGTCTCCCAGATGTTAGGCTTTATAGTTTGGCGTTTGAGATGGCTAAGATAATTATCCATTGGAGAAGAACAGTGTCTGGCTTAGCGTGGGCTACTATTGAGAAAAACCTGGCAGCACCATTCCAGCCGATTTGTGTGCTGTCCCAGTGCTTGAAAAGTAAAGGGACGGACATAAACCCAGTCATTAGGCACTCTCAAGACGTGTGGGCCAAGGTTCATAAGATGCACAAAATCTCCCATTACAAGCAACTGTATGCATCACTTTGGTTTAATCCTGAGGTGAAGATCAGGAAGCAGAAAGTGTTTTGGAAAAGATGGTTAGACAGGGGTATACACACTGTGAAGGATCTGTATAAAGAAGGTACATTTAAATCATTTACTGAACTTGTGCAACAGTACAAATTACAAGAAAAAGACGACTTCTGGAAATATTTACAGATTAGACATTGTATAAATAAAAAGTTTCAATCAGAAAGACTAACCAATCCAATTGTGGAGTACTTAGATAACCCCCTTAACTATAAGGCATCAACATTTTATAAAAACTCAATTTATTCAATTAGTAGCGAATGGGACAACTTGAGAATAATCTGGCAAAGGGACCTTAAGTGTGAAATTAGTAAAGATACCTGGAATCAAGTCATAGCACAAAATCATCATCATCATCATCTTTATTTATAGAGCACTTTCAAACAACAACAGTCGACACAAAGTGCTATACATTAAAAAGAAATAATTTTGACAAAATTAAAAGGCTAAACCAGCAAATTGATAAATTAATAATACAACTGACAAACCGAACGTTATCAAATTAACCACTAAGTCTCGCTAGGGTTGAAGGCCAAGGAGAACAGGTGGGTTTTAAGCCGGACTTTAAAAACTGAAAGAGAAGGGGCCTCTCTAACCTGTAAAGGCAAGTCGTTCCATAGTCTGGGTGCGGCTACAGAAAAGGCCCTATCCCCTCTGAGCTTCCTTTTCGATCTCGGAACTCTTAGTAGCAGCTGGTCCGCTGATCTGAGAGACCGGTGAGGTGTGTAAGGATGGAGAAGCTCAGATATATAAGTTGGTGCAAGATTGTGTAGAGTTTTAAAAACAAACAAGAGAATTTTAAAATGGACTCTAAAATAAACGGGAAGCCAGTGGAGTGACGCCAGGACCGGTGTGATGTGTTCTCGCTTTTTGGTTCCTGTCAAAAAGCAGGCAGCAGCATTTTGGACTAATTGCAGATGCGAGAGAAGTGCTTTGTTGACACCCAAGTACAGCGAGTTGCAATAGTCCAGACGGGATGTGATAAAAGCGTGGATCACTGTTTCCAGCAGGTGCCTTGGGAGAAATGTTTTCACTGGCGCCAGACGCCTCAAATGGTAAAAACTGGACTTAACCACAGCATTTACTTGGCTGTCCAATTTAAAATCACTGTCCAATTTAAACCCGAGGTCAGTGATAACTGGTTTAAAATAGGTCTCCAAGGATCCTAGGTCAACCAAGGTGGGATCACAGGGGCCGCTGGGACCAAACATCAATAGTTCGGTCTTCTTTTCGTTAAAATTTAGGAAATTTAAAGCCAACCAGGTTCTAATATCACCAAGACATGCTAAAAGATTTTTTATGGGCCAGACATTATTTGGATTTAGAGGCAGGTAGATTTGGCAATCGTCAGCATAGAGATGGAAAGCAATCCCATGTTTTCTGAGGATGGAACCCAGAGGCAGTAGGTAAAGAGAAAATAGCAGTGGGCCCAGGATTGAGCCTTGTGGGACGCCACATGAGAGTGGGGCCACAGCAGATTCATAGTTATGCATGTTCACCGAGAAAGTTCTCTCCTCCAGATAAGACCTGAACCACTCTAGGGCAGTGCCCCTAATACCTGCCCAATCATGCAGACGGGCTAATAAAATGTTATGGTCGACAGTATCAAATGCTGCTGTTAGATCAAGTAGGACCAAAACAGCATGGTTACCAGAATCACATGCCAGAAGGATGTCATTAAAAACTCTTAATAAGGCAGACTCTGTGCTATGAAAAGTTTTAAAACCTGACTGAAAGACCTCCATGGTGCTATTTTCATCTAAAAACTGTTTCAACTGTCTATATACAATTTTCTCTAGTACCTTAGAAAGAAAGGGCAGCTTGGATATGGGCCGATAATTTGCTAGTACAGTTGGGTCGAGGCCAGGTTTTTTAAGCAGAGGCTGCACTACTGCGTGTTTAAAAGTCGCAGGGACCACCCCTGAGGACAGACTGCTGTTTATAATGGCAAGCACAGGTTCTCTTATGCTGATGAAGATTTCTTTAAAGAAACGTGGGGGAATAGGGTCATGAGGGGACCCTGACGGTTTACTATGGCCAACCACCGTATCTAACAGTCCAGGAGTTACAAGCTCAAACTGATTAAGGACGGCAGAGCATGGAACTGAAACAGAGGGGTCACCATCCGGCGCTGATATAAGGGCCCTAGTACTAACCACCTTATCAATAAACAAATGGAGAAATGTATTACACATATCAAGTGACACTTCCAGACATGTATTGTGTGGTGTATTTAGCACAGCGTCAATGGTGTTGAATAACACATGTGGATTTTGGCTGTTGGAGGAAATAATATTTGTAAAATAATCAATTTTTTCTTGTTTTACTGAATTCTGATAATGACGCCAGCAGTCTTTTAGGATTTGATGAGACACCTGCAGTCTATCCTTTCTCCACCTGCGTTCAGCTTGGCGACATTTCCTTCTGATAGTGCGAGTTCGGTCATTAAACCAGGGTTCTGGTTTAGACTTTGGCTGCCTGGTTTTTATTGGGGCCACTGAGTCCAAAATGGTTCGACAGGAAGAGCTGAACCAGGAGTTGAGCTCCTCTGTATTGGTGGAGGGGGAGTCCGCTGAGCCACAGAGCTGGTGAAAGGCAGCGGAAAACTGGGTGGCAGTAGAAGAGTTGATAATTCTGCAACGATGTGCAGGGGCACATGTTTTACTTGTAGTGCACATCAGACTAGTATTAAATAAAACAGGCAGATGATCTGAGAAAACAGGATCATGTGTTTCCACATTGGTTACAAACAACCCATAGGAAATAACCAAGTCCAGTGTGTGTCCATGCTCATGTGTAGGGTCCGATACGGCCTGTACCAGGTTAAAAGAATCAAGGAGGGTTAAAAAGTCCTTTACCAGTGGCTTATCGGGACAACATACATGTATATTAAAATCTCCGGTATTCCCGAAAATGGTAATTACGTCAAAGAGGCTAGAGGAAAATTTATACAATACAAAATTTTACATAGGTACTATTGGACCCCTTGTAGGCTCTTCAAGATAGGCTTAACAAACAATAGCTCATGCTGGAAATGTAAAAAAGAAATGGGAACCTTTCTGCATCTCATGTGGGAATGCCCCATGGTCAAACTATTTTGGAGTAATGTGTTGAAATCTTTGGAGACATGGGTGGGAATAGCCCTACCAATATCCCCCTGTTTGTGTCTTCTGGGAGATAAGACAGAAGCCCCAACATTGACAAAAAAGGTATTTTCAGTTCTGATGGTGGGGATAACCACAGCTGCTAGAGTCCTATTAAGACACTGGAAATCACCCACATGTCCAACACTCCAAGAATGGAAAACCCTAATGAGTGAAAGCACCTCATATGAGGTCATGTTAACTAGGATAAGGAGTATAGGACCTGCAGAACTGGGAATCTGGGATTACTTCATGGAATACCTCACTTCTAGTTGATGGTGGGATCGAGATCAGAAGGTAGCGATGTCTGGGTACCTCATTGTATTGTCACTGAATGTTTGACATCTGTACATTTATGCTGTAAACTTCTGATGGGGACCTCATAAGCCATACTCAATCCGTCGGGTCTACCTTCCTATGATTTTTGTCTTTTTCTACATGATGTACTGCTTGAGCTTTTGTTTATTTTTTGTTTACCATGTTTACTATGTTAAAATAAAATTTTAATGACAAAAAAAAATTAATTCTCCCGTCAAAATTAAAAAATATTTTTAACAATTTATTCTGGGTCCAGATGGGATGGCATTTGGGTCCGTATCCGGACAGAGGTCCATTGGTTGCGGACCACGGAAATAGAAATTTGCAGAGTTAATGAGGAATGAGATTGGGTCCGGACAGGACTGTGTTCGGGTCCGGATCCAGACTGCGGACCGCCTGTTAGTGACCTCTGGTACACTGACTGTGACTTATAGGTGCACTGACAACATGACTAAGTATTTTGACTGCCTTGTTCATAGGCAATGGCACACAGACTAGATACTCTGATGGCACTGACAAATTGATTGACCTAAATATTTGATTTTGGGGCAAAAACTAAGAATTTTGAGTGAAGTATCTGCTTTTGCAGGTATTTTATTGAGTTTTGCTGTTTGCACTAACTGTTTTGAGAAATGCACTAGTTGTGATGCCAATGTAAACCATGATGTGAGAAATGAACCAAATTGACTGAGAAAAACTGTGCGCATTAGGCTTCTTCCTTACTACACATTAATAAATCACACCCTGCAGTTGTACAATCCAAATGAGCGGAGCTGAACACGCAAAAAAAAAAAAGTTCAGCCATTTGTCGTTTCGATCACGTCTTCTCTTCTCGGCAAGTAGGCAACTATAAACATTTTTTGTTGTTGTTTGCTTTTTAAAACCCGTGGAGAAGAAGGGGGGTGGACTACGTCCCTGTATTGATTATCGTGCGCTTAATGCTGTCACCTCGAAGTTCGCTTACCCCCTTCCTTTTATCTCTGCTTCGCAAGAGCGATTGATGGGAGTGACTGTATTCACTAAACTGGACCTGAGGAGCGCTTACAATCTGATACGCATACGGGAGGGGGATGAGTGGAAAACTGCATTCGTTACTGCTCGAGGTCACTATGAATACCTGGTGATGTCCTATGGGCTGTCAAACAGTCCGTCAGTATTCCAAGCCTTTATGGACGATATCTTCTGTGAGATGATAGATCGTTTCATCTTCGTTTACATTGACGACATCCTGATTTATTCTCCCTCAATCACCGAACACGTCCAACACGTCTCCGCTGTCCTGCAACGTCTCCGGGAGAATAAACTGTACGTGAAAGCTGAGAAGTGCGAGTTCCACGTTTCTACCGTCTCGTTCCTAGGATGTACCCTCTCGCCGGGCCAAATGCACATGGATGCTGATAAGGTGGATGCAGTGACTAACTGGCCGGTACCTCGTTCGACGAAAGAACTGCAACGGTTCCTGGGATTCGCGAACTTCTGCCGTCGTTTCATTAGGAGCTTCGGTTCGATAGCGGCCCCTCTCACCGACCTCCTGAAAGGGGGGAAGAAGACGTGCTTCGTGTGGTCCTCCAAAGAGCATCAAGCGTTCAACACGTTGAAAACTGCGTTCACCAGTGCACCCATATTGCACCTCCCGGATCCTAAACTCCAGTTTATCGTCGAGGTTGACGCATCAGAGGTGGGTGTGGGCGCTGTTCTATCCCAACGACAAGGAGACCCCCCTAAACTGTTTCCCTGCACTTACTTCTCAAAGAAGTTGAGACCGGCCGAAGTAAACTACGACGTGGGAGATAGAGAACTCCTGGCTATGAAACTAGCGCTAGAACAGTGACGTCATTGGCTGGAGGGCTCCGAACATCCGTTTATAGTATATACTGACCATAAGAACCTAGAGTATGTGAAGTCCGCCAGACGATTGAATCCGCGTCAGGCAAGGTGGGCTCCGTTTTTCTCCCGGTTTAAATTCTCAGTGTGTTACAGGCCCGGTTCCAAGAATACCAAGGCGGATGCTCTGTCTCTGATCCACGACAGATCACCGAGCGATGAGGCGCCGGTGCATATTCTCAAGGACTCCTGCTTCCTCGACCTCATAAGATGGGATGTGCAAGACGACTTGGATGCGGCTTTACTCACTGACCCCAGTCCCGAAGACTGTCCCGAGGGTAAGCAATATGTCCCGGTGTCGTTGCGAGGGCGAATCCTCCAGCTCGCCCATGACACGGCAGGGACTGGACACCCGGGCATCACTCGCACTCGCCACCTCATCGCTCGGAAGTTTTGGTGGCCATCGTGGGAGGACGACAATTGCGACTACGCACTCGCCTGCGAAATATGCGCTCAGTCGCGTACTCCACGCACCTTACCCACTGGTAAACTCCTCCCGTTACCTATCCCACATCGGCCATGGTCACACATAGCGGTCGACTTTGTTACCGATCTGCCTGTCTCAGGAGGCAATACCGTAATCTTTGTTGTAGTGGACAGGTTTTCGAAAATGTGTCGTCTGATTCCTCACCCCAAGTTACCTACAGCCATGGAAACAGCATCGGACATCTTCCACTACGTCTTCCGGATCTATGGGCTCCCAGAAGACATCCTGTCCGATCGAGGAGTTCAGTTCACCTTGCGCGTCTGGACCCAGTTCTGCAAACTGCTCGAAGTGACAGCCAGCCTGACGTCAGGATATCATCCCCAGTCCAATGGTGAGGTGGAGCGGTACAACCAAGAACTGGGTCGGTTTCTACGCCAGTACTGCGCATCTCAGAGAGACAGGCATAAATATCTCCCCTGGGCTGAGTATGCACGCAACTCCATAATACACTCCTCAACCAAACTCACTCCTTTCCAAATCGTCTACGGCTATCAACCCCCGTTTTTCCCATGGGATAAGACGCCCTCTGATATCCCTACACTAGACGAGTGGCTGACGCGCAGTGCTCGGACCTGGGAACAAGCTCACGTTCAGTTGAGACGTGCCCTCCATACCCGCCGCATGAATGCTGATCGCCGTCGTCTCCCGGCCCTGATCTATCACCCTGGTCAGCGAGTATGGCTCTCCACTAAGAATCTCAACCTGCGTCAGCCCTGCCGTAAACTCAGTCAACGTTACTTCAGACCGTTTAAAGTGCTGAAGAGGGTTAACGCCGTAACCTACAAACTTCAATTGCCCCCTCATTATCGCATTAATCCCACCTTTCATGTGTCTCTCCTTAAGCCTGTCCATTACAGCCCCATGTCTGTCTCATCTGTTCCTGCCCGTCCCCCGGAGCCGCTGGACATCGACAGTCGGCCGGCGTATATTGTCAGGGAGCTGCTGGAGTCCCGACGTTGGCGTGGTGGTCTCCAATACCTCGTCGATTGGGAGGGCTTCGGTCCTGAGGAGAGGACCTGGGTGGCCACGCGGGACGTACTCTGTCCCTCGCTCATCGCCGACTTCCACGCTGCCCATCCACATTTTCCTGCCCCCCGGGGCCGCGGCCGTCCGCCTTTGCGTCGTGGAGCGTCAGGAGACGCTCCGTTGAGGGGGGGTAATGTCAGGAATGTCACCTGATAGCCATTAAGGACTCAGCTGTTCCTCATCACCACGCCCACATTCCAGGCATTCATATACACTGTCATCACAACACCTCGTCGCGAAGTACTGCCAACCATGTTGCATACCGAGCGTTATCATACCCTGCTGTTTCTCCTGTGTACCGACCTCTGCCTGTTCCCTCGACCCTGTCTTCTGCCTAGCCCTCAGGTACCGTACGGACTCTGCCTTCCCGTTACGACCCCGGACCGGATAGACCACTCTCAACAAACGGCATTAGATCAACTCCGTTTATGCATTAACATCTCGCATTCTCTGGTTGTATCTCTCTGCCAAATAAAGAGCACTGTGCTTTTGCATAAGGATCCCTCTCTGTCTCTTCCTGACGTTACAAATAAAACCAACTTACCATCTGAGTGTTTTAGGTTTTTCCTTTGAAGTGGAAAAAAAGTCCTGAATGAGAACGGGATCCCGTTTAAGGTGCTCTAGGAAAAAATCCTTGAGTCGACTAAAGGGAAAATCTGACAAATCAGACTCGACTATGAAAATCCTTAGTTGAAGATACCTCTACATCAGGGGTCGGCCACCATGACATGGTGTTGTGTATTTGCACACACTATTTTTGAAACTGTTTAAGCAGATCACGAAAGAACACAACGGCAGATTTAGAAAAACCAAAAAGGAACTTTATTGCTAACAGTAGCAATCACACGACCCACATCTAGGTCTCGAGCAAGGTTCACAAGCCAGAGTGTCAAAGACAGTCAAATCACTTTTTTACATAGACTCAACCAATCAGAACTCAGCATAATAAAAGTCTTTTGTCTGTGTTGGAACACACACACAAATTGCTGAGTGGGGGGGGGGGGGGTGTAAATGGACACAAATGAAGTATTATATCGCGATCGATCGCCAAGTATAAACGCCTCCGCTGAGCAGACCGTGGAGGAGCGATTTTGATTGGAGGATCATGTTCTCTGTCTGAGATTTTTTATTGTAAATTTTTTTGCTGATGCTGGTCCAGCGTGTCGCGTTCCACTGATTATGCCTCCGCGTGCAGAGCCGGCCCTGACCAATGTGGTGCCCTAGGCAAGATTTTGGTTGGCGCCCGCTGCATCATCAATCATCGGGTTTTTACACTCACACAGACACTGCAAAGCTTTATGTTTTTGATATTTTTTTTTTGTAGAACGAAAACAACAGTAAAACAGTAAAATCTGTATTAAAGAAACAAATAAAAACCAAATGAATTATAAATATTACAGTATATCAATAAATATATTGCTCAAAAAATATTTTAAAACAATTTTAGATAAAGTAGTGCAGAGAACAACTTTTAAATATTAATAATAAATAAATATTGGTGTAGTGAGGTGGAGGGATATGATGGTGTAATGCTGCCTCACTGGAAGGTGATAAGGTTGAGAATGTGTCTTCTGGTGTCCCAGGATGTGTAGAAACAGGATTTAAATATTTCAAAGGAGCATCTGAAAGGAACAGAGGAGTAAATTTTTGTTTTAATATATATTTATTTTAAAAACTTGTTGAGCTAAGCGAATAATAGCACCTACTGGGATTGGGCAGTATGATGACAGTATTGTAAAATTGTGGCAGTATATTAACCATGTGACGTGACGCAACGTGCCAAATCTGTACTTTGGAAAATTTGGCACATTCTTTAAAAAGATCTGTGGGAGGGGTCAGCAGTTGGAGCTCACTGATTGGTTACGGAGTGGCGGTTGTACAGAGGGGAAAAAGCCATAATGACGACGAGTGCTAGTTATGAGTCAAGCGAACTGGTTTCAAAGAAATACAGCACTGCTACAGATTGGTATCATTAAAATCCTGTAAAGCTGCTTTGCGACAACTTGAGTTGTTAAAAGTGCTATACAAATAAACTTTGATTGATTGATTAAAAGGGAGAGTCAGCAATGTAGCGGACCACTTGGATTAATCACACAAACAATGCTCGGAGCTTCGACTGGTGTATCTTTATTCTCTCCTCCTTTTCGCCGCCGACATTTGACATCGTGAAAACTACAAAATGGATGTAAAAAAAATAAAAATAAAAATAAACACAAATGCCCTGGCACCATACCTCACAGATAATGCGTAGAACAGGGTCCAAACTTTAAACGAGGTTGAAGTTGGTTCCTTATTCGCTAGTGTCTTATTCGCACTTTCCGTTCCAACTTAAAAAAATAAAGCGGTAGTTTCATTATGTCGCCGCGATAGAATGTATTGTACGTTTCTATGGCTGTATCTCCTGATGCTTACATCATCTCAGAAATCTGACGAGCAGGTTTGATTGACCATATAAGTGACTGTATAAATCCAGAAGAAGAAGAGTTTTTACTGTAGAATATTTTTATAATCGTCCTGTGAAGTTGGCATGTCAGGCGAAAATGTACTATGCATACAGTGCATTGGTCTTAGTTTGTATGGCTGTATCTCCTGATTCTTACATCGTCTCAGAGATCTGACGAGCAGGTTTGATTGACCATATAAGTGACTGTATAAATCCAGAAGAAGGTTTTTTACTGTAGAATATTTTTTTTTATTGACCTGTGAAGTTGACATGTCAGGCGATAATGTACTGTGCATACAGTACATTTGTCTTAGTTTGTATGGCAGTATCTCCTGATTCTTACATCGTCTCAGAGATCCGACAAGCAGGTTTAGTTGACCATATAAGTGACTGTATAAATCCAGAAGAAGAAGGTTTTTTACTGTAGAATATTTTTTTAATTGACCTGTGAACTTGGCATGTCAGGCGATAGAATGTAATGTGCATATAGTGCAATGGTCTTAGTTTGTATGGCAGTATCTCCTGATTCTTACATCGTCTCAGAGATCTGACGAGCAGGTTTGATTGACCATATAAGTGACTGTATAAATCCAGAAGAAGGTTTTTTACTGTAGAATATTTTTTTTTATTGACCTGTGAAGTTGACATGCCAGGCGATAGATTGTACTGTGCATACAGTGCATTGGTCTTAGTTTGTATGGCTGTATCTCCTGATTCTTACATCGTCTCAGAGATCTGACAATCAGGTTTGATTGACCACATAAGTGACTGTATAAATCCAGAAGAAGAAGGTTTTTTACTGTAGAATATTTTTTTATTGACCTGTGAACTTGGCACATGAGTCGCAGCTCTTACTGAAAATGTAACCCAATAATAAAATATAGGGTATGATCCTGTAAGGAAATTAATCTACAGGGTCTGGGATATTGGAGTGAATAAATAAAATTTGTAGTTGATATAATTTAAATTATATTTGGGGCAGCTTAGAGACAACTCTAGCTCGCACTCAACTTAAGCACACAAATACGCAGACGAATGGAATTTTTTTCAAATGATGTCTATTAAAAATATATATATACTATGTTCATGAATAATAACAATATATATATATATATATATATATATATATATATATATATATATATATATATATATATATATATATATACCATACATTCATACACACATATATATATATATATATATATATATATATATATATACACAACAAACAAACCAAACAAAAAAAATGTCTTGTCTCCGGACTAACGCCGGATCCGTATGGAACAGTCTTACGATGACGGTGTTAGATGGAGCTCGAAAAAAATTGCAGTACTGGTGTCCAGCAAGTATATCTCTTGATCACTCTCAACAGTCCACTGATAAAGAAAAATGTGATAATTCAGACACAATATGTGGGTGTATATGCGATATAACCAGCAAATATAATATTTGCGCTGGATGCGAGTTCTCACGAGCAGCCACCAGACGTTTCACCTCACGGCGCTAAAACAGCACACTCACGTATCGACAATGTAATAAAATATACACTAGCAGCACTAATGGCCTGCTTAAATAAAATCACAAACAACTATACAATTTGAACTACAAGATATATACATTGGATGGCAGAAAAATTCAATATCAAATACATTTACAACAGTTAACAACAAAACTGAACTTGACGTTAACCACTGCATATCGGGCTAAGTTTCCCCATAGCTAGCATAACTGCGGTAAAGTTGGTTTCACGTTCGCATATTCGGAATTCTTTCTTCAATAATTTTAAGACAGTATCAGCAAAAGTGCCAAAATGTGCAAACTCTTATTTATGGCATACAAAACAAATACCTACAACTTTGTTTACGCCGGGAATATATATATTTTAAGTTGTAGACAACATTTTATTTAAAATGTACTATTGTGACCGTCTAAGGCACCGTCTACAAATTACATTAACACGGTTAACACGCATGCAAGTGGCGGTAGTAAAGGCCCCAGAGCACTGCACACTGTTTTTTTTTCTTCAATAATTTCAATAGCTTTTCAATGGTCCATCATAAGAGCACCAAACAAGTTGTATTACACAAAGTGCATCCTAAATAACAATCTATACATCAGAGATGGGTATTCATAGCTGTTATCTATGTGTTGTAGTCCATTGTTGTCTTATTATTTCAATAGCTTTTAAATAGTCCATCATAAGACCACCAAACAAGTTCTAATATATTAAGGGCATCTTAAATAAAAACCTACAACTTTTATATGGGTATTTCTACCTCTTACCTATTTGTGGTAGTGAGTTTTTAATCTTATAATTTCAATAGCTTTTTAACGGTGCATTATAAGACCACCAAACAAGATCTTATATATCAAGGGCATCCTAAGCAACAACCTAAAACACAGATATGGGTATTTCTACCTCTTACCTATTTGTGGTGGTGAGTTTTAATCTAAGAATTTTAATAGCTTTTAAACGGTCCATCATAAGACCATAAAACAAGTTCTCATATATTAAGGGCATCCTAAACAAAAACCTACATACCTTATATGTGTATTTCTACCTCTTGTCTATTTGTGGTGGTGAGTTTTAATCTTATAATTTCAATAACTTTTAAAGGGTCCATCATAAGAGCACCAATCAAGTTGTATTACATAAAGAGCATTCTAATCAACAACCTACAACACAGATATGGATATTTCTATCTCATACCTATTTGTGGTGGTGAGTTTTAATCTAAGAATTTCAATAGCTTTTAAATGGTTCATCATAAGACAATAAAACAAGTTCTTATACATTAAGGGCATCCTAAACAACAACCTACAATGCTTATATGTGTATTTCTACTTATTGCCTATTTGTGGTGGTGAGTTTGTGTCTTATAATTTCAATAGCTTTTAAACGGTGCATCATAAGTGCACCAATCAAGTTCTATTACATAAAGTGCATCCTAAGCAGCAACCTACAACACAGATATGGGTATTTCTACCTCTTACCTATTTGTGGTGGTGAGTTTTAATCTAAGAATTTCAATAGCTTTTAAACGGTGCATCATAAGACCACCAGTCAGGTTGTATTACATAAAGTGCATTCTAAACAACAACCTACAACACAGATATGGGTATTTCTACCTCTTACCTATTTGTGGTGGTGAGTTTTAATCTAATTTCAATAGCTTTTAAACGGTGCATCATAAGAGCACCAATCAAGTTGTATTACATAAAGGGCATTCTAATCAACAACCTACAACACAGACATGGGTATTTCTATCTCTTACCTATTTGTGGTGGTGAGTTTTTATCTTATAATTTCAATAGCTTTTAAACGGTCCATCATAAGAGCACCAATCAAGTTGTATTACATAAAGGGCATTCTAATCAACAACCTACAACACAGATATGGCTATTACTACCTCTTGTCTATTTGTGGTGGTGAGTTTTAATCTAAGAATTTCAATAGCTTCTAAACGGTCCATCATAAGACCACCATTAAGGTTGTATTACATAAAGGGCATCCTAAACAACAACCTACAACACAGATATGGGTATTTCTATCTCTTACCTATTTGTGGTGGTGAGTTTTCATCTTATAATTTCAATAGCTTTTAAACGGTGCATCATAAGTGCACCAATCAAGTTCTATTACATAAAGTGCATCCTAAGCAGCAACCTACAACTCAGATATGGGTATTTCTACCTCTTACCTATTTGTGGTGGTGAGTTTCTGTCTAATAATTTCAATAGCTTTTAAACGGTCCATCATAAGAGCACCAAACAAGTTGTATTACACAAAGTGTACCCTAAATAACAACCTACAACTTTCATATGGGTATTTCTACCTCTTACCTATTTGTGGTGGTCAGTGTTTGTTTGGAAACGTCAATAGCTTTTAAGTGGTCCATCATAAGAGCACCAAACAAGTTGTATTACATTAAGTACATCCTATACAACAACCTACAACTCAGATATGGGTATTTCTACCTCTTGTCTACTTGTGGTGGTGAGTTTTTATCTAAAAATTTCAATAGCTTTTAAACGGTCCATCAGAACAGCGCCAAACAAGTTGTATTACATTAAGTCCATGATGACCAGCAACCTACAACTCGGATATGGGTATTTCTACCTCTTACCTAATAGTGGTGATGAGTTTTAATCTAATTATTTCAATAGCTTTTCATAATACTCTGATTTTATGAACAGCACCTGCAAATACCCATGTCTGAGATGTAGGTTGTTGTTTAGGATGCACTGTGTAATACAACTTGTTTAGTGCTCTTATGATGGACCATATAAAGTCTGAGTACCTCAAATTGGTGCAAGGTACAAATACCTATGTAAGAGTTGTAGGTTGTTGTTTAGGATACCCTTTGTGTAATACAACTTGGTTGGTGCTCTTTTGATGGACTACTTAAAAGCTATTGAAATGATAAGATTAAAACTCACAACCACAAATAGACAAGAGGTAGAAATAACCATATTTGAGTTGTAAGTTGTTGTATAAGATTCCCTTAATATATAACAACTTGTTTTATGGTCTTATGATGGACCGTTTAAAAGTTATTGAAATTATAAGATAAAAACTCACCACCACAAATAGGTAAGAGGTAGAAATATCCATATGGGAGTTGTAGGTTGTTGCTTAAGATGCCCTTAATATATAACAAGTGGTTTTATGATGTTATGATGGACCGTTTTAAAGCTATTGAAATTATAAGATAAAAACTCATCACCACAAATAGGTAAGAGGTAGAAATATCCATGTCTGAGTTGTAGGTTGTTGTTTAGGATGCCCTTTATGTAATACAACTTGTTTGGTGGTCTTCTGATGTACCATTTAAAAGCTATTGAAATTATTAGACAGAAACTCACCACCACAAATAGCTAAGAGATAGAAATACCCATATCTGAGTTGTAGGTTGTTGCTTAGGATGCCCTTAATATATAACAAGTTGTTTTATGGTCTTATGATGGACCATTTTAAAGCTATTGAATTCTTAGATTAAAACTCACCACCACAAATAGGTAAGGGGTAGAAATACCCATGTCCGAGTTGTAGGAGGTTGTTGTTTAGGATGCCCTTTATGTAAAACAACTTGATTGGTGCACTTATGATGCACTGTTTAAAAGCTATTGAAATTCTTAGATAAAAACTCACCCCCACAAAAAGACAAGAGGTAGAAATACCCACGTTAGAGTTGTAGGTTGTTATTTAGGGTGCACTTTGTATAATACAACTTGTTTGGTAGTCTTATGATGGACCATTTAAAAGCTTTTGAACTTAGAAGATTAAAACTCACCACCCCAAATAGACAAGAGGTAGAAATACACATATAAGGGTTGTAGGTTTTTGTTTAGGATGCCCTTAATATATGAGAACTTGTTTTATGGTCTCATGATGGTCTATTTAAAAGCTATTGAAATTATAAGATAAAAACTCACCACCACAAATAGATAAGAGGTAGAAATACCCATATCTGTGTTGTAGGTCGCTGGTCATCATGTACTTAATGTAATACAACTTGTTTGGTACTCTTAAGATGGATGGTTTAAAAGCTATTGAAATTCTTTGATTAAAACTCACCACCACAAATAGGTAAGAGGCAGAAATACCCATATCCAATCAAATCAAATATATTTGTATAGCGCTTTTCACAACATATCTGTGTTGTAGGTTGTTGTTTAGAATGCACTTTATGTAATACAACCTGACTGGTGGTCTTATGATGGACCGTTTAAAAGCTATTGAAATTATAAGATTAAAACTCACCACCACAAATAGGTAAGAGGTAGAAATACCCATATAAAAGTTGTAGGTTGTTATTTAGGGTGCACTTTGTATAATACAACTTGTTTGGTGGTCTTATGATGGACCGTTTAAAAGCTATTGAAATTATAAGATAAAAATTCACACACCACAAATAGACAAGAGGTATAAATAGCCATATCTGAGTTGTAGGTTGTTGTTTAAGATGCCCTTAATAAAAAAGAACTTGTTTTATGGTCTTATGATGGACTGTTTAAAATCTATTGAAATTATAAGACGAAAACTCACCACCACAAATAGGTAAGAGATAGAAATACCCATATCTGTGTTGTAGGTTGTTGTTTAGGATGCCCTTTATGTAATACAACCTGAATGATGGTCTTATGATGGACCGTTTAGAAGCTATTGAAATTCTTAGATTAAAACTCACCACCACAAATAGACAAGAGGTAGAAATATCCATATATGTGTTGTAGGTTGTTGATTAGAATGCCCTTTATGTAATACAACCTGAATGATGGTCTTATGATGGACCGTTTAGAAGCTATTGAAATTCTTAGATTAAAACTCACCACCACAAATAGACAAGAGGTAGAAATATCCATATCTGTGTTGTAGGTTGTTGATTAGAATGCCCTTTATGTAATACAACTTGATTGGTGCTCTTATGATGCACAGTTTAAAAGCTATTGAAATTATAAGATGAAAACTCACCACCACAAATAGACAAGAGGTAGAAATAGCCATATCTGTGTTGTGGGTTGATGATTAGAATGCCCTTTATGTAACACAACTTGATTGGTGCTCTTATGATGCACCGTTTAAAAGCTATTGAAATTATAAGATGAAAACTCACCACCACAAATAGGTAAGAGATATAAATACCCATATCTGTGTTGTAGGTTGTTGTTTAGGATGCCCTTTATGTAATACAACCTGAATCGTGGTCTTATGATGGACCGTTTAAAAGCTATTGAAATTCTTAGATTAAAACTCACCACCACAAATAGGTAAGAGGTAGAAAAACCCATATCTGAGTTGTAGATTGTTCTTTAGAATGCACTTTGTGGAAAACAACTTGTTTGGTGGTCTTATGGTGGACCATTGAAAAGATATTGAAATTATTGAAAGAAAAAAAAAGTGCCCAGTGCTCTGGAACCTTTAAGACCGCCACTTGCGTCCGTGTTAACCGTGTTAAGGTAATTTGTAGATGGTGCCTTAGACGTTGCAGAGGCGACAGCAGTACATTTAAAATAACATGTTATCTACAATTAAAATACGCATATTCCTGACGTAAACAGAGTTGTAGTTGGTTGTTTATGTTGCCAGAAATTAGAATTTTTATATTTTGGCACTTTTGCTATAATTGTCTTAAAGCTATTGAAGAACGAATTCTGAATATGCGAACGTGAAACCAACTTTACCGCAGTGCTAGCATAAAGCACAACGTGGTCGGTACATATTTTAGAACTCAGAAATAAAATAACTCTACTAAGTAATAATAATAAAATAACAAAGACATTTTCTTACCTGATAAAGAAAAATTTGATAATTCAGACACAATATGTGGGTGTATATGCGATATAACCAGCAAATATAATATTTGCGCTGGTTGCGAGTTCTCACGAGCAGCCACCAGAGAGAAGCCTCTCGCTGCAGCCTGCAGGAAGGCGGAGTTGGACATCCAACCCCGCCCACATCCAACTCCACCCTCTTTTCAAGTCCGAAGCCACGCCCATGTTACGTTCGAAACTCGGACTGTTTTTGCTCCGAGTAAACAGAACTGCCAGAACTATTTACGTGTGTTTTATAAGTGTTTTAAGTGCAGAAGTGCATTTTAAGTGCATTTTCAAGTACTTTAGCCTAAATTCCAGCACTTTTCAAATCTGAAACACAATACAACATTAAAATTGGTCAGGTAAATGTTCCTTCCTCTGTGTTTGAGGGGTGTTTCTTTATACTACCACATATCGTTTCAGGAGGACACTGCAAAGAATGTGACGCGCGCGAGTTGCGCGGAGTCGCGCACTACGGTCACTCACGAAAGTACATCTAGCTTTATAGGGGAGACACGGAAAGGCATCGCTAAAAAGGAGAGCTCTTATGTGATTTAGGAATGTGGATCTTGTGTTTAAAAATGTCTTTTATAGAATTATTTGTTCAATTAATTGGTTCAACGCAGACAGATTTCTTCATAACTTATAATTGGTAGGCTTGAAAGTTACCGGATCGAGGCAGACAGTTCCCGGAACGTACCCTTCAAAATGAAAGAGTTCCAACAGGATCCGGCTCAAATTAAGCCCTGATTACACCCCTTCTCCATTACCAACATTACCAACATACCCCTTCTCTATCACCAACATTATCAGTAAACATTTTAATTGTGTACTTATAGTAGCAGAGTTGCCAACTCTCACGCATTGAGCGTGAGACACACGCATTTGACCGTCTTCACACGCTCTCACGCCACACATCCTATTTCTCACGCCGAAAAAAATCTAGTTTATTTACCTCTGATCTACATCTATGATTCAATGAGTTACTAGTTCGCTCTGGCGCCAACCACCGGCGATCGATCTATCGCGATATAACACTTAATTTGTGTCCATTTTACATCCCCCCGTCAACATTTTACGTTCGCCACCCAATAAATAAAAATAATGAATAACATACGTGGAACGATACACAAAGTAAACGAGGTATGTGTAAGTTAAGCGCAACGACGTGTCTCTTGAACACTTGTGAGTTATTATGCGTATTTTCAAGTACCACTTATTCTCGAATGAAGAAGTAGTGGGTTGGCGCACGACAGCGCATTAGAGGGTGGAGTTGGATGTGGGCGGGGTTGGATGTCCAACTCCGCCTTCCTGCAGGCTGCAGCGAGACATACTTGCCACCAGACGTTTCACCTCTCACGGCGCTAAAACAGCACACTCACGTGACCTAGAGGGGGTGCTGCATTATGCCAAACTAAAAGAATTTTTTTTTCTTGAATAAAACAAATAGCAACAAGAAATAATTTATTAAATACACCACTTTGTGGGTGGGTTACAAAAACAACAACAATCACATCTCCCTTCGTTTTAAATTAAATAAATCACTCTTTTGGATTAATACAATTTTTCTTCCTACCTCCTTCTGCTTCCAAGGGCGCTAAGTTTAAACTTTGTTTTTACATTTGACATACAACAACACAAAAAAACGAAGCAAACTACAGTAAAATATCTTCCACAAGTGTCAACAAGGAATATAACAAGTAATTCGTTTGTTCTTGTGTTTTTTCAAAATCTGGAGCAACGTACATCGAACGCGCACAGAAGAACTCGCGCCGAAAGTTTAGTTCAACGATAACAGGAGGTAGCAGAATAAGCAAATATTCAATAATAAACAAATAAATAAATAAATAAATAAATAAATATAAGGGTGCCATTTACAAGCAAACCTATATGAGTCAGTGTGTAAGATCTGCTTGTGTAAGATCTGCAACATCCTTCACCAAAGATGGAAACACATCAACATGCATTCTCATATTAAAACGAAGCACCCTTCAAGTACAACATACAGTATAGTGTAATTCACCATATTATATTACCTTTGGTTTCTTCCTCCTCTTTTCTCATTTTTCTCCCCTGGGCACCAGAGAACTTCAGTCTTTTGGCATCTTTCCGGAGAGATGACACTCACTCTGTGGCGTTGTTTTTCCCCCACAGAGAAACAGTAACGATGTGTGCAGAGCGAGTGGGGGGAGGGGGCTGCGCGGGTGATGGGTATCGTGTGCTATTATAATTATTAATTTGACTAATATTATTAAACAATGAAGTTGTGATTATGTGGACTTTGCTTGTTTTCATATTTATGAATTGTTCATTTGTAAATAAATAAATAAATAAATTACGCATTCACGCGAGCGCCCCTCTGGACAACGGTGTTGTGTCCGATTCAGTTCCCCCTCCAATTCATGTTTCTTGTGCTCGCGGGCGCGCGCGTTCATGAAAAAATTCAGCGAGCGACAGATTCCTGAAACTACGGAAGCCGAAACACAACAAGATGCGGTTTATTACGAAATCTGCTTTGACAAAGAGATTTATGCGGGTATTCCCTTATTATAATTTTGACTATTGCAACCAAAAAGCTAACGGCATGATTTGCGCGTTTTACTGACAACAACAAACATGTTAAAGGAGACACGTATGGATTTTAATATTGGTAAACGTTAGCCAACATAAGTGAATAAAACGTTTACACGCGGCTATGTAATATTACTCCGAGATTATTCTCATAAAGGAAAAAACATGTCCTTATTTCGGCTTTATTAAGTTCATATAATAGACGAGGTTCTAGGGGGATACAATTATTTACTGATCATTAAAACAAGCTTTGAATAATTTCAGTGAGTGCAAGAGACCAGCTTCTGTAGGGGGGGAACATTTTCAGATAGGTAGAATAGCTCGTCTAAATCTGTTCCCCTGCTATATTTACCTTACTGTTCACAGGTGGAATGTCTCTCCCATTGAAAGCACAGAAAACTATTTTTCAATACACATAGTAAGGGTAAGCATGTGTAACTTTAATCAGTAAAACAAATTATTTACATGTTCACATTCAATGCATGCTGTGCATACATAGTCATTGTCCATGTTTTCTCGGATGCTGGTTGTTAGTTCATGTTGATGTTTCCACAGGTCTGTATGTTTCTTTAGCCTGGTCTGTATCTTTAACCTGTTTTTAGTTCAATCCCTGCTTCATGTTATTTGTATTATAGCTTTATTTTGCTCTTGTTTCTGTCGTGGTTACTATGATTTTCTATGTCTTTGCGTGCTTGTTACGTTTCTGTTTCAGACTGCCCTCATAATTTGACCCTGTACCGTTCTTACAATTCTGCCTATATGGATTTCCCTTAATAAATCTCTATCTACTCAGCACTTGCGTCCGCCTCGTTATCGTTACAGAGAGTGGGATTTATTTAAACTATATTTAAACACTGCTCATTCTAAGTATAGGTAGTTTATTTAAAAATTGTTCATGTAGCATTATTCTTTCGCCCTCATCACACCTCAAAATACATTTAATTGTGTACCAATTTACTATATGTACCAATTTACTACATCGCTATTGTGACGTGTTTACGTAGTCTACGTGCATCGTCTGCGTCTGTGGATATTTCGTGGTGATAGCTATGTCATGTGATAATCCGTCTCACCTGTGAATCGTCTCGTAATCACCTGGGGTTAATGTGGTTTGTCTATTTAATGTGCGCTCGCGCAGTGTCCTGTGCTCGTCGTTGTCTAAAGTCTACCCGTTGAGTGTTTGTGTTTGTTTCTCGTGCGCTATTGCGCAACTTCAGTGGAGATTAAAAGTGACGTCTGTCATAAAAACCGAGGATTCTGTGTCTCGTCCTTGGCTGCGCCCGAACGTCACAATAGCGATGTAGTAAATTGGTACATATAGTAAATTGGTACACAATTAAATGTATTTTGAGTTGTGATGAGGGCGAAAGAATAATGCTACATGAACAATTTTTAAATAAACTACCTATACTTAGAATGAGCAGTGTTTAAATATAGTTTAAATAAATCCCACTCTCTGTAACGATAACGAGGCGGACGCAAGTGCTGAGTAGATAGAGATTTATTAAGGGAAATCCATATAGGCAGAATTGTAAGAACGGTACAGGGTCAAATTATGAGGGCAGTCTGAAACAGAAACGTAACAAGCACGCAAAGACATAGAAAATCATAGTAACCACGACAGAAACAAGAGCAAAATAAAGCTATAATACAAATAACATGAAGCAGGGATTGAACTAAAAACAGGTTAAAGATACAGACCAGGCTAAAGAAACATACAGACCTGTGGAAACATCAACATGAACTAACAACCAGCATCCGAGAAAACATGGACAATGACTATGTATGCACAGCATGCATTGAATGTGAACATGTAAATAATTTGTTTTACTGATTAAAGTTACACATGCTTACCCTTACTATGTGTATTGAAAAATAGTTTTCTGTGCTTTCAATGGGAGAGACATTCCACCTGTGAACAGTAAGGTAAATATAGCAGGGGAACAGATTTAGACGAGCTATTCTACCTATCTGAAAATGTTCCCCCCCTACAGAAGCTGGTCTCTTGCACTCACTGAAATTATTCAAAGCTTGTTTTAATGATCAGTAAATAATTGTACCCCCCTAGAACCTCGTCTATTATATGAACTTAATAAAGCCGAAATAAGGACATGTTTTTTCCTTTATGAGAATAATCTCGGAGTAATATTACATAGCCGCGTGTAAACGTTTTATTCACTTATGTTGGCTAACGTTTACCAATATTAAAATCCATACGTGTCTCCTTTAACATGTTTGTTGTTGTCAGTAAAACGCGCAAATCATGCCGTTAGCTTTTTGGTTGCAATAGTCAAAATTATAATAAGGGAATACCCGCATAAATCTCTTTGTCAAAGCAGATTTCGTAATAAACCGCATCTTGTTGTGTTTCGGCTTCCGTAGTTTCAGGAATCTGTCGCTCGCTGAATTTTTTCATGAACGCGCGCGCCCGCGAGCACAAGAAACATGAATTGGAGGGGGAACTGAATCGGACACAACACCGTGCCCCTAGCATTTGCCTATAGGCCTATCGCCTAATGTAAGGGCCGGCCCTGACCAGTATGTTTTGATATAATCAAATGACGATGGAGTGTTGGAGTTATCGGACAGAGTTGATCAAATCAGAGTTAATCCAACTAAATGAATCCCGCAAAGATGTAATTAAACTCTTGAATTTCTCTTGGCGAAAGATGTACACGGTGAGCATACTGGTAGCGATACTGCTAGCTAGCTCTCCATAATTAGACAATGAGGATTAAAAGCAATGCCTGATTATATCAAAACAATAAATCAAATCAAATCAAATATATTTGTATAGCGCTTTTCACAACACATGTTGTCACAAAGCGCTTTACAGGATTTACAAGGTTAACAATACTATGGGTCCAAATCCCTAATGTATATAAATGTAATATAATGTAATATAAATTTATATAAATGTAATATAAATTTAAACATTCATTCATTCATAATGAGCAAGCCAAGGGCGACAGTGGCAAGGGAAAACTCTATGATGGTGGGGAATAGGAAGAAACCTTGGGAGGACCAAGACTCAAAAGGGAACCCATCCTACATTGCTTACTTTCACCTTCGAAACATCGCCAAGGTCCGAGACAGGTCCGGAGTGGGACACTTTTTCAGCCCGGGAGTTTCATGCCCAAATTCGGCCCAAAATTATTTTTCCCTCCCAATCGGCCCAAACTAGAGATTGACATGAGCCGGCCCATCGGGAATCCTCCCGAATCTCCCGATTAGCCACTCCGGCTCTGGTCCGAGATATGCTCTCTCCTGCTGACGGTGAAAAACTTGTCCATGCATTTATCACATCAAGGCTAGATTATTGTAACGCTGTTCTATCTGCTCTTCCAAAGAGCTCAATTTCTCACCTACAGCGAGTTTTGCATAGTTTTAAAAACAGTCTCAAAACATTCCTGTTTAGATCTGGTTTTAGTTAAGAAACTCTCAATCTTATTTACTTTATTACATTATGTTGTCTATTATTTTCTAAATCTAATTATCTTAATAGTTTTATCTTATTTACTTTACTTTTTTATTATCTTATTTACTTTACTTTTTTACTTTTTATGTTATATAAATATTTTTATCTTTAATTTCTTTTAACATTTTCTTTTTGTCTTTTTGTCTTATCTCCTTTAATGTTTCTTTTTATTTATACTGTAAAGCACTTTGAGTTGCATGTATGTATGAAAGGTGCTATACAAATAAAGATTATTATTATTATTATTATTATTATTATTATTATTATTATTATTATTATTATTATTATTATTATTGGGCGGCCCGTTAACACAAATTACAAATTACAAATGACACAAAAACAAATTATACAGATGAATACACAAGTTACAAACAAATTACACAATCAGGCTAAGTATAAGGTAACTAGAATGAAAGTTCTGGGTGTTGATATTGTTAATGTAAATGTCTTGTGTTGAAAGCCAGGTTTTCGTTCCGTGTCGGAGTGATGATACTGGGGGGTGTTCCAAGAAGCGGGTTAAGCGAGAAAACCCGGGTAAGACAACTCAGAGTTCAGGGTTAAGTTTAGAGTTTGTTAACCCCGCTTTCTGGAATACCCCCCTGGTATTGTAGGCTCCGACTGCAGTGTTACTCCCCAGCTGAACCTCGGAGAAGAAAGATATGTGATGTGGTAAATATGTAACAGATTATTCAAAGGCCAAACTAAACATAAGTATTTAGTCGAGTTTTAAACATTGAGACTGTGTCTGAGTCCCGAATAAAGGCAGGAAGATTATTCCACATATTATATAATTAATATAATTCCATTATATAGGTTTTACAGTAAAACCTATATCTGTGTCATATATTGTGGCTACTCCACCTCCACGCCCTGCGGGGCTGATGAACATAACTGTATCCAGGAGGAGCTGCTTCATTAAAACTTACATATTCGTTTACTCTAGCCCAGTGGTTCCCAAAGTGGGGGGCGCGCCCCCTAGGTGGGGCGCGGAGCTATTGCAGGGGGGGCGCGGAGCTTGAAAGTAAAACGTGCACATGTGTCAATATTAGGGATGCACCGATTCCGATATTAATATCTGAAAAAATTCTAGATCGGGTATCGGGGACAATGTGACCGATCCATAAAAACAGATCTATTCACTCTAATTATATGCTTGTATTGCTTGCTTTTCGGAGTTAGTTCAACCCTAATACTCGCGCTGGTGGTATTCCACTTAGTCCGTTTATTTGCTGGTTGACCAAAATAAACCTGGGCTCCAGCAATACTTCACTGTTCATACATGAACTGGTGAGTTCTCCAAAGCTCATTTAATGCGTTACTTACAGAAATAAATTAAAGAGCAGTGGTCTGACTCGGTCTACGGCGGAAAGCTAAAAAAACAATATTCCATACGCACGCTCAACTCGCTCCCTTAAAGAGACAGTACACATATTTCTGGCCGTTACATGCTTTGTGCTCTGCGTGATGTCTGCGCTTGCAAACTAGCCGCATATGTATTGCTGTTTCTCTTATTTCATCTCCTTATTTATTTTAAATTACATTTAGAATTCTTGAACCATTTAAAATGTTTCTTGCAGTTAATTTTTTTCATGTTTGACCAAAGTTGTGAACCTATTGTTTTTGTAAGTTTTCAACACATCCCTAGTCAATATGGGGGGGGGGGGGGGCGCAAAAATATTCTCATCTACTAAAGGGGGGCACGGCAGAAAAAGTTTGGGAACCACTGCTCTAGCCCATGTCTCTGTTAAACAGAGTGCATTTAGTCTGTTATCTGAGATTATTTCGTTTACTATCACAGCTTTTGATGCAAGCGATCTAATGTTTAGAAGTCCTAGCCTTAGCTTAATATTGCTGCTCACTTCATGTTGATTATTAAATTTTAATTAGATTTTTAAAACATATCGCCCTGTTATTCCTATACCTGCCACGGTTAACAGACACAGTTTGGTAGGTAGGGAAGTAAGTTCTACGTAGCTGGGTAGGGAAGTAAGACCAATACTGGTCTTCAAACTTTATTTGGATTACGTCACGGGTTTTGCGTTGGTGCACTTTATTCATTAACTCCTACATTTTCAATGAGACTGTGTGATCGCGTCCTTCTTTTACGTGCGCTCCATTGCTGGTCACATCTGAACTTAATTTCTACAATGGTTTTAATATTCAAAGGCTCTACAGCAGGGGTCGGAAACCTATGGCACGCGGGCCACTGTTGGCACGCCGAGGCATAATCACTGGCACGCGACACGCTGGACCAGCAACAGCAAAAAATATATAATATAATATAATATAATACTTAATTTGTGTCCACTTACAACCCCCCCTCCGCTAACAGTTTACACTCGCCACATATAGGCCTATATATGATGCAGGCATCCCAAGTTGCAAAAGTTGATTTCAGGTTCAGGGAGGTTACCCCCCCCGGAGGTTAAGTTGTTGAGCGGGGGGGGGTGGGGGGGCGGCGAATATAAGTAAGTTGTTGAGCGGAGAACAGGCCAATCAGAACCCCTCTCTCTCCTTCCCACTCGCGATTAGAGAAAAAAAGTCTGTCGCCCGTGTGCGCGTTTGTGTGGGTCACTCGTTCTGAATTCCGGGAGATTATATGTGACTCGCGGGTTTCAGGGAGACACTACCGAAATGCGGGAGACTCCCACAGCTTCCGGGAGACTTGGGATGTCTGTATGATGCAATACGTGCAATAAAGGAAAAAAGAAAACATTAAAGTGCCGTTCCAGAATAACAAGTGAGAGAAGTATTTTAAACTTTGATTTAAAAATGTTTAAAGTCATGGCTCTTCTAATGTTTTTATTCAGCTACTTTTGTGCAATAGCGGCATATACTTCTGTTTAAAGAGCTTCTCCGTGCAGTTTACGCCTTCTTTTGGCAGATCTGTTAAGATGATTGGCTGCAGTAAAAAATGATTGACAGCTAACTCTGGCTGATAATTGGCTTAATAAAAATTGATTGACAACGAAAGTCTAGTATCTGATTGGCTGCAGTCAAAAATGATTGACACATGCTCCGCCCTTTACCCACGCCCACCGGGGCTCCGGCCTGCAGCATTACATATATGGGGGTGTACGGGGGTACAGCGACAGGTGATGCCAAATATTACGGAGCCCGTAAAGTGACATAATGTAAAAAATATAATAATGCGTGGCCACGACTTACTAACGCGTGCGAACAAGATAATTAAGTATTATTTTATATACAACCAGGTTTACCTTCCTTGGGCAGTCAGTTCGCGAACATCCTTGGGATCTGCTTGCTTTGCTGTGAAAAAATAAACTTTGTTGCCACGTGTGAAAGGCGACATTAGTATCTCGTTCCCACGCGTTAATAAGTTGTGGCCACGGGTTATTATTTTTTAACATGATGTCACCTTACGGGCTCCGTAAAATATAGTAAAATCCATTTTAAAAACTGTCTTGTCAATGGATTCAATGGATGGAGCCAGATCTGTAAACGTGAGAAGCCGCTTTCACCATTCCAGATGGCTCAGTCAAAACCATTACGTCTTAATGAACCAATAAATAACACCAGCGGCAAAAATGAGTGTAAAAAATACCAGGGTTCACGTGTTTTTATTTTGTAGCCGGCAGGGCTAATTACGAGGGACGTACTTTTAATTTGAAGTCTGTCTCCGGGGTGAGAGAGACTTTTAATATGAAAGCCGAGTGTGGTGGTGGCCATGTCTAAAGGGGTATATTAGTCCCGCGACAGGTGGTCAAAAGATTGTGTGGTCTCGTTTGGTCTCCACCGGTCGCGTGCAGCTCTCCATTCTGGTTAAAGGCTGATAGTCAAGAGATTCCCCTGTTCTTGTGCATTTTTAAGGTTGGTTAGCAAAAGCAGGAAGTAAAGGGTGGATTGTGGAAACTGCAGTTTTAATGTTCGAATGAGGATCATCCCTTGAGTGGATACTGGCCCACATTTGGCTTGGATGTCGGGGGAAGCATGAATGGACCAGTTTAATATCGGTTTAACATAGCCATTAACAAACAGGTATGAGATTGTTAACTTTTATTTGTTGGTTAAACTAGCTTAAACTATCCTTTTTTTAAAGAAGTAGTTGTGTTCTGTCCCGCACACTTGCAGCGGGATTTGTTAGTTTGTTTAACCCCAGTTTGTCAACATTTTAATTCTCTTGCGCCACAAGGGGGCAGCCTTGCTACATTTGTTCTCCTGTTTTCGTTTAAATCGCGCCATCTAACGGTTAGTGGCTATAAGCAGCAAGGAGATTAGGAAGCAGCCATTCGAGCACAAAAATAAATCTTCATATCACCTGTGAGCCTTGGCAAATCATAATCTGTAAGTGTAAGAACTACACAATAGCTTGTCGTATGTTAAATAGCATTTTTTGTCTGTTTGATTGTAGTTTCTTTTACGATTCTGTTCACCAGTTTTATGACACATTTATGTAGATTGTCGATTCTCTTTTTGTTACAGTTTTACAGTAAAAGGGGTCTCAGTAAAGAACAAAACAACGTTACATCGTCTCATCATTGCTGAGTCCTTTAATGTTTAGCTCGCTGTCTAGGTTGATTACAGAACAGTTAACTGAGGGCAGAAGAGTAAAAAGATTATCTACACGTCAAGTGCAACACCAGAGATAATTGATTCGGTAACTCAGGATGTCACACCCCAGGAGCACGCCACCTCTCTCCCAGTTTGAAGTCAGGTCAGAGTGCCATTCGTCTGCTTCACGCCGGTCCAGTGGCTCAAATGTGAGTCAGGCTGCAGCACAAGCACGGGCTAACGCAGAGGCTGCCCGAACCAGAGCGCAGTACGCCAAACACCAAATAGACATGGAGGTCGAAAAGGCACGCATTGAGGCAACACTGAATGCTCTGAAGGAGGAGGGTGAGGCTGAAGCAGCCCTTGCCCTTGCTCCCACCAGAGGACAGCCAAATTCGACATCCAAGCACATCAGGTCAGACGAACCACCCTTCCAGCACAGACCACCACAGGCCCCACGAACTGAAATCTCAGACTTAGCAGCCTACCTGGCACGCCGTGATCTACTCACAGCAGGTTTCAAAGTTTGACAACAAGCCAGAAACCTACCTGTCCTGGAAGTCTATGTTCTTTAATGCCACTGAAGGTCTCAACCTCAAAGCAAGCGAAGAGCTCGATTTACTTACCAAGTGGCTCGGTGGGGAGTCACTCCAACACGCTATGAGGATCAGAGCAGTCCACGTGAACAATCCTGAGACTGGTCTTCTGCGTCTCTGGCAACGGCTCGATAAGAATTATGGCTCTCCAGAGGTAATCGAGGCATCTCTGTTTAAACGCCTAGAGAATTTCCCAAGGATTTCCAACAAGGACACTTACCTGTTACAGGAGCTAGCGGATCTCCTTCTTGAGTTACAATATGCAAAAAACGAAGGCTACTTGACAGGCCTTAGCTTCCTTGACACTTCAAAGGGAATAAACCCAATAGTTGAAAAACTTCCTTAGTGTCCAAGAGTCATGGGTCAGACAGGGGTCAAAATACAAAAAAGACAATGACGCTGTCTATCCACCTTTTTCCTACTTCGTCCAGTTTGTCAATGACCATGCAGAAATGAAAACAGATCCAAGCTTCATGTTGCAAGCTCACAGCACACTATCCCCAAAAGGTAAGAAGACAAGCTCAATTCAGAGTTCCTGTTGCAGTAAGTAAAAGAGACATTAACAAAACTGACAAGGATGCTGTATTGCTTTCTCTCAGTCCAGACAAGCAATGTCCCATACATCGGAAGCCACATGCACTAGCAAAATGTAGAGGCTTCAGACTGAAAACATTAGATGAGAGGAAGAGGTTACTTAAAGAACACTCTATTTGTTACAAATGCTGCTCATCTACAAATCCCCAAGCAAAGGACTGTAAAGCCATTATCTACTGCTCCGAATGCAATAGCAGTGGTCACATTTCAGCCATGCATGGAGGATCACCACCCCCATGGTCGCTCAAAGACTCCGATACAACACCACAGAGTCATGGTGAGGAGTCTGGCTCACCAAGCTCCACAATTACCTCATCCAGTTGCACAGAAATATGCGGCCCAGGCTTCCGAGGAAAGTCATGCTCAAAGATTTGCTTAGTTAATGTGTATCCCAGAGCATTCCCAAAAGAAAAGAGAAGAATGTATGCAATGTTAGATGACCAAAGCAACGTGTCACTGGCTAGGTCTGCCTTTTTTGATATTTTTTGTGTACAAGGTAGCGCACTCCCATACACTATGAAGACGTGCACTGGCTTATCTGACACAAAAGGGTGCAGAGCTAATGGCTTTGTCATTGAGCACATCAATGAAAAGGTATCTATGCTGTTGCCAACACTCACCGAATGCGACCAGATTCCAGACAACAGAAATTATACCTACCCCAGAGGCAGCCGCCGCTCACCCCCATCTGCGACCAATAGCAACACAGATACCATCACTAGATCCATCAGCAGATATTCTTCTCCTCCTGGGGAGAGACATCATTCAAGCTCACAAGGTCCGCAGTCAGGTAAATGGCCATCACGATGCACCTAACCCTAGCTCAGTGCCTGGATTTAGGGTGGGTAATCAGGAGATGTTTGCCTCTCAGGGGCCCATAAACCCACTGTGAACTCTTTCAAGACTAATGTTTTCAGTAATGGCCGACACAGCTTTTTCTCTCCCTGTGAAAATGTGGTCCACATTAAAGAGAATTTCACAGAGAAAAGCTCCCCCTCTAAAGATGCAAAATATGAGCTAGGTAGACGTCTTTTCCAGCAAACTACAGACGATGAGAAGTTTGCACTCTCGGTTGAAGATGCGCTTTTCTTGAACATTATGGATAAAGAATTTACCAAAGATGACTGAAATAACTGGGTGGCTCCACTCCCATTTCGTTTCCCAAGACAGCTTCTACCCAACAAGGAACAAGCTCTCAGTCGTTTGATGTCACTTCGGAAAACGCTGACAAAGAAAACTGTGATGAAAGAGCATTATGTGAAATTCATGGAGAAAATCTTCAGGAAGGGTCATGCTGAATCTGCCCCTCCTCTTGCACCAGATCAAGAATGCTGGTATCTCCCGAGCTTTGGCATTTACCATCCTCAAAAGCCAGACAAAATCAGAATAGTGTTTGATTCAAGTGCCCACTGTAACAACGTGTCTCTCAATGATGTACTGCTTAAAGGGCCAGACCTCAACAACAGTCTCGTAGGCGTGCTGATCCATTTCCGGTCTGACCCATATGCAGCTATGGCAGATATGGAGCAGATGTTTCACAATATTCTAGTCAGAGATCACCACAACTACCTTCGCTTCTTGTGGTTTAAAGATCACAATCTGGATGGAGAAGTGCAGGAGTTCAGAATGACGGTCCAAGTATTCGGAAACTGCCCATCACCATCTGTTGCCATCTATGGGCTGAAGAGAACAGCTGTAGAGGGAGAGACTGAATATGGGGGTGATGTGAGGCAATTCATTGAACGTCACTTTTATGTAGATGACGGACTGAAGTCATTCTGTTCCCCAGATGAAGCCATTGATGTGCTGCGCAGAACTCAGAAAATGCTGGCACAATCTAACATACGTCTGCACAAAATAACATCTAACTGTTCAGCCATCACCAGTGCCTTCCCAAATGAAGACCTCGCAACTAGCATGCAGGACCTTGAACTAGGACAGACTTCACCACACATGCAGCGCACCTTAGGCTTGTGCTGGGACCTGTCCGCAGACCTGTTCAAATTCCAGGTAGCAAGCAGTGAAAAGCCTTTCACCAAACGTGGTGTACTGTCAGCAGTGATGTCAGTAACGCGTTACTCTAATCTTACCACTTTTTTTCGGTAACGAGTAATATAACGCGCTATTATTTCCAGGCCAGTAATCAGATTAAAGTTACTTACACGTAACTGTGCGTTACTATTTTTATTTTCCCTAGTAAAAATATATACATTTGCTTTCTTCTTGGCTCAGTTCTACTTTTGTGTCTGACCCTAGCGCTCGACTCCGCACGCTGCCCGCGACCCTGTGAGAGCGCGAGCACGTTTTACAAGTCATTTTTTACAGCGTCCTCCTGTAACGATATGTGGTAGCATAAAGAAACACCCTCAAAACAGGGGAAGGGACATTTACCTGAAGAATTTTAATGTTGCTTTGTGTTCCATGTTTGAAAAGTGCTGGAATTTTGACTAACGTAGCCTACATTAAAATGCTTGAAATTGTAATGGTATTTCGTTTCACAAGCTGTCTGACTGAACAGTTCGCTTGTATTACGTTTACAAATAAATTTACAAATAATACCGCGCAGCTACACAAACGTAATGTCAGGAGATACTGTAGCGACTCCTACTCCTCATGGCGAGTCTTGCCCTTTAAGTGACACTGGGGAGGCGGCGACGGCGCGTGCCAGGGTTGCGTTATCAATAAAGTTTCCCTCCTCTGGATTTTTGGATTAAGCAGTTTCTGCCTCGGTTACCGAACCTGCTTCAATACATTGTTACTGTTAAAAATGCACTTCCAATAAAATGAGTATTGGAAAAATGTATTTTGCTGCTGAATGTAACTATTAAAGTAACTTGTAATCTAACGTAGTTACTTTTAAAATCAAGTAATCAGTAATGTAACTAAGTTACTTTTAAAAGGAGTAATCAGTAATCGGATTACTTTGTCAAGGTAACTTATCCATCACTGACTGTCAGTCATTAACAGTTTGTATGACCCCCTTGGCTTTGCTGCACCTGTCATTATTGAAGGCAGAACCATATTGAGAGACATTGCATCAGATGTGTGCGACTGGGACACTGAACTGCCAAAAGAAAAACAGGATCATTGGCAAAGGTGGAAAGACTCTTTAAAACACTTGCAACAGCTTAAAATCCCCAGAATGTACACCTCCATTCCACTGTCTGCTGCACAGAGAAAAGAGGTAAATGTTTTCTGTGATGCTTCCACTAAGGCAGTAGGTGCTGTTGCCTATCTCAAACTCACAAACGCAGAAGGTCACAGTGAAGTGGGCTTTCTTATTGGCAAGACAAGACTCGCTCCTAAACCAGACATTACTATACCAAGACTGGAGCTCTGTGCAGCAGTGCTGGCAGTAGAAGTGGCTGAATTAGTCCTGGAAGAGCTGGACATAAAAGCAGATCAGGTGAGCTTCTTCACAGACTCCAAGGTAGTGCTGGGATACATCTTTAATGAAAGGAGACGCTTTTATGTTTACGTCCATAACAGAGTCGAACGCATTAAGCACTCTACACAAGCTCATCAGTGGCATTATGTGCCGACTCACTTAAACCCAGCTGACCATGCCACACACGCTTTACCTGCTCAGCAGCTTTCTCACTCCATATGGCTGAGCGGACCCACATTTCTCACGGACTCCAACCAACGTCTGACACAGAAACAACCATTTGATCTCATTGACCCAGTGAATGACACTGAACTGCGTCCAGAGGCAACAACATGTGCAACCACTCTGTCAAAGGATATTCTTGGAAGTGCACGGTTTTAAAGGTTTTCAAGCTGGAAATTGCTACTGAGAGCCATTGCCAGACTTCAACACATTGTCAAATCCTTCAGACACAGTCCAGAGAACACATGTCAAGGGTGGCACAAATGCAGTGGACGTCTGGATGAAAACCAGCTTAACCAAGCCAAAGCCACCATCATTCGCACCGTCCAGAGAGAGCTGTACGCAGAAGACATCAAACGTCTTGAAAGAGGTGAGCCCATCAAAAATTCAAGTCCACTCAGCAAATTGAGCCCATTTATCGACATAAATGGGGTTCTCAGAGTCGGTGGGAGGCTAAAAAGAGCACAGTTAACATCTGATGAGACGCATCCCATGCTCATCTCCGGGAAATATCACCTTACCCAGCTCATAATCAGACACTTTCATATGAAGGTGAGCCATGAGGGCAGACACTTCACTGAAGGGGCAGTCAGAACTGCAGGGTTTTGGATTGTAGGAGGTAAAAAAGCAGTAAGCAGTGCAATATTCAAATTCTCTACAGACCCAGACAACCCAGTTATTCTCACTCCTGCCATGCTGCTTACCCAAAAGGTTGGTGCACCCCCTACGCCGCCTGGCCAGTTTGAAAGCCATGACCTGTTTAGAGCACAGTGGAGACGTGTGCAGCACTTGGCCACCATCTTCTGGGGACGGTGGCAGAAAGAATATATCACTGGACTTCAAGATCGTCGCAAGTGGAGAGTGGTGAGACCAGATTTACAAACAGGGGATCATCCCATCACTGCCTCCATCTTGCCGGGCTGCATGTGTATGGAACCTGGCCTTAAAACTCGCACTTCTCAAGCTTGCAATAGAGCCTATTGTGCAAAAGAGTGCCCAGGACAGCATGCACGTCATGCACATGTTGGTCCACGGAGGGTGAATAAATGAGGATGTCGTCGATATAAGCGACGACGCATCTATTCAAATACTCACGTAGGACCTCGTTAATGTATGCCTAGAATAACGATGGTGCCGAAGCCAAGCTGGCAAGACCCTGATAGTGTCTGATGGTGTACTGAGTGTACTGATAGTGTCCCGTGGACATACTAAACGCCATTTTCCATTCATCCTCCTCCCGGTACACGGATGAGGTTGTAGGCGCTGCATAGATCGAGCTTGGTGAACATCCTCGCTGCCTGCAACTGCTCCAGCGCCGATGGCACTAAAAGAAGCGCGTAAGAGTAGCCCACCAAGAGGGAATTGAGCCCTCGATAATCTACGCCTCGGGCCACTGTCCTTCTTCTTTACAAAAAAAAAAACGCTGGCTGAGGCAGGTGAGGTGGATGGAGTGATGTAGCCCTGCGCTAAGGCCTCCCTGATATATTGGTCCATGACCTTCTCCTCTTGCAAGAGAGGATAGACTCTGCTTTTGGGAGGAGTGGTGTCCTCCTTTAGGGTGATGGAGCAGTCCCATGGATGGTGTGGCGGTAGTTGGTACTGGCTGGGAATCACTTGGGGGTTGGCTACATTTGGGCTCTCAATGCTGGTGGTTAGCATTCTGATTGAGCCTCTGCAGAATGTGCATCTAAACGGAGTCGATCAGCAAAGGATGCAACCAGTGGACCACTTTATGTGATGGTTGTGTAAGCGAAGCCAGGGCAAACCAAGGATGATGGGATAACGTAAATGTGATAGTATGAAGAACTAAATGTGCTCTGTATGACCCTGGATAGTGAGACGGAGGTAAGCTATGCGGCAGAGGTGGGGACTCGAGTCACATGACTTGGACTCGAGTCAGACTCGAGTCATTAATATTAAGACTTAGACTTGACTTGGACTTTTACACCAATAACTTGGGACTTGAATTGGACTTGAACCTGTTTACTTGCAAAGACTTAATTTTTTTTAACCTCAAATCTAAATTTTAAAACGCATAATAATATTTATAAAGTGCGCCCCATTAATTTCATTTCCGTCCTTCTGACACAGACCGGCGTTACACCAGATTCTGTGACCGTCGAGTTTTGTGACCACAGGGGGTGCTTTTCACAGTTTCTGTTCAGAGGCACAAATGCTTTACGAATGCTACGTAAAGTACGCTGATGCACTTTACTCGTTTTGTTGGTGTCCACGAGCCAAAATATGACAGATGTTTATATTTACATTTATCGTCTCTTAATTACATAAATGTACTTAAACAAGATTTACCATCCCCTCACCATTGCAGCCAACAAAGAAATCATGAATGGGATGTACAGGTGAGCCTTTTTAACTGGGGTCACCAATTCTGACGGCAGCCATCAGAATATGTGACCCCACTGAATCTCCAGGTAACAATAGTAGCCTACACCGTGACCCCACAATAACAGAAAACAATGAAAAAATAACCCTAACCTTTTATTAGTCTATATTTAAACATTTTATCCAAATGTTTAGAATAACCATTCGTAATGACAGCATCTTGCTTTCGATGAAGCTTGCTATTTTCGTGTAAAACGAAACATTCTTGTTTAAGTACATTTATGTAATTAAGAGAAGATAAAATGTAAATGATCTGTCATCTTTTGGCTGGCGGACACCAACAAAACGAGTAAAGAATCGCATCAGCGTAGCATTCGTAAAGCGTTGGTGCCTGTAAAAAAAAAAAAAAGACTCGAAAGGACTTGAAATTCCAAGTTTCAGACGTGGGACTTGACTTGACGGTTGCTTGTCTTGACTCGAGACTTGACTTGAGTTGACTGTCTTTGCTTGAGACTTGACTCGGGACTTGAGGATAAAGACTTGGACTTACTTGAGACTTGCAAAACACTGACTTGGTCCCACCTCTGCTATGCTGCAGTACTGTATAACCCCCCCCCCCCCCCGCTCACAGGCCAGCTGTCCAGTGCATGCGCATGCCTCGTTCTTCCAGCAGCTTGAGTGTCAGTCGCTTTGCCAGGCTCTGGTCCATTAGGTTAACCGAGGTTCCCGAGTCCACTAGTGCGAAAACCCCCACAAAACAACCTTTGTAAGACACCACAGCATGGTTCAGTCAAGGAGTTGCTCACACGAGCTCTGCCACTGCTCGGGCGAGCAGTCTCCTTGGCTGCTATCGTCTCTCCGATCTGCATGGGTTCCACCATAGGGCTTTCCTTGGAACTTTGCTGTGCGGGGGTTACGGGAGCTGGGCTATGCGGGGCGCAAATGCCTCTCTCCTGAATCAGGTGGTCATATGTATTCACCAACCGTATTACCTGGTTAAAATTCTACCCCTCCTGCCTGCATGCCAGCTCAGCACGCAACTCAGGTCGCAAACTGGCTACAAAAACGTCCACCAAGGCGGCGTCGTTCCACCCCGTGTTGGCCGCTAAAGTGCAGAAGTCCAGGGCGTATTCTGCAGCAGGGCGTGTACCTTGCCGCAATTTCAGAAGTCTCTGTCCACATGTACTGCCCTGACTCTGCAATAAAAGAGTCATAAGCAGACAGGAGGGGTGACTCACTTTTCATTAAGGCTGCCCCCCATTCCAAGGCCTTGCCGGTCAGGCGTGAAATATCATACACAACCCTCGCGTTATCGCTCTGCTTTGAGCGATACGTGAAGTAAAGTCCACATTGCAGTAGAAACCCCTGGCACTTGTCGGGGTTTCCTCCGTAGGGCTCCGGTGGCGCTATGTGGACTTTCTCCTCTTCTGGTTCGGGTGATGAAGAGACTGTTGCCTGGTAAGTAAGGCTCTGTAGACAACTGGACATGAGGTGCATCAGGTTTCTCATCTCCTAAAATTGATTATATATATATATATATGAGTGGTGTCACTGGCTCGAGGGGGCAAGACATCCTTTTACGGTCGTTACCGACCATAAGAACCTCGAATACATAAAAACCACCAAACGCATGCCTCGCCAAGCTCTGTGGTCATTGTTCTTCTCCAGATCCCGCTTCCAGGTTACGTACCGGCCTGGGGAGAAGAACCAGTGAGCGGATGCACTATCCAGGTCCTTCCCGGGCAGTAAGGACTCCACCAGTGATGAGCCGGTGATAAGCCCTGAGTGTTTCCTAGGAACCGCGGATTGGGAGATTGACAGGGCGATTGCTGCAGCGAATCCACATCTGAGCTGTCCACCGCACTGCAGGTACGTGCCTCCCGCACAGCGCACTGCCCTTATCAACTGGGCACACACGTCGGTGGGAACAGGACACCCCGGGGCCTCCAAGACAGCCCAGTTATTGGGAGCCAGGTATTTGTGGCCTGGGTTACACCGTGACGTGTTGAACCACGTAGCCTCCTGCGCAGTGTGTGCGTGAAGCAAGCTGCCGAAGACGCCTCCAGCGGGCAAGCTCCTTCCTCTCTCTGTGCCAGAACAGCCGTGGACACACATCGCCCTTGACTTCATCACCGATCTCCCTCCGTTTGAAGGTAACACAGTCATTTTGGTGGTAATAGACAGGTTCTCGAAGATGGTTCGGTTCCTCCCTCTGCCTAGCCTGCCCACCGCGTGGGAGACGGTGGATCTTCTGTTTCGGCACATATTCTGGCAGTTCGGTCTGCCGGAGGATATCGTGTCAGACAGGGGCCCGCAGTTTACCTCGCGTGTGTGGCGCGAGTTCCTGTCTAAACTGAATGTGACGGTCAGCCTAACATCTGGATATCACCCTCAGGCCAACGGACAGGTGGAGTGCGCCAACCAGGAAGTAGAACGGTTCTTGCGCGCATACTGCAGTGAGCATGCAGACACGTGGTGCACTCTGCTGCCATGGGCTGAATAGGCACAAAACTCCCTTACCCATTCCAGCACGGGGAAGACGCCGTTCGAGTGCGTGTTCGGCCATCAACCACCTCTGTACCCCTGGAACGTTGCCTCCTCTGTCAAGTTGGGGAGGCCGGGTCGCCGCCAGAGGGCGCAGGCCACAGCTCGCACTACCTCACAGCGCATGCCCCCGAGCACCAAACCACTCCCTCGGTCCCAGTCACCACATTACTAGCACCTGTCATTAATTATGTTGTGCACCTTTTTATACCCCGCAGGTCATTCGGTCCAGTGCTGCACATTGCCCCGTTGGAGCTCTATACTGGACCTCTCTGTCATCACAGTAGTCTGGACCTTGTTTGTGTTATAGAAACTTTTCTGTTTGCATGTTGGTTTGGATGGATAATAAAGACCATTCAGTCTTTATTATTTATTATTTATTTAGCCTTCGGCCGCCTCTGTTCCCATGTCACAATATATATATATATATCAATCAATCGATCAAATTTTATTTATATAGCGCTTTTTACAACAGTTGTTGTCACAAAGGGCAGTCATGGTCTGGTGGTTAGGGAACTGGTCTTGTGACCGGAGGGTCGTGGGTTCGATACCCAGACCTGAGGCCATGACTGAGGTGCCCCTGAGCAAGGCCCTTAACCCTCAATTGCTCACTTGTATAAAAATGAGATAAAAATGTAAGTCGCTCTGGATAAGGGCGTCTGCCAAATGCCATAAATGTAAAAATGTAATGTAAAAAAATGACAAAGCAGCTTTACAAGTGCCGAGTCCTAGCCCCCAGTGAGCAAACCAAGGGCGACAGTGGCAAGGAAAAACTCCCTAGTTTATATATATGTGTGTGTGTGTGTGTGTGTATATATATATATATATATATATATATATATATATATATACATACTGTATATGAATCTATACATGATACATATGACAGCTTTTATTGTCATATGGCCAATATTACTTCCAGCAGTAATATGATTACATACAGTTGTGATCAAATTTATTCAACCCCCACTGAAATAAAGTGTTTTGGCCAGTTTGACATTGATTTTGATCATTTCAGTCATCTTATTTACAATTATATCAAAGAGGCACTTATAAATTAGACAAACATAACATAATATTTATGATGGAATAACCACAAATGTCTTTACTGTGCTCACATCATTATCAGTTTTATTCAACCCCCTAGTGACATTATTTTTTAGTACTTAGTACAACATCCTTTTCCAGTTATGACAGCTTTCAAGCGTGAAACATAGCTTGACACAAGTGTCTTGCAGCGACCTATGGGTATCTTAGCCCATTCTTCATGGGCAAAAGCCTCCAGTTCAGTCACATTCTTAGGCTTGCGCACTGCAACTGCCTTCTTTAGGTCCCACCAGAGGTTCTCAATTGGATTTAAGTCTGGTGATTGCGATGGCCACTCTAGAATGTTCCAGCCTTTCATGTTCAACCATGCTCTAGTGGACTTGGATGTGTGCTTCGGATCATTGTCCTGTTGGAAGGTCCAACGTCTCCCAAGCCGCAGGTTTGTGACTGACTCCATCACATTTTCCTCCAAGATCTCCTGGTACTGAAGGGAATTCATGGTACCCTGCACACGTTGAAGCTTTCCTGTACCATTAGAAGCAAAACAGCCCCAAAGCATAATTGACCCCCCGCCATGCTTCACAGTAGGCAAGGTGTTCTTTTGTTCATAAGCCTGGTTCTTCCTTCTCCAAACATAGCGCTGGTCCATTGTCCCAAACAGTTCTAATTTAGTTTCATCTGACCACAGTACACTGTTCCAAAACCTTTGTGGCTTGTCCACATGACTTTTGGCATACTGCAGTCGACTTTTCTTGTTCTTTGGAGTCAGCAAGGGGGTGCGTCTGGGCGTTCTGGCATGGAGGTCTTCGTTATGCAGTGCGCGCCTTATTGTCTGAGCTGAAACTTCAGTGCCCACATCTGACAGGTCTTTTTTCAGTTCCTTAGCAGTCACGCGGGGATTTTTCTCCACATTACGCTTCAGGTAGCGCACAGCAGTCGCTGTCAGGATCTTCTTTCTGCCACGACCAGGTAACGTTTCCACTGTGCCCTTTAACTTGAACTTGCGAATGATACTTCCGATAGTGTCTCTTGGAATATTTAACAACTTCGCAATCTTTTTATATCCATTGCCATTCTTGTGAAGAGCAATAACCTCTTCTCTTGTCTTCTGGGACCATTCTCTTGCCTTCACCATGCTTGGAAACACACCAGTAGATGTCTAGAAGGAGCTGAGTATCACAGTCCTTTTAAATCTGCCTAATTGGTGCTTATCATGCTTGATTGCTGCTCATTGACATCCACAGATGTTTTCAATACCTGATGGAAAACACTGGAATGAACCTCTGTTCTTAGGAGTGGTAGTCGTAAAGGGGTTGAATAATTGTGTCAATGAAGAAATCACAAAAAAGCCATTTAATACTTTATGACATAAAAAATTGATGCTATCTTAGTTGCATTTAGTTCTTTAACAAGTCCTTGTAAGATTTCATTATGAACACAATTACAAATGTGCACTGAATTCCATAAAACCCTTCGCAGCATTGGGGGTTGAATAAATTTGATCACAACTGTATGTGGCATAACAAAATAACTAACAAACTTAACAACTTGACCCTGACAAAATACAAGGGAAAAAAAACTGGAAAGCTACTGAAACCTACATTGTTCTCTCTGTGAGTAACCTCTGCAGCTCTGCAACCTCTTTCTTTCTCAGCTTTTCAGCGCCACCTTTACGTTTCGTAGTTTGTTTAGACCCTGGCTTAGACTGCTCCATCTTTATGGCAATGCGGACTTATTTTTTCACGTTTCAGTAGTGTCAATGGTGTCGCGGAGGGATCACATGATGAGTTAGACCCTCAGCAGTGTCAGTGTGCAACTGGCGTCTCTCTCTTGACTTGTCACTCATGGGATACAAACAGGGAGATATAATTAATGTATGGACGAGGCTTTTCCAGTTCGCGGCTACTTGTATTAGTTTTTCTCAGTCGATTTGGTTCATTTCTCACATCATGCTTTACATTGGCATCATAACTAGTGCATTTCTCAAAACAGTTAGTGCAAACAGCAAAACTCAATGAAATACCTGCAAAAGCAGATACTTCACTCAAAATTCTTAGTTTTTGCCCCAAAATCAAATATTTAGGTCAGTCAATTTGTCAGTGCCATCAGAATATCTAGTCTGTGTGCAATTGCCTATGAACAAGGCAGTCAAAATACTTAGTCATGTTGTCAGTGCAACTAGAAGTCGCAGTCAGTGCAGACTGTATATTCTGATGGAAACTAGCTAAGCTTTTGATTTCAAGAACGCTGCACATTCTGTGGTATATCAAATACATGTTACACACATACAAACTTACATGGAACACAGTTACACTACATGACTGCATGGGAGACTGATAGCAAGAAATTGGACTGGAATCAAATTTGTACAGCAATATTGTTTGACTGTATTGTTCGCACTGCAATTTGTTGACAAAAACAAATCTGATTGAAATTCAGAAAAGACCGACAACTGACTGGAAAAACTGCAAAATTAAAAACTTATTCTACACATTCAAAACAACCTAAGCACATACAGCCTCCTCTTGTTGTGTGAAAATGGAACCTCTGCTACCCTTATGAGCTAGTTTTGATCAGTAGCGAACCGTGACCATTAAACCTGGGCCCGCTACACCCCCCCCCCCCCCCCCCCCCCCCGATTTTTTTTCCTCTCCTAATAAACTGCACTAAAGAATAAAGAAAAAACCGACAGTATAGCTTTAGAAACGCATGTAGTGCGTTCAAATAACATTTGTACTAGATAACTTGTTAAGCAAAATAAGTTTCCAAACAAAATAAGGTTTCACAGCTCCGTGGTTCTCGCAAGCGGAATATGTAAATGAGGACGTCAAAGGGCCGAATCGAAACTAGCTAGCGGCGGTAGGGTAACGACAGCTAGCGTCGCCACAGCGGGCGGAAATTATCATACAGTTAAGCCCGCCCACTAAGAGGGAAGATATGATTGGTCAATTTTACTGTCATTTGAAACTGGTATTGCGCTGAATTATAACTGCCAGGCCCTCTGTAAACGAACAGCGGGCATCACAGTCCTGATAGGGGGAGACACAGGCTCACAGGCTTCCACTTAACCCCTCACCTTCCAACACAGATTGAATAGACACGGGTGAATATTTTATTTGCTTATATTTTTGTAATTGTTTAGATGTCGATTGTAAAACTGTAAGTAGATAAAATAAAATTGGATAATTATATATATAATGTTTTAAGAATATTTTAGGCCCTCTGAGAGGGCGTAGAGGGCCCTGACGGTTCCCCACTGGTTTTGATATCCTATATGGTATAAGAATGCAAAAATGCAAAACAAAAAATTTAATAACATCAGAATTTGTCAGTGTGCAGTATTACAGCAGAGAGCACATTTATGAATTACAGTGCATACATGTTTTCTCTATGAAATGTTTGAACGACTGAAGACACAGTTGTTCTTCCATAATTCAGCTGCACCCAACGACCAGCTTCAGCCATTGTAAGACCATGACTTACATGTAAAACATGGTCCACAATTGTTGCCCTTATTTCACTGTTTTGTCCCTTCAGCCTTACACGACACAGTCTTACCCCTCTTCTTGGCTGTTCGTCCTGTACATGGCCTTGTCTTTCCATTTTGAGACTTTGTGATACTGCAGTGTTTAGCGTCTATAAATGTTTGCCAATTACAGTAAAGGTTCATGAGATGCATCTCTGACCTATGGTTGAGACCATTGGTTGATCTAAGCCTTCACCAATTCCCTTTTTTACTGTAACTGAATGTTCACTTGCAAACAATTTAATCAAATTAGGATAAATTACCAAAATGTAACAAAAAAAGAAACTATAAATAAATGTAAAATGCTGCCTTAGAGATTATGACATGTTCAGCACTTTTGCATATAATGATCTTAGCGATGACCTAAAGACTAAATGTTTGGGAGGGTAAGACAATTCAACAGACAATCCGTACAACACATTTTGATAAACGTGTCATAAGCAACTGTTAATGTAAAAATCAACAGACAACTGTCCATGTCCATTTGCAATATGTACAAAAGCATTTGCAAAATGTTAAACACAAGGAGAAATGCAATTATGATGTGCACAAGTGACAAGCAGATGTGGAGACTGAATGAACTGTTTTGAGAATTTCAGTTCTTATCTGAGAAATGAACCAAATCGACTGTAATGCACTGTAAAAACTGTAAAGCGTAATATTGTGCAGATTATTACGTATGATTGTTACATATATTACATATGAAAGCGCACTACTCAATATACTACATAACATCCTATTTAAAATGTATTTTGGTCAATACTGTGTTTTTATGTAATTATATATAATCCTATAGAAACCTTACTATTCTTCAGTCTCTCAGTCGTTATGATTTCAATGCACTCAAACAGACTGTGATAACACAGCTTTACGTTGTCGTGAGGCCTACCACACAGCGCAATGAGTCAACAGGTGGCCCAGCACTCAGACATGCAGTGGCACAGAACCTTGCTGCAGTAGTAACTCAACTCCATTCTCATGTCACCAATAGCAATTGAGCCCGTAACCGCTGCAGCCATGCAACTGTGAACCGCCTCTACCGGGAGAGAGGGAGGGAGGGAGAGAGAGAGAGAAATCCGCTACAAGGGAAAACGCGAGGAAAGCGGATTTGACAACATGGCGTACTTTCTCCGTGAATAACTTTTTCTGAGTATCTGCTGAACGTTTCTGCAAAACTGTACATGCCCTACCTTTTGCAGTCGGTTGCGCTGCCAAATACTCTCACAGACCGTTTCTCCGTCGGTTTGGAGAGATACCTATCATGGGCTGAAAGTTTCAAATTGTTGTTGGAAATCTAAGCAGGACAGGATGGAGAAACAAGGAACACGAAGAGAAAAGGTAAGGGGCCATGTGTGAAATATGAGTGTATTATCGTGTCTAGGAACTTTCTGCCAGACACTGGATCGCGCAAGTTAACGGTTCTCGACGCTTTCTTGCATTCGTGCAACAGCTTGTTTGTAAGCGCTAAACAGTATCGCAGGACACTCACACAATAATTAACACTATTAAAGCTACTTTGATTTTTCCATTTTATTTATGTATTGTTGCTAAGTTAGGGTCAGATACCTACATAATTGCATGGCACAACACATTTCTTGAAAAACAAGGTGCTACTATTGTACTGCTAATATTGCATCGCTTTCCATACAGTGATCCTGTTCTAACTATTAAACTATTGGAACGCCTTGAACTTACAACGAAAACTTCTAAAACTGGACTTGAAATAGCGAACAAATTAGGAACTGGACGAAAAGGTTTGAGCTTTAACTCTTAAATGTACTGGGCTTCAGTAAGCGGCCAGTTCGCATGAGAGAGGCCCTTTGAATAGCCTAACTGCTCTTGACATTCCTTTAGTCTCATTACCACGCATCACTTTCCCCTAATATCATAAAGTCCCTTATTACACTGTGAATAGAGACTGCAATGAATCCATGGGGCAGTAGCACCTTACGACAGTTCGCCCCGGGAACGGTGGGCTGGATGGGGGCTGCTACCGCGTCTGTGTCTGGCTTCTGTTTTGTCTTTTTTATCTCATGGCAAGTTTAGTCCCTGCAGAGGAACCGCGTCGGTAGTCTGATAGAAGTATACCGTATCTGATAAAGGCACGCAGTGTCTGATAGAAGTATACCATGTCTGATAAAGGTATACCATGTCTGATAGAAGTACTGTATAGAAGTATGCTGTGTCTGACAGAGGTAGGCCTATACCTTGTCTGATAGAGGTATAACATGTCTGATAGAAGTATAACATGTCTGATAAAGGTATGCAGTGTCTGATAGAGGTATACCTCTGTGTTGTATTATGTTTGAATCTACTGTTATTATTTGAATGTCTGATACAAGTAGGTTATACTGTGTTTGATAGAAGTATACAGTTTAGCAGTCCGGTATATAAGTGTCACACCAGGGGTTGGAACCGAAGTGAGATTTTGACCAATGCTTTGTCATATCTGCGTTGATTTTTGATCACAGTTGTCAGCAGCTAGCAGTTAGGATTAAAGACTGAATTCAGTGGGAAGATAACTGCTGTTAATAATTATAAAAAAAAAACATTTATCCTATTAAAAAAAAAGAGCAATAGTACCTCATACACTAGGAAAAGATGGATAATTAGCACTGGATAGTGAAGTCTATGGGTTCTTTCAACCTAAAACATATGCATTGAATTCAGTATCAATCATTCTTTTTAAGATTACACTGAAAACCCTTGGCTTCTGCTTTGGTCATTACACTTATTATAAAAGTAACAGTGGAGGATTTTCCTCTCTAAGCTGTCAGGTTGGAGGTAAGATGTGTCTAGGAATTTATGGGTACAGGCAATATTAATTTCCCAGGAATTCCCCTAAATGACAATGAATAAGGCCTGTTAAGTGAATCCGTTGGAAGTTTTTCGAAATCATACAAAGCAATACTTTTGCTGCCAAAATGTTGATTTCCTGACTCACTGTGGGCCATATAGCTGAAATCAGAAGCATCCCCAACATAACAGGAAATAAACTCCAGCCAAGGCATGTTTTGCTGCCATGACTTAACTAAGCTTTCTGCACCTGAATATCACAGAGCAATTCCAAGTGCCAGGAGATGGGTGTAGATGTCGGTGTAGTTGTTTATAAAAGTGGTTTCTCCTCCTGCTTAAAAGAAATCCTAAAAAACGTGGAAAGCTGAGATGTTTTGGTCCCTACATGTATTATTCTACCATCTTTGATGATATCCGTAGTATTCAAAATCAATCAAAATGTCATTGCAACCAGTTCATACCAGAAGAGCACAGTGTTGTTTGACGGCTCCTGGGACGTGCTGCGTGACCTGGGACTGGCAAGAAGAAGACAGGCACGCGTAAGGAAGCGAAACCCTGTGGCGTCCTCTGCCGCCTGCTCCTTTATCAGCTGCCCGATGGCTCCGTGGTCTACCAACACTGAGGCTTGTTTTCATTATACTAGGAATGCCTCCTGTCTCGAGAGGGGTGGGCGGCGGCCTGGAGCACCGGGGCAGAGAGGGTTGCAGTGTTTGTTCTGCTGTACCGACCCCATGAAGCAGGTTGCAAATTCCTCCTTTATGAGCTGAGGCCCTCAGTGATATTGGAACAAGTACGCAGATGGAGTCAGTGTCTCAGCCCAGCTGTCTGAAGATGGGAGAGATGGAAGAGGCAGGGATTAAATATGAGGAGAACCACGCAGGAGAAAACTGCAGAGTGCTCTAAATCTGATGGGCTAAAACCAGATCTTTTTGACTAACCTTTCACTGCTTGCAATAACAGAAATATTCCTGCTCTGTTTTGTGCAAAGTCTTCGAACAGGTGTTTGAGAAATGTAAAATATATAGTAAAATATGTCTTCATAAACTGGTTACCATCCAAGAACATGCAAGACATTGAGAATAGCCACAGTTTCAATAGCTAGCTGTTGTGTCTGGATAAAGTTTACATAGATTATATTTGTAACTCTTAAACAGGCATCCTGACCTACATGTGTTGTGAATTTGTTCTTGCTGTAGGTCTGCACATACCCGCTGTGGTGTGTACTACATACCCGCTGTGGTGTGTACTACATACCCGCTGTGGTGTGTACTACATATCCGCTGTGGTGTGTACTACATATCCGCTGTGGTGTGTACTACATATCCGCTGTGGTGCGTACTACATATCCGCTGTGGTGCGTACTGCATACTCGCTGTGGTGCGTACTGCATACCCGCTGTGGTGCGTACTACATACCCGCTGTGGTGCGTACTGCATACCCGCTGTGATGTGTACTGCATATCCGCTGTGGTGCGTACTGCATACCCGCTGTGATGCGTACTACATACCCGCTGTGATGCGTACTACATACCCGCTGTGATGCGTACGTTCTTCTGGGGTGTGTGTGTGTGACAGTGTGACAGTGTGTGTGTGACAGTGTGTGTGTATGTATTTGTGTGTGTGTGTGACAGTGTGTGTGTATGTATTTGTGTGTGTGTGTGGTGTGTGTATTTGTGTGTGTCTGTTTGTGTGAATGTGTATCCGTGTGTGTGTGTCTGTGTGTGTGTGTGTGTGTTTGTATGAGAGTGTGTATTTGTGTGTATGTGTGAGTTTGTGAGTGTGAGTTTGTGTGTGTGTGTGTGTGTGTGTGTGTGTGTGTGTGTGTGTGTGTGTGTGTGTGTGTGTGTGTGTGTAATGATGCAGCATGAGGTCTGTGCTCTGTTGCTTCAGCTGAGAATGCCTCTCGCCTGCCTCCCTGAATCAGCATGGCTGAGTTTGTCTGTCTGAATGACCTCGTTCAGGCTCTTATTAGCTCTCTCCACTTCCCATGTGCTGGATAGCCAGCACAAACCCTCCCTGTGCTGTTATCTGTGTCTGGGCCTGGATAACACCACATGCCTCTTCAGCCAGACCTTCCCAACACACAGTCTGCTAGACTTCAGCATTATGGTACTGCAAGATGACTCGTAGTCACATTAATGCAATCTTGCTGTATTCATATGTGGATAAATCCTCTAAAATGTGACTTGAAATTCAAATTGGTTTCTAAATGTCTTGTAAGAAAATAAAAATTATGATGGCAAAATGGTGGAAATACTAGTAACGTCAAATGTGGTGTTAGAACGTTCTGGTTTTGTTCTGCTCTGAGGTGGTGGTGGTGGTGGTGGTGTGTGTGCATGTGTATGGTGTTTGTGTGTGTGTGTGTGTGTGTGTGTGTTTGTGTGTATGGTGTGTGCATGTGTGCGTGTGTGTGTGTGTAATGGGGGTGATGCAAAAACATTTGCCTTCATCTATCGCTTAACTCTCAGGCTAGGCCTCACTGTCCCACAACCCCACAACCCCTACAACCCCCACAACTCCCACAACTCCCACAACTCCCACAACCCCCACAACCCCCACAACTCCCACAACCCCCACAACCCCCACAACCCCTACAACCCCCACAACCCCCACAACTCCCACAACCCCCACAACTCCCACAACCCCCACAACCCCCACAACTCCCACAACCCCCACAACCCCCACAACCCCCACAACCCCCACAACTCCCACAACTCCCACAACCCCCACAACCCCCACAACCCCCACAACCCCCACAACCTCCACAACTCCCACAACCCCCACAACTCCCACAACCCCCACAACCCCCACAACCCCTGATTGTCTGATTGTATATTATAGTAAGCCTACACCACAGCGGTCCATATGCCCCTTACACATTACCTTGTCTGATTTTTCCTTTAGGTTATTTATTTATTTATTCATTTTAAATGGAGACTCTTCCTTTCTTATTTCGGCATTTCTTTTGGCCTGTTCCTCCTTGGTCTCACACTCTTGCTCGTCCCAGAGCCACACTGTGCTCTCTCTCTCTCTCTCTCTCTCTCTCTCTCTCTCTCTCTCCTCTCTCTCTCTCCCTCTCTCTCCCTCTCCCTCTCTCTCTCTCTCCCTCTCTCTCTCCCCCCTCTCTCTCTCTCTCTCTCTCCCCTCTGGAAGTAATTACCCTGCTGCACTATCCCAGAGTGCCTTCAGAGGAGGGGTGTGGCCTGTGCCAGAGATTACAGGAGAACGGATGTGGGGAGTGGTTCCCTGCTCTGGCCCCTCCCCCTCTACCCCCACCCCTCCTCTCTGTTTTGACCTGTCCCCTCCCTGCACTTGGGGATTCTCCAGATGTGAAGGTCTGAGGTGGCTTGCCATAAATTTCCTGCATACTCTAAAGTCAGCAGCAGCCAGTGTTGAGCTCCTCCCTCAGGACCAGGGAGCCAACAAAAGAGGCGGAGCCGTCCAGTAGCATTGTTGTGACATTTTTGTAAAGCCCCACCTCCTACAGCCCCCCACCACCACCACTGTAGTCTTCTTTTGAAGTAACCGACAAAACACATCAGGTTCCACTTGCCATAAGTTACTCGTTAACCGCGGACGTGCCAAAGAATGTCTGCAACCCGAAGCCCGCCGCTAACACTTGTCTTGTATCGTCCTTGGGCAGTTTCTGCTGTTGGGGCCACGGGCGCTGGGCAGAGTGCCGCGTGGCAGCGTGGTGGCAGGGCCAGGCCTCACCAAGGCTGAGTTCATGGAGAAGGTGCGGCAGAGCAATGAGGCGTGCCAGCTCGGGGACTTCCACACTGCCGTGAAGCTGTACGGCGAGGCCTTGCGCGCTGACCCACAGAACTGCATCCTCTACAGCAACCGCTCCGCGGCCCACCTCAAATTGGGCCACTACCAGACCGCCCTGGATGACGCCATCAAGGCCCGCCTGCTCAACCCCAAGTGGCCTAAGGTAGGCGGGGCTATCCACTTATGGGGGTGTGGTTGTTTTTGTTATTACTGGATGCAGCTCAGACCCCTGGACACTGGTTTTAGCATCATCCACTGCACATCTGCACACACTAGTACATCTGTTCACACACTAGTACATCTGTTCATACACATCTGGCTGCTTGAGGTTGTTCTCACCTTTGATGATGCACGCACACTCTGAGCACCCTTACATTACTATACACATATGAAAGGTACAAGTCATATCCTCACAGGCTGGCATATGATCGCTGGAACAACAGGTAAGGCCTGCTTTGTGTCACACACATACGGCATTTAGACGTTATTGGATTAAACTTCACCTGAACCTGATTCAGAGTAGAGTAAAAGCAGAAAGCCTTTTTCTCCCCAAACATACTCTGATTCAAAATTCATTATGAGCCGGGGTCTCTGTTAAGGGTTTTGTAACAGCACCAAGATCCAGGCACTGATTAGGGATTCTTCCTGGGCATAACGCTCAATATCTGTTAGGTGCACTTGTTCATTTTAGCAGCATCATCTGAATTGCCCCTCCCCCATTCTCAAGATTACACTCATTGGTCCATCAACACATGGCAATCATGTCTTGCAGCACAGGAGGAAAAGGCACAGAGCAGCCATACAAACATACTCAAGTTGTTCATTTAATGAGACTCTTTTTTTTTTATAAGACTTGGAATCTTAAAGAAGCTAATAATTTGCCATGTGCTAGAACTAATCTAGGCAATATACTGCTAAATGGGCTTGTGGGTTGTGGTTACTTAATGACACGTGGCATATGTTTAATGCGTCTACCATCCATCTTTGTGTCTAATCTCAGATTAGTAATCTGATACTGATGTTACTCAGTGTCTAAACATTAAAGTCAAAACCTTCCTGGTATCCAAACCTAATCTCTATATTGATTTGATTGTAGTCTTCATGATCTATAGTGGGTAAAATTTAAATATAGATATAATCCTGCACAGAAGATTCTTGGAGCATTCTGGGATTACTCTTGAGATGACTCTTTCGACTATTGCATGAAGAGCTCTGGGCACCAATGCTCATCAAGTCATCATGTCTCCCAGGTTCATTGCAGTCTCCCTGGTTCTCTTGGCCGAGACATTGAGTATGGTCTGCGTTTGGCCTCTCCCAGACCGCACAATCATCTCCTTCCTGGCTCAGATTGTATGTGGCTAGACCCGAACCCAGAGTGGAGCATCACCATCCTTCATCTTACTTCTGCCCTGAGACAGGGTGTGGGGTGTGGATGTCCTGAGACAGGGTGTGGGGTGTGGATGTCCTGAGACAGGGTGTGGGGTGTGGATGGCAGGGAAGGGTAGAGGCCCGATATGTTGGTTGGGTTCCAGTGAGCCGTAATGTTCCCTCTAAGAGCATGAAGGGAAGGCAATGGAAACACAGGAAGCCTTCTGAGAGCAGACCCTAGAGCACCACACACCACTTCCTCTTCAAGTAGAATGGAAGGAAGTGATGGGTGGGGGTGGGGGTGGTGTGTGTGTGTGTGTGTGTGTGTGGGGGGGGGGGGGGGGGGGGGGTGGGGGGTCTGCACTGCTGTGGCTGCCCCAGACGTGGGTTTCACACTCCCCAGACGTGGGTGTCGCACTCCCCAGAGGTGGCCGACAAACTCCCCAAAGGTGGGAATGTTTTCTTACTCGGTACTCCTCAATGGAAGACATGCAGGAGAAGATGGCTGCAGGAACACTGTTGGTTCTTTTGTAAGCATCCTGTGTTGTGAATAGTAAACATTCAGCTGCTCTGAACTGCGATACACAGCCATCAGGAATAAAGCAGCATTTCTAGTGTGACGCTAACAGAAAGCCCTGTGTTGGGAGGGGACTCGAGAGGGTACAGGGCACAATGGCGGTGTCCTTGCTGGGGGGATGAAGTGTGGGACGAGGATGCAGATGAGTCCAGACAAGCACACAACTTCATCAGCATTCTACACAAGATTGTCCGTGTGTGTGTGTGTGTGTGTGTGTGTGTGTGTGTGTGTGTGTGTGGGTGGGTGATTAGGCTGCGTGGAGGATGGTTCTTTGCAATGTTAAAGTGACCCTCTGCAGTTAAAGCGCCTTTGTTTACACCATTTTATACATGTATTTATTCCGAGCCACATTCTCATTTTAGTGGCAGCCAACACACAAGTGTGTGTTCATTCTGTTGTTCAGTATCTATAAACAAATATCATGTAAACAAAGCTATCGAAGTTCTAAAAGCTCTTGCTTTGGGTTAGTACACTATCGGTCCCCAACACCATCATTGTCAATAGGGGCATTGAGGACTAGACTCTTTCAGTTGTTTCTCAGGGTCACCAGACCAACTTGTGATTCCAAATGCCAATTTCCAAACGTTTGTTTGTTTTTATTTATTTATTGCAAGTACTTTAAACTGTGGACTCCACCGTGATGCCTCTGCTAAGGCCAGAACCAGCCAGTGGAGTTTAGCGGAGTGAGTCAGTGTGGATCCGACAGGCAGGGCGGTGTCATAGCAGAGGTGACCCTGCTTCATTACCCCGGGGCCACTGGCCAAGGTTGACTCTAATTAAGTCCCCATGATGGTGGGCTTTTACAGGCCATTTACTTCCGCTTGGGCACCCTCGTCTGCTGGGGCACATGCCCAGGGGGATGACTGCAGTGGATCCCCTCGAGGATGGCCGAACAAGCAGTCCACGTAGCACAAAGGCCCTATGCCTCATGAGTTTGCGGGTGAGTTTTTCCTTCATGTTCTATTGATGGCAGGTTCTGAATGGACAAGAGCTTTTTGTTTCTTTGTCATTCAGATGGACGGTTTCATGGGTGAAAGCGTTCACGTCGGGTGGACGTCCATGTCCAGACATCTTTGGTCCGCGGTTCCTAAAGAGCCCGCTGGTCTTTTGCAGTGTTCTGTCCTCATCTGTCGTAGTTGCTAGGTGATGTCGATCAGGCCCACAGGTGTGTGGGGAGGGATGGTGTAGGGATCGTGGAATGCCTTCTGTTCCCACGGCCCGCGAGCTGCTGTGTCCACCATGAAACGTGTTCTGCTGCTGTGGTGTTTCCCATCTTACCAGATTGCATTTGCTGCCATTTGCTGCCGTCTCTTTGATCAAAGGCAGGCGGCCCGGTGCACTGGAGCTGTCGGCCTTTGGATATAAGATGGTCTGAGATGCAGTACAAAGAAATCTCATGATTTCTAAATTCCACCCGTGGAGAATGAAAGGTTTCCCGTGTTTCCAGCTGGAACTATATCGGCATCGACAGTCACATGAGCAGGATGAAGGAGACAGGTCATCAGCTCAGCGAATCACCTCTCAGCATGCTTCACCAGGCTTCACCTACTGTCCACACGAGACGCGGAATTGGAATGGGACACCATGATGCACCATGTCCCTTTTAATTCCAGCAAATTTCAGAATGAAAATACTATTGCGTGAGACAGACAGGGCTCATCTGCTCTGCCTTTTGACAGGATTCTGTGTATCATTCTTTGTAGTAGCAAGGTCCTATTCTAAGAACTGGAGCCACAGTGATGGACTGAGAAACACAGACTCTGCCTGGGCAATCCACACTGCCCTCTTCCCAGGGTGCACTGGGGCAATGCCCATTTCCCCCACTTCTCCACGTCCCTCACCTGTTCCCTGTTCTTATAAAGCAATAGCAACCTGTTCTGTTAATGACGAGGCCACAAGCTGCACAATCCTCATCCAGAAAGTTTCGATATTCCAAAAATTAATTTTACCATGAAATGAAGCTGCAAACCGTGTTTACATACGTCCTGCAGCCACGCAGAGTGCATGCAGTAATTACTCATCTCACTGCCGAGCTCTGCTTGCTCATTCATAACCCTCAAGCCTATGATATGGGTAAATGAATGGGCTACTTTTAGACACAATGTATGAATAACTATACGCGGCCCGGTGTGTTACCATGGTGTTTAATTCTTTTTGGCTGTACAATACTCTCGTTTCAGGCCGGGGCAGAGATAGGTCGTTATTACAGATGGCTGTTACAGGCAGTTTTTCGATGAGCTTCTCAATATAATCAGCGTGTTTAGCTGTGAGTCTGATGACAACTCTGAAAGTTTCCTACTGTGCAAGGTCTCCCCCTCTCCCTCCCTCCCTCACGTGTCCTACCCACATTCCGCCTGTGTTCCGCCCTCTTCCTGCCCATGACCCGCCCTCATCCCATCTGTGTCCTGCCCTTGTCCCCCCCCTTATCCCACCCACGTCCTGCCCTCATCTGTGCGTGGCAGACCCCATCCCCTGGGACCTCTCTCCCTCTCTGTGGTCAAACACAGAACCAGAGGTGGGTCTCTTTGCCCACCTGCATGTGGGGCAGAATTGTGCCCACACTCCCCAGAGGCCCTGGTAGAGTTTGCTTCTCAAGATGGGTTCATTTGAGCTGTTAGGAGAGGGTATGAGTCTTGTGGAGTTTTTATATGTTTGGGTCACACAGACACAAGTCCAATGATGCTGATGCTAATTTTATTTTAACTTATACTACATTATTCAAGAATTTCCCTCTGGGATCAATAAAGTATTTATCTATCTATCTAATCTTAATAATCTTAGTTAATTGGCATGTTTGCATATGAATTTGAAAATGTAGCACTGTGTTGTATTGTATAACATTGTAGTGTCTGGATTACAACCTACCTACCTACCTACCAACCTACCTTTTACAACCATGCTGTAATGCGCAAGACTACCACCAGAGGGAGCCGTTCAACCACCATTTAGGATGGGCCAGCGTTTCTCCTTTTGTGGGCAAAAGTTGTAAAGCGTGTAAGGGAGAACAGAGTGCAGTCTCTGACATCACATCAAACACCAGTGTTTATCATTCCAATGCTGATCTCAGTGAGCCATCATCATGTTATAGCAGTTACATCACCTCTTTACAACATATCTCTCTCTCTCTCTTTCTCTCTCTCTCTCTCTCTCTCCACATGCATAGTCATGTTTGCACACTCACATTTACAGGGACACATAAATCATTCTGTTAAAATCATTCTGCTAAAAATAAGGAGTCTTTAATGTAGATCTTTAATGACCTTTCTAGGGTTGCAACGGTATGAGATTTTCACGGTATGATAACCGTCTCAGGAAATACCGCGGTATCATGGTTATCACGGTATCACAGTTTGTTACATATATTATTAAAAGATACACTGACCCTTAAAGAAATTGCAACAAAAGTTTATTTTTGTTCAATGAACTATTTATTGTAGAAAGCTGGAACTATTGTAGGCCTATACAAAATGTCTCCTTTAAAAAAATAAGCTGTACACGTGTTTATAAATACTGCAAAATTAGAGAAAGCGCTTTGTGACAACATATGTTGTGAAAAGCGCTATACAAATATATTTGATTTGATTTGATTTAGAGAAACCTAAATCATGGATTTCAGTAGGCCTACAATTATTTAAGTTTAAATTATTTAATATCTGATACACTGAGCCTGGGTCAGTGTCTGATCAACAACTGTTGTAAACGTCCGTTTTACTGCCAAGTTGGAATATAACCAGATACTGCAGAAAGAGAGGATTTATTTCTGACATGATCCTCACAATAGAGATTTCTATATTAAGGCTTTCACACCGAGTCTGGTTTTAACATATTGTAGCTTGTAGTGCGGAGGGTTGATTCAGGGAATGAGCCATTCTGAACACGTGCTTACTTTTTTATTAGGAAGCAGCCCTCTTTTCAACAACAAAGGGTAATGCTTGTGAACTGAGACTTCCCACATACATTGAATGGGTGAGGGTATCGAATGAGTACGGACACACGGGGGTGGAAGGTTTGACAGGCACATTAAAAACACTCATACATATATCGATTAAAACACATTCATCACGTAGCATTTTATCACAAGCACATTACAGACATTATAACACTAAACTTAGCGACCAAATATGACACAAAAGGGATTATGGGAATAGTACCGCCCTCCTAGCGAACCCACGCTACAATATGAAAAACAGGCACGTCAGAATTTGAAAATGAAATCATATAAATTAATGGCGTCTTTCACATCCAGTGAAAGCAAAGACATTAAAAAGCGAGTGATCGTAGGGCGTGACTCCGCACACCTCACGCGAACCTCCGCGAACACCCCTCAAAAACGGAGGAAGGAATATTTACCTGACGAATTTTAATGTTGCTTTGTGTTTCAGGTTTGAAAAGTGCTGAAATTTAGGCTAAAGTACTTGAAAATGCTTGAAATTGTAACTACTTCGTTTCACAACAAATAGCTGTCTGACTGAACAGTTCTCTTGTATTACGTTAACTCTTGTAATTCCAGGACAAAACATGAGAGAACGTGAAGACGTTAAGATTATTTTGAAAATAAACAACCATTAAATAATGTGAATAAAAAAGTGAATTCGAATCATTTCGAGTATATGTAAATATTTAACTTGATTAAGTTTAACGTGCTGGGAAATATTGTGCTTTAATATAAGTGCTTTAATTCCACCTTGTATAGGTGTATGAATCCTGCAAACATGACTTTGTTCATTGCGCTGAGACGGCACACGCGAAGTTACAAATTTCGAGAGCTGCACGACCTTGCGAATCGACAGCGCGTGAGACCCTCACGCATGGCTAGCCAACGCGATTACGTCACTTTCGCCGCTGATACGGTATGATAACCGTGCATTTTAATACCGTGGTATACCCTGAAACCGGTTACCGCTGCAACCCTAGACCTTTTACTTACACGACCCTAACAGTGTGAAATGTTAAAGGTCAAAACAAGCACACATAGTTGCCAGCAGTTTTAGAGACAGAAGCACCCGCAGCCGATACAGGAGCCGCCTGTCAAGTATAAGGGAACTTAAACACGTCTGGACTAAAGACTAAACAGGCCAATTTGTTTCTGTCCATCTTATGTGTAATCGATGATCTATCTTTATCTGAATTGGTTCTTATCAATGACCTCTTTCTGTGATGACATTCATACACTATTAGACACCATGCTGTTTTCCCTGGGCCATGGGGTCACCATGCAAATGCAGCTTTGACAGACAAGGACAGCATGTGCCATGTATTTGTGAATCAATCGGCCAAAACATGTCAGTCTCTCACGTGTATCAAAATCCAGATATGTTTGTTTTTTGCAACTACTAAGACCCAAAAAGTGGTATTTAAAGCACAATTTTTGAAAACACTAACCCATGTAGCCTATCTATTGACCTGGTGCACTAAACCTTAAGCACATTCTCTGCCTTACACTCATTTAGAAATTCTTAAACACACTTTTTGCAAAACATGAAACACAGTTCTTTACATAAGACACAATGTTCAAAACTGAAAACCTTGTGTTTCTTTTGGAAAACACTGCCACACCTACAAACAACTAGGTTACAACACTTCTAAATCTTGGTTTGCACATCAATGGATTCCAGTACTGCATAGAGATGACGATGAAGAGGACAAGAATGAGGAAGAGGACAAGTAACCATAACAGATCAGAGTAAGTGTACTGAATATGCAAAAATAACCTCAATATTTGTGAATATTCATGTATATGTGAGATCTCTGACAGACCTTCACAGCAGACTACAAACTAAACACTCAAACACATGGTAGTAGTGTTTTCCATTTGTCACACAATACAATAATGTGGTTTTGGCAAGAGTTGAAAGAGTTTTGGTTGAAGCGTTTGTTTTTTCCAAAAGTGTGAGATGTTTTGTCTGTTGTCTGTGTGTCAATGGCTGTGGTGTATTAACTTTTGACAAAAAGAAATTGGGTCTTAGTATCTGCAAAAAAACTGTAATGGAGACCTCCATTTTTTGAGTGGCATCTTTCTATTAAACTTCAGATTTAGTGTGGATTAGCTACAGTGCTCAATCCAGCAAATTAGCCTGAAATCAGTTAACCACTTTCAACGCAAGTTAATGTCTCCTTTAGACTTAAGGTGTGTGTACCAGACTTTTGGTGCTCTTGCAATCAATACACACACACCACACACACACACACACACACACACACACACACACACACACACACACACACACACACACACACACACACACACACACACACACATATATATATATATATATATATCTGTCCATTTCTCTCTCTCCATTCCTGTGCCTATTTGGCAGGAGAAGGAGCAGCTTTAATTGGTTTGAAACGAGAGGCGAAGTGTCTCTCTCTAGGTGTGAGAGCTGTACACATGTACCTAGGTGGTATGTGTGTGACTGTGTGTGTGACTGTGTGTGTGTGTGTGTGTGTGTGTGTGTGAGTGGTGGATATAGGATTTTTCTGAGTAAGGGTCCATCAAGGTGCCACAATATTCATCGAGGGGGCAACTATTTGTCCACCATCCCTGCACACTATCACTGGTTTTGTAAAGTGTAAACCAGCTACTGCTGCTGCCTCTCTATCGCCATTCACAAAATTGTGTTTCACGCCTCATTTAGTGGGTCCAAGGACGTTGTGACAGGGACTCTGGCCCTCTTCTAACCCGCCCAGAACTGTGTGTGTGTGTGTGTGTGTGTGTGTGTGTGTGTGTGTGTGTGTGTGTATCTGCAGATGGAGGTAGTGCAGCTGTGAATGCTACAAACTGGAACATCTGCTTCAGTTCCCTGGTTGCCAGGCTGTAGTGCTACTTCAGTGGGGAGGGTTAGGCTCCGCCTCCCTGCTGCCTCCAACAGAGGTGACCGACGCCCACTGTTGTGTTTTGCCAACGCTGCACGACACCTTGGGCTTCCCACAGTTTCTTCTATTTAAACAACCGTTATGACAGCTGGACCATGGATTGTACACGTCATACATATCATGTAATACTTTTGTGCAGGTTAATTTGTGGCCATCTGTGTTTTGGAGACTAGTGCTCGTCTTGTAGGTGTTTGAGTCATCCATAGAGCTTCTGTTTGGTTTTAAAAGATCTCATGTACTGTGGTTGCTCCCACTGTATTCTTGTAAGTTAATTTTCAGGCTTAAAAGAAGGCTTACTGGCTGTCACATTAGTTAATCTAATCCACCTAAATCTAAATGATTTTGAGGACAGGACTTTGAGTGGAATTTTGAGATGTGGTGTCCCTCACAGCAGGAGCCTGTGCTGGTGGAGAGGGCGAACTACAGCTGTGGCCCGCGGCTGATCCAAACGCAGTTCCAATTCCTTTGGCAATGTGCTCAGTGGTGCACGCCAGGTGAACCTTGACCTCGCATCAGCGGTGGTTGTATATTTGGGAAGGTGCCGCTGGCTGTCCCACGCCACCTCCTCCCCCCTGGCCTATGAGCCTGGTGGAGTGACTCCAGATCTCTTTCATTTTGTTCATCCGTTGAGCCTGATGTCCAGTGACAGGACTTCTGAGACCAAACACTCCAGAAGTTTCCAAGTCCTTGGAAAACACTCCAATGGATGCAAGATTTGAAATTCGACCATGAAAAGACATCAAACGGAGCTTCATTTCTCTTTCAGTATTTTTCAATATGTCAGGAATGTCACCTGATTGCGGCTCGTACTCAGATGTTCCCTATGACCACTCCCACATTCCTAGCATATTTAATCACTTCCGTCCCACTTCCTAGACGCAAAGTATTGCCGACTATGTTGACTACTGAGCGTTATTCCCTGGTTATTCTCCTTCTGTGTACCGACCTCTGCTTGTTCCCCAGACTTCCTCTCCTGCCTGATCCACGGATACCTCCTGGACTCTGCTTACCCCTACGACCTCGGACTGGACCGACCACCGCTACACCGCGACACGAGCTATTACTCACACCATTCAAAATAAAAACATAGAGCTTTTGCACCAGGATCCCTCTCCATGTCCTCCATACGTTACACAATAGAAGCTTCTCTCCAGCTTCAGATAAGTGCGTGTACCGTCAGATCACGCTAACGAGAGCAATAATTATCTGCAATAATAAGGTAATAATAGCGGGCCTTATGTTGCCAGTGTTGACATAATTTCCCTCCTGATCGCTGCTAGCACCCCCTCCTTTACTCCCCTCTCCTGTGTTTCTGCCAAGACGACCATTAAAACAAAGTCTCTACCATCCCAACGCTTTCATATCACATGGGCTGCTGTGTTTTTTACAGAGGCACACCACTGAAGAGGTGGAGGAAAACACACACACGCAGGAGGAGAAATGCCTTGAACCACTAATAATGGGGTGTGCATCGCAATTTCCAGGGGAGGATTCAACTTAATGAACAATCAAATAAAGGATTTGTAATTACAGGCCACCGGGAGAAAGGAATCTGCTTCTGCTCTTGGTTGTGCGGGGGGAAAAAATGCAATGGAATTATCTGCCCTACCGAGACGTGGACTACAAGGCCTGAGGCCCTCTTGCAGGGAGGTCAGGGGTGTGTGTGTGTGTGTGTGTGATTGTGTGTGTGTGATTGTGTGTGTGTGATTGTGTGTGTGCGATTGTGTGTGTGTGTGATTGTGTGTGTGATTGTGTGTGTGAGATTGTGTGTGATTGTGTGTGAGTGTGTGTGTGTGTGTGTGTGTGTGTGTGCGATTGTGTGTGTGCGATTGTGTGTGATTGTGTGTGTGATTGTGTGTGTGATTGTGTGTGTGATTGTGTGTGTGTGTGTGTGTGTGTGTGTGTGTGTGTGATTGTGTGTGTGTGTGTGTGTGTGATTGTGTGTGTGTGTGTGTGTGTGTGTGTGTGATTGTGTGTGTGTGATTGTGTGTGTGTGTGTGTGTGTGATTGTGTGTGTGGTTCTCTCCCCTTTTGAGTGTTCCTCTTTGACTCAGAGTGGCAGGGCTGTGAATAGTCAAACTCAGGATCAGTATTTCTCAGTAGTGAGTCTCAGTAGACTACCAGAGCGGCACTTTGAGTCTAGATTGCCACAGGTTTTGTTTCATCTATTGCCGTCCCTCATTTTACTAGAGACCTCATTTTTAAAAAGACCTTTTTTATTAGTCTTGTTTATTTAGAAGTCATGTTCAGATATATTTTCCTGCCTTTCCCTTCGGTGTTTAGGACCTGCTGCATAATATGTTAGCAGAAAGAACTGATATTTTTGTGTCATTTCTGATGATGCCCTCAATGCACAACACCGTCCACATTGCGTTTCATGTTTTCTCCTCTGGATCACATGACCGTTGAGCGCTGCGTGATTCGGCAGTCCATCAGTGTCTAGCAGCACCAGCCCAGGCGCCTCTCTGAGCTCTGTAAAGCATGGACGCAGAAGTCACTTGAGCCCATGTGAAGACCTTTGTCTCCCTGTTGCTCTGGGCAGTCTCCTCTTTCACTGGCTGGACTCCCTGGACACCCTCTCCTCCTCTCGGCCATCTGTTTCTCCACTCTTCCGTCGAGCTGATGACAATTGCATGAGTCGTCACCGCCACTGATGGGAGGGACCGGAGATAGCTGTCGGTTGTTCTTAATAAAGACTAAGTTTGACCAAATGACACTTGGGTTGCTAACGCGATGCTAATGCGGCTAATGGCGATTTGGAACAAATGTTACTTAACGTGACCCCATGCTTGCTGGCAGACACTGGCTTACGTGTTGTTAGGAGCCTTAGTATTATGAGGTACAGCCATTCCTTCAAAATGTCTCTCTGCCCCCATCCTGGCCTCTTCAGTTCTCTGTAGCATCTAAGGCAGGAGTGGCCAACCTGCGACTCTTTGCCTGGTTTCATGCGGCTCCCCAGCAGGCCCGTGCTCTCACCTGCACCTGCACGATCTGTGCCGTGGCCCTGTTACCTCATCAGCTCTGAGGGCGACAGACTGCTACATCTTCGTTGTGAGCGGTTTGTTTACAAGCCTTTAAAACCGGTGTAGTGGAAAACAGGAGACTTGTGGCATAAAGTGACTCTGCTTTGAGTCTCGTTGGTGAGACGCGGTCTTCTGTCACACGTTTTGGAATAAACCACATACAAGGTGCAGCAAAGGCACCGCAGACGATTGAGGGAGGCTTCAAAACTACTGACACTGTTCTCTTCCTAAAGGTGAGCGCAAGTCAGTGGCATTGTAACGAGTGTTGATAATGGAGCTAATCCACTTTTTACCTAGAAAACAACAGTTGCATACATAACAGAGCTCGTAGTGTGCGTGCACGCATGCTTGAGCAACCTCGCAGTGCTGTGGCCCACCTCCTCCAACCGTGCCAAAGTCCTGAAGCATATCACGACTTACGTTTATATTGAAGTTTGGGTTTGTTTTTAATATGCTGTTCGCTTGAGTTCACAATTAGCTTGAGTTCACAATAAATCTGAACAGAGGTGTGGGTGTGTGTGTGTGTGTGTGTGTGTGTGCGTGTGTGTGTGTGTGTGTGAGAGAGAGAGAGGAAAGGATGGGTGATGTTCAAGCGTGCCCATGTGTATGATGTGGCTCTTTGCTGTAACACAGTAAAAGAATTGGCTCTTGGTCTCTGACGGGTTGGCCACCCCTGATCTAGGGGGACACGTTAACTCCATCTTTCTAGTAGACAGCAGATATAAGGGTACCGGGTTTAACCACCTCTTCTGCTGTCAGTCGTGTACACCCCAAACCAGATCCTCTGGTATAACTGTGTTCTTAGAACACATGCGAGGATGTGGTGCATGTGGGCAGGGCAGAAGTAAATGGTTATTTCAGTAGGGGAGATGAAGTCAGGTTTTATTGTACAGGAAGTCGTATGTGGAGATTGTGATCAATAAAGGAATTTATTCCAGCCTCTATCAGGACTGCATATTCCATAAATCACCAGTCCCTCAATAACATTGTAAAGAAAATACACACACTCACCATTGATCTTGAAAATGCCCTTTTGTCATTTCTGGACCCATCTTTAAGAACTGATCTTTAACGCTGTGTTTCATCATCGAAACAATCCGTTGCCTGTGACACGGCAAGATTGGTGCCGGCCGTTTGACAACACTCATCTTGAGGGTAAATGTGCTGGAGAGGGGAGGGAAGCTTTGCTCTGAGTGCTCCATTGTCGAGGCTGAGGGGAGGTTCTTTTGCTGTTAGCGTCACTCATTGCTTTTGGAACAAGGAAAGGTCCTGTTACTCTGCCCTTCACATATCAAACCCCCCAATACTCCCTCCAACTTCACCTCACCCTCTTCACCTCCACCAGCACTTCCAGCCCCTCCACCTCCTACCAGCACTCCCTCCATCTTCCACACCTCCACTCCCTCCACCTCCACCACTTTCACTAGCAACACCTCTACCTCCACCTTCACCAGCAACACGTCCACCAGCAACACCACCATCCTCCACCTCCTCCACCTCCTCCACCTTCCACCTCCACCTCCAGAGCCCATCCCACCATAGACTTTAGGCTTTCAGATATGAGGCAGAAAAGATTTATCGCTCATTCTCGCCACCGTTATTTTCCGGCAATTGATCAAAACGGCATGTAATGGCCAAGCGACGTTCAGTGGTGTTCAGGGAAAAAGGTTTCTAGCACTCTCCATTGGACCTGCTGCTCTGTTGTCGCCAAAGTCCCCCAAAATGAAAAACCCTAAGCTGTCAGAAGTATATTTAATACAGGTCTCAGCTAAACTTAATTCATCTTCCTAAAATTGATCTCCTTGTCAGTATCTCCTTCTACCAAATTGGTGGAATAGAAGATCCTAAACAACAGGGTGTAAAGTCTGTGTGTGTGTGTGTGTGTGTATACAGCTGGCTTCTCAGCAGGCTGTCCTCTTATTGGAGTGTTATTGATTCAGGATTCATTAAAAGCACAGGGTAATTTTGTGCTTATTGGCATACTCTATTTCTCAGCTTTAATCTGGTCTACCTATGCAAGGACTGATCTCATGACAGATGGTGAAGACACTGGTTGTTGCTTCCTCCTCGCGGGGTCTGATCTCCACAAATTGACAACCTTTGTCCTAAAACTCCTCACCACCCAGCCTGGATATTGGAGTGATCTCTTTGTTTCTACAGCACCTGTGGGCCAGGAGATGCTTGGCTATAAACAGCAAATGGAGCAGGAGATGGGGAAGAAGCTGACTGCAGCCCTTTGGGTGGAGAGTACTGCGTTGTGCTCTCATCATCCAACAGTGTGCAAGACCAGCTGTTTAATCCCCCCATCTCTCTCACACCAGCTATTTCCAGCCTCCCATCAGTCTCGTGAATGGGGCCTGGGGGGAACTGTATTGGAATCAATGCTGAAAGGTCTTGGCCTGCAGCAGTCGATAGCCAGTGGCGCTCCTGACTCTCTCACACAGTTCCGCCCACCACCCCTCCTGACTCCACCCTGCTCCCAACCTCCTCGCGTGACTCACGTCAATCGTGGGTTGTGGTGGCTGCCACCATCACCCTGTGGTCAGTGGGTCACACTGGCATTAATCAGGAGAGACCTCTAAGACAATACCGATTGTTTTCTGTTATCTGTGCACCCATGTGTGTTGGCCAGTGTTATCAGCTATCAGATAACAAATGACACGGACCTCTGGTTGTGGGTTGAGGTCAGAGGACCTTGGCTCAGTCGTGTCAATAACATTGCACATTGCTTAAAGTGTGGGCCAAGCTCTCAAATGGTGGAATTCGACTCCAGAAGGACGTCTAAGGAATGTTTAGATTGAAGCGCCCGGAATGTATCCAGCATCTCGGTGAGGCATGCAGACTTTGGTCCAACTAATTACTTAACCTACATTGAGATATTAGTCTGGGCTGTGTCCTTCTTTTTGTGGAGACACCCCCTCAAATAGTGGAGCCTGAGCGCAGTTTTCAAAGGAATCGCCTGCTCCAACTGAGGTTAAATGGAGACACTTGCATATAGGTCATCGTCGCACTGGTGCATGGACTGGTTTTCTCTTCTTCGTTGTCAACCTCTCCTACTTCTAGTTTAGAAAACAGCATCCATCATTTAACAAAGGCGGCGTCTAGTGTGTTCATACACGTCAGGCAGCATGGAACAACTGTAAATTGGTTTTCTTCATTCACTTCATTGTGATTCTAGCACTAGGCTACATCTGCGAGGGGGAGAGCAGTCATTTGTGATTATTACCTTAATCTTTCGTTGGTGTAATAGTCTCTGCTTTTGATAAGACGTGATGAGCTCACCGGGGTAATTTACAGCAGGGACACTGGGGACATTTTGTGAAATGGTTGATTTTGTCCTCACTACTTTCTAAAAGTGAAGACATACAGGACATGCTAGAGTTTCACCTACAGGCTGTCTTGAATTCAGTTTTTCAGCAATAATCTGAGCAGTGATTAGTCATATACATTATATAATTATCCATGGACCTCCTCCTTCCAGACCCGGTGGACGCACATTGACTTCTTAAAGACAGCATGAAGTTGAGTCAGCTGAACTGAATGCAACACGTGGTCCGTATTCTTGTGGTCCAGGGGTGTGCTCTGCCATTGGCTGGCTCTGCCTAGCAATGCTCAGGCAACTGATGGCAGAGGTGCACTGGTTTTTGTGAGGTTCGCTGTCCAGCGCCTCACCCTCGTCTAGCCACTGAATCGAACACAGTGTGATTTTCATGCAGTAATGTTTGTCACTTCTTATAGATAATTAAATCTTGTAAGAAGCAATATTTCCAGGCTTGCCAGCCGAGCAGGAGAGGTGTGAGTTTGGCTGTGAGTGCTCTCTCTCGGGGATTCTTTTATATTTGGTTCTTCACAGGCCCCCAAAAGCACATTCTTCTGGCTGTGGAGGTTGTCATCATCATCATCGTCATCATCATCATCGTCATCATCATTATCATCATCATCATTATCGTGATCTTCTCTACCACCTTAAGTACCATTAGAATCATCTCCATCACGACTGCAATCAAAACAACAGTGGCTGTCTTGGCCCTCATCACGGACTGAATGTATTTTTGCCAGTTCCCAGCCAGTGGCCTAGAGGTGCAAGGCAGCTCCACTGAAGCGACATCAGCTCTCTCAGTCATATTCCTCCCACGGCCTATCCGCCAGCCCCGCCGTGCCAGTTCACAATAGAGGGAGGGGGGCGTAATCCACACGGGACAATCCATCGCGCAGGCTGATAGCAGAAGAAAGAAGAGCTGATGGTGTGTCCTCCTGCCGAGCGGACTGCACAAGGAGATTTGTCTCCTTCAGAATTAATACACTGTTCAAACGCAGAGCTCAGTTTGACAAGTAAAGACCAAGGAGCTCATGTGAAGCCATGAGCTGCGGTTATTCCACTAGGCTGCTTTATCTCGGCAGCCACTGCTTCATGATCCTGACAGTCTTCTGTTCTGTCACTCTTCAAAGACCTGCCAGATGGAACTATGAGATACAGATTCTTAGTCAAAGTGAAACATACAGTAGTAGTGCATGTGGTCTCATGCACCATTGCCTAAAAGATGCCACCAGAAATCAGGGCTTTCCAGGGGTGGATCTACTGGGGTGGCATAGAGAAGAAAGCCTTGCCACCCCTGCTGCCACCCCAGTTGGCAGCAACAAATTAAAAGAAAAGTTATGGGCAATGTGACATTTACGAGTGCGAATCTCCAATGTCCGGCTGCAGTGAACCCAGCACGAGATAACGTCAGAGCGGCAAAAGACTGATTTGTTTGGAAAACAATCGCGAAGTGGCACAAAGCGAGGGAACCAGGAGACACGAGATAAGGAGACATGGGAGGAAAGAGGTAAAAACTGATTACCGTAACTATCGAGATATGAAATTATAGTGAAGGCGCGGTGCTGGTAAAGTTGCGATCCTGATTTTGAGATGATAAAAATCAGGTTGATGAATGGTATTTCGCTAAACATACATGTAATGTTAGCTAGGTCTGATGTTAGTTTTGTGTAAAGCAGGTTAAGCTAATATTGTTAAGGAAAACATTGTGAAGTTACTTTGAATCTTACAGAAATGAAGAGGAAAGGTAGCATACATAGTTTTTTTCCTCACCAAAGAAAAAGGTGAGAGACAGAAAATAAACAACTGAGCAAGGTAAACGAAGATGAGGTGGAAGAGAGAGAAGAGAAGGACAAGGTGGAAGGAGAGAGAGAGAAGGCCAACAGAAACATGACAGCGATAGAATACAAGTCCAATGGCACCAGGGACAGGAGGAGGAGGGAGAACACAGACATTTTGCTATAAGGTGTATTTAAGAGACACTGCTTAGACGTCTTCAAATAAATATAAATATTAATTTTTGCTTAAATATGAATAATTAAGTAAACTTATAAGTGTGAAAGTGTGATGAGATGGGGACAGAGTTTTAATATTTTGTGTACAATGTATCTATTGCTAAATTACAAAATTAAACAAAACCTACAAATACTTCCCAGGCTAAAATGTTAGTGTGTGTTAACACAGTCTGATGGGGGTGAATGTGTGTTCTGAGTAAACAATAAAAAAATAAAAACAATGTCCAGAACCTTGTTTGAGTGCCATCCTTTTATTGCTACATTGTGTTTATGCTCACCTTAGTACAGCTCATATACATGTACTCATATACATATACTCATATACATATACTCATATACATGTACTCATATACAGTCCATAGATTTTCATGGGTAATAGTTTGTTCTTGTACAAATGCTTCCTTCAACGCAACCACTCTGACACAGTCAAAAATTGTTTGCTTTCCCTCTCAAACATCTGCCATTCATCACCTGTGATGAATCACCTGTCTTACTTTAATGCTTTTCCCTTGATAATGCCCACCTAAAGTTACCATATCTCCTATTAAGTATTTAAGTTTATTACATTATATGGTGATTTATTCCTAATATGAACTGTTTCACAAGAAAGCTCAAATGCAAGACATTTATCGCATGAGATTAAGTTTGTCTGTATGAGTTTATAAATGGCAGCCCGTGCCCTTTTGTAGTGTGTACATATTATTTCTCATCAAACAGTGATTAAATTCAGAATATGTACATCTGCCATATGTTGCCACCCCACAAAAATTCCTGCCTCCCTCTTGCCACCCCATAAATATTTTTCTAGATCCACCCCTGGGACTTTTCTTCTTTGTGTATAATTTGCTTTGATCACATACAATCTTCAGCAAAATCTTCAGCTGCCCAAGTGTAGATTCCACATTGTTTATTTGTCATAAAAGTGTTGCTGTAATCAAGCAGATTAATTGCCAGAATGTCTGTCAGTGTGCTGAAGACAGAGTCTCTGGTCAGATTACCCTGCCTCCATGATCCTGCCCACAGCTCCTGTGGGAAGTTCCATTCTGTTGACCGCCCCCACAACACAGTGGGGAAAACCCTTTAAATAAATAATGACGTGTGGATGTGTGGTTTGTAAGCGGGCACATGTGTAAGATGAATAAAGCTCGTCAGTGTTGTGATCAAGCAGTGGGCGGTAATGAGAAGTCAATGAACCTGTGTTATCGAGCTCCGCCTCATATGGATTCCTCCCCAGGCTGCGGGCTACAACGTCACAGGCCAGTGTCCCTCTGCAGTGTGGGACCAGACTACCGCTGCTAGCTGTTAATCCTTTACGGATATGAGGAGACTGTCTGTAGAACTTTTACTACCTTAACTTAGTATTCCAACATTCCCTTAACCTATTAATCTGGAAAGGACTTGAATCTAACCTTGTGCAATTGCTTATGGGGTCTTTCTGTCGGGACTTTTATGGGGTTGTGCTGGTTGTCTGGGGGTGGAGCCATAGGGGTGTCAAAGTTGTCTGAGTGTCAGAGGTGACCATATGCTGTTCTGTGCTGTGTGATTGGGAGCAATGCCAGTCGTCGCTGTGCGCACTGAAAAGCCAGAGCAGGCAGGCGAGGATTCAAAACTTGTAGTGGTTGTCAATACTGGTAATCATACAGAGGCTGGAGAAAAGAAAATCGAAAGCAATCGACAGAAATGGTGATAAAATGTGAGCAGACTCCCCCAACTGCTCTGATGACTGACATGTCTCGGTTTTTAAAAGCCCTTCAGTCAAGTGACCTTGAGTATGAGAAAAGGTCACATGCAGCCTGGTGACACACTGAGACCCAGTCTGGTGACACACTGCTCTCTCTGTTACACTGAGACCCAGTCTGGTGACACTGCTCTCTCTGTTACACTGAGACTCAGTCTAGTGACACACTGCTCTCTCTGTTACACTGAGACTCAGTCTAGTGACACACTGCTCTCTCTGTTACACGGAGACTCAGTCTGGTGACACACTGTTCTCTGTTACACGGAGACCCAGTCTGATGACACTGCTCTCTCTGTTACACGGAGACCAAGTGACACACTGCTCTCTCTGTTACACGGAGACTCAGTCTGGTGACACACTGTTCTCTGTTACACGGAGACTCAGTCTGGTGACACACTGTTCTCTCTGTTACACGGAGACCCAGTCTGGTGACACTGCTCTCTCTGTTAGACGGAGACTCAGTCTAGTGACACACTGCTCTCTCTGTTACACGGAGACTCAGTCTGGTGACACACTGTTCTCTCTGTTACACGGAGACTCAGTCTGGTGACACTGCTCTCTCTGTTAGACGGAGACTCAGTCTGGTGACACTGCTCTCTCTGTTAGACGGAGACTCAGTCTAGTGACACACTGTTCTCTCTGTTACACTGAGACTCAGTCTAGTGACACACTGTTCTCTCTGTTACACGGAGACTCAGTCTGGTGACACTGCTCTCTCTGTTAGACGGAGACTCAGTCTGGTGACACTGCTCTCTCTGTTAGACGGAGACTCAGTCTAGTGACACACTGCTCTCTCTGTTACACTGAGACTCAGTCTAGTGACACACTGTTCTCTCTGTTACACGGAGACTCAGTCTGGTGACACACTGTTCTCTCTGTTACACGGAGACTCAGTCTGGTGACACTGCTCTCTCTGTTACACGGAGACTCAGTCTGGTGACACTGCTCTCTCTGTTAGACGGAGACTCAGTCTGGTGACACACTGTTCTCTCTGTTAGACGGAGACCCAGTCTGGTGACACTGCTCTCTCTGTTACACTGAGACTCAGTCTAGTGACACACTGTTCTCTCTGTTACACGGAGACTCAGTCTGGTGACACACTGTTCTCTCTGTTACACGAAGACCCAGTCTGGTGACACTGCTCTCTCTGTTACAGGGAGACCCAGTCTGGTGACACACTGCTCTCTCTGTTACACGGAGACCCAGTCTGGTGACACACTGCTCTCTCTGTTACACTGAGACTCAGTCTAGTGACACACTGTTCTCTCTCTTTGTAACGCGTCGCCTCCGAACACGGTGGTGACGCGCTGGTTTTAACGTGATGTGGATTCAAGTGCAAACCTAAAACTAAATGCCAAAAACAGCCAACGGAAACCTCCGCGATCGCGGGAAAACGAAAACAAAAACCCCGAAGGGATGACAGCAGAACGACACGGAGGAATCTCGACGTGCGAATAAACCAGGTAAGTAAACAAACAAAAAACACGCGGAAAAGAAGTCAACGCGTCACTGAAGAGAAACGGGAAAAAAACAAAAACTACACGGAGGACTGCTCAACGTGTCACACGGGAAAAAATAAGAAACGAGAGAAAGAAAAGATGAGACTTAGGTAACAAGACCTAAAGCCTCTACCTGGTACCTGTCAGTCTGTCTACCAGAACACTGGAAGACAAACCGACGCAGAAACAGTGAGAGAGACAAACAGAAAACGAGAGAGACCAACCTGAGAACACTCAGGGGTGAAACGAGAAAAGTAATCACTGCACGAGGGCAAGAGATACTGGCTTAGGCTGCGAGTGAAAAACTAACAACTTCAGCAATGAGTTGCTGAAGTCGCTCGTATTAAATAGGCTGCTTACAGCTGCAAACTATTGGGCTTGATTGCCCCTGGTTCTAGCTCGCGTGCTCCGCCTAGTGGCAGCAGGAGGCACGTGCCTGGGTCGAACCCTGACACTCTTACACGGAGACTCAGTCTGGTGACACACTGTTCTCTCTGTTACACGGAGACCCAGTCTGGTGACACTGCTCTCTCTGTTAGACGGAGACTCAGTCTGGTGACACTGCTCTCTCTGTTAGACGGAGACTCAGTCTAGTGACACACTGCTCTCTCTGTTACACTGAGACTCAGTCTAGTGACACACTGTTCTCTCTGTTACACGGAGACTCAGTCTGGTGACACACTGTTCTCTCTGTTACACGGAGACTCAGTCTGGTGACACACTGTTCTCTCTGTTACACGAAGACCCAGTCTGGTGACACTGCTCTCTCTGTTACACGGAGACCCAGTCTGGTGACACTGCTCTCTCTGTTACAGGGAGACCCAGTCTGGTGACACACTGCTCTCTCTGTTAGATGGAGACTCAGTCTGATGACACTGCTCTCTCTGTTAGACGGAGACTCAGTCTAGTGACACACTGCTCTCTCTGTTACACTGAGACTCAGTCTAGTGACACATTGTTCTCTCTGTTACACGGAGACTCAGTCTGGTGACACACTGTTCTCTCTGTTACACAGAGACTCAGTCTGGTGACACACTGTTCTCTCTGTTACACGGAGACCCAGTCTGGTGACACTGCTCTCTCTGTTAGACGGAGACTCAGTCTAGTGACACACTGCTCTCTCTGTTACACTGAGACTCAGTCTAGTGACACACTGTTCTCTCTGTTACACGGAGACTCAGTCTGGTGACACACTGTTCTCTCTGTTACACGGAGACTCAGTCTGGTGACACTGCTCTCTCTGTTACACGGAGACTCAGTCTGGTGACACTGCTCTCTCTGTTAGACGGAGACTCAGTCTGGTGACACACTGTTCTCTCTGTTAGACGGAGACCCAGTCTGGTGACACTGCTCTCTCTGTTACACTGAGACTCAGTCTAGTGACACACTGTTCTCTCTGTTACATGGAGACTTCAGTCTGGTGACACACTGTTCTCTCTGTTATACGGAGACTCAGTCTGGTGACACACTGTTCTCTCTGTTACACGAAGACCCAGTCTGGTGACACTGCTCTCTCTGTTACAGGGAGACCCAGTCTGGTGACACACTGTTCTCTCTGTTAGACGGAGACCCAGTCTGGTGACACTGCTCTCTCTGTTACACTGAGACTCAGTCTAGTGACACACTGTTCTCTCTGTTACACGGAGACTCAGTCTGGTGACACACTGTTCTCTCTGTTACACGAAGACCCAGTCTGGTGACACTGCTCTCTCTGTTACAGGGAGACCCAGTCTGGTGACACACTGCTCTCTCTGTTACACGGAGACCCAGTCTGGTGACACACTGCTCTCTCTGTTACACTGAGACTCAGTCTAGTGACACACTGTTCTCTCTCTTACACGGAGACTCAGTCTGGTGACACACTGTTCTCTCTGTTACACGGAGACCCAGTCTGGTGACACTGCTCTCTCTGTTAGACGGAGACTCAGTCTGGTGACACTGCTCTCTCTGTTAGACGGAGACTCAGTCTAGTGACACACTGCTCTCTCTGTTACACTGAGACTCAGTCTAGTGACACACTGTTCTCTCTGTTACACGGAGACTCAGTCTGGTGACACACTGTTCTCTCTGTTACACGGAGACTCAGTCTGGTGACACACTGTTCTCTCTGTTACACGAAGACCCAGTCTGGTGACACTGCTCTCTCTGTTACACGGAGACCCAGTCTGGTGACACTGCTCTCTCTGTTACAGGGAGACCCAGTCTGGTGACACACTGCTCTCTCTGTTAGATGGAGACTCAGTCTGATGACACTGCTCTCTCTGTTAGACGGAGACTCAGTCTAGTGACACACTGCTCTCTCTGTTACACTGAGACTCAGTCTAGTGACACATTGTTCTCTCTGTTACACGGAGACTCAGTCTGGTGACACACTGTTCTCTCTGTTACACGGAGACTCAGTCTGGTGACACACTGTTCTCTCTGTTACACGAAGACCCAGTCTGGTGACACTGCTCTCTCTGTTACACGGAGACCCAGTCTGGTGACACTGCTCTCTCTGTTACAGGGAGACCCAGTCTGGTGACACACTGCTCTCTCTGTTAGATGGAGACTCAGTCTGATGACACTGCTCTCTCTGTTAGACGGAGACTCAGTCTAGTGACACACTGCTCTCTCTGTTACACTGAGACTCAGTCTAGTGACACATTGTTCTCTCTGTTACACGGAGACTCAGTCTGGTGACACACTGTTCTCTCTGTTACACGGAGACTCAGTCTGGTGACACACTGTTCTCTCTGTTACACGAAGACTCAGTCTGGTGACACTGCTCTCTCTGTTACACGGAGACTCAGTCTGGTGACACACTGCTCTCTCTGTTAGACGGAGACTCAGTCTGGTGACACACTGTTCTCTCTGTTACACGGAGACTCAGTCTGGTGACACTGCTCTCTCTGTTAGACGGAGACTCAGTCTAGTGACACACTGCTCTCTCTGTTACACTGAGACTCAGTCTAGTGACACACTGTTCTCTCTGTTACACGGAGACTCAGTCTGGTGACACACTGTTCTCTCTGTTACACGGAGACTCAGTCTGGTGACACACTGCTCTCTCTGTTACACGAAGACCCAGTCTGGTGACACTGCTCTCTCTGTTACACGGAGACCCAGTCTGGTGACACTGCTCTCTCTGTTACAGGGAGACCCAGTCTGGTGACACACTGCTCTCTCTGTTAGATGGAGACTCAGTCTGATGACACTGCTCTCTCTGTTAGACGGAGACTCAGTCTAGTGACACACTGCTCTCTCTGTTACACTGAGACTCAGTCTAGTGACACATTGTTCTCTCTGTTACACGGAGACTCAGTCTGGTGACACACTGTTCTCTCTGTTACACGGAGACTCAGTCTGGTGACACTGCTCTCTCTGTTACACGGAGACTCAGTCTGGTGACACTGCTCTCTCTGTTACACGGAGACTCAGTCTGGTGACACACTGCTCTCTCTGTTAGACGGAGACTCAGTCTGGTGACACACTGTTCTCTCTGTTACACGGAGACTCAGTCTGGTGACACACTGTTCTCTCTGTTACACGGAGACCCAGGTTCTGCTCTACTGCAGGGTAAAACTCTCGTGACACCATGCCGGAAGCTCAGTGCTGAAATGTATGTAAAGACAGCTTGAAGCACTATAAAGTTATTGATGAATATGTCTTTACAAGGTTATTGATGAAGATGTCTTTACGAGGTTATTGATGAAGATGTCTTTACGAGGTTATTGATGAAGATGTCTTTACGAGGTTATTGATGAAGATGTCTTTGCGAGGTTATTGATGAAGATGTCTTTACGAGGTTATTGATGAAGATGTCTTTACGAGGTTATTGATGAAGATGTCTTTGCGAGGTTATTGATGAAGATGTCTTTGCGAGGTTATTGATGAAGATGTCTTTGCGAGGTTATTAATGAAGATGTCTTTGCGAGGTTATTGATGAAGATGTCTTTGCGAGGTTATTGATGAAGATGTCTTTGCGAGGTTATTGATGAAGATGTCTTTACGAGGTTATTGATGAAGATGTCTTTACGAGGTGAACCCCTTGCCACCTTCTGAATCCCTGAAGAGACGATTCTCTGGAAATTTGTTTCCAAGTGCATATTATTTATGATAATACATCATCTATAGGTTATGGGCTTACCTTCACCAAATACTGATACACACTTCTGGTGTTCTCATTGTCAATGTGGGTTTCACATTTTTAAATGTTATTCTTGGTAAGATGCATCATGCATTTGTTCAACCTATGCATAAGAATGGAACGATCCATCCAAACAAAACAATAACAAAACAACTTTGGTCGGATCTCCAAAATGGCTCTTCCACTGCAGCACATGTACCCCGTCTGAATGTACTTTTCAGACATGAATTATTCACTGAACAGGTGTCACTATGATGCCCTTGCTTCAGTTTCCAGCATGGCGTCGTTCTTGGCGGTGAAACAGATGCCTACCGCAGGCCCACTCCTCACCAGCAGCTGCTCTGGGAACGTGTGTCCGCTCCCCAACTGTGCATGGCCTCGCCACTCTCCATCTCTCTGTCTCGCACGCACGCATGCACATACACACAGACATCCAACACACACATGTGTGCATGCACACACACATACACACACACAAACCCTGCTGTCAGTAATGAATTCACATTCTCAACCGATAAACAAGAGGAAAGTGATGCACTGGGTGCCATGATGAAGGTCGGCTGGTCATCCGTGAGGTGTGATAACCTGTCCATGCTTGAAAGTTCTTATAAACACAACCCTCATCTCACTGGAATCTCCCTAATTGACTGTGGCTGAGCTTTCCTCTGAGTACAAGAACCAGAGGATGGAGATGTGGAGGGCTCACATGGCTTTGCTCTGTAAAATGTGAGATTACAGAAGATGTGAGATTACACTTCTGTGTGCTACAGAAGTGGTATGCTCCAGGGGTGGAGGTAGAGATGATGTCGTTTCCAAGATGAAAATCTTTTAACATAACCCATGCTGGCAATTAAACATACTGTATAATTATGAGCTTGATTGTTGTCAAAGTCATAACAGGCTTTGTGTGCTTGATGAGACCACATTAGGTGATGAATGCCTCTTGAAACTAACATGTGCTGTGTCTCTGGGACCTCATTGAGCATCACCTCAAGAGCATCACGTTATTTGTTTATCCCCATTTCATTACTCATGCTATGCAAATGAAGAGTGCAGCAAATACCTGTAGACCATCTGTTGTGACAGTGTAGTTAATCTTAATGACCTAATGACCGTGACATTAGCATTTTGTTTCTGTGACTGCCGGCTACAGTGTGATTTGTGGCTTCTTGAGTTCTCTGGATGAGTATGAATTCATAGCAAGCCTTTGACAGAATGAAATATGATCCTTCTGTCTCCTGTCCAAGCCAAGTCAGGTGGGTTCAAAGGCTATCAAGTGGTAGGCATGCTGCACATCAATCTACCCTGGAAATTTGACAATGTGAAAGTGGGAATCCAAACAGTTGTGCGCTAAGATTAAGCCTGCAGTGATATCACGGCTGTGGTTATATTGTCAGTTATATTGTCAGTTATATTGTCATGTTCTTCACTATACAGTCTGATATAGCAAGTAAAGGGCAGAACAGGAACTGATAAAAATACACCAGTTCAAATCAGAACACAGAGAGCCAAAAAAGCAGGTGATGTTCAAACAGCAGGGAGGACAAGATTAGACCGATACGCCATCTATGGCAACAAATACCTCAACCTGTCATGTGATACCTTCATCATGAACTTCATCTGTGATGTGTTACATCAGCCTCACTTGTGATATATAACATTATCAGCCTCACCTGTGATGTGTTACATCATCAGCCTCAGGTGACGTTGACACTGAGGCAAATCGTAGCTGAAATTGGAGTTACCCGAGTGGGTGAGTGTTAGTTTGACAACCATTAAAAACTAAACAAACAAACTATACATCTGAAGAAGTACCTGCAGGAGTAACTGCATGGTACTGTATGACTGGGTGCCATTATGTAAGACTGTAACACTGTAGGACTGTAGAGGTAATAAAAGGTTTACATTTCAAAAGGACGTCCATCATCAGCTGTGAAAGCAAAGTGCTTCTCCTTTTACTACCTCTGAATCTTTAACTGCAGCAGGTGCTGTTAATCCCTGGAGTCCTCTGCAGATATACATGCAGAGTTGAGTCTTCTGCAGATATACATGCACAATTGTCTTCTGCAAATATACATGTACAGTTGATTTCTCTGCCCGTGTTCATGCACATTTGTACATACCCTGATCTCCGCTTTGCTCATGTGAATCCCGTGTTGGTGTTCAGGTTTGTTTGTCTCCGCCTCTGTGCTTCTCGCTACAAATGAGATCATTCGTCTTGGCCGCGATGCCTTACGAGTTCCACCCAGATGCGAGTTCCACCCCGGTGGAAAATTAATTAACGCAGTTTGTCTCTTTCTCTTCTCTTTTGTTTCTGACCCCCTACTCCTCTCACTTTGACTCGGGCCTCATTGATTCGTTTTCACTGCCATTGTGTGGCCTGACAGCTGTTAGTGGGCGGGGCACAAAGCCAGTCGTTTTCAGAGGGGTGCTATTCTGCACGGGGGGCAGGAGGGTATATGTCTGTAATGGAAGCTCTGTGCCTTTAGCACTCATTTTTTCAGATTATTAAAAAGAAAGCAAATCAGTGCGGATTCTGTCAGACAAATTCAACTGCAGGGCTGTTCTTTTAGGTTTAGCTAACTTCTAGCGTTATGTGTAAAAATTTAAGAAACAAAGATTCAACAAACATTTTGCTTCAGGTCTCACCATCGTTTTTAAGGTGATTGTGTCTTTGTGGAGATCCTAAGTGGCACCTTGTAACATGGACGTCTCATTGTTCTGGTTCCTGCCTTAATATAATTGGACAGGCTGGTGACCTCCGCCAACACATGGTAATGCAGATGGAACAGATGACCCTGTTTAATGGTTCCACCTGTCCAGGATGGCCTGTCTGGGTTGGGAAGATAAATCCCAGGGCTGGCGTGTTGGAGGCACACAAGACCTTTTGGCTCGCTGGTGGGAATGGCGGATGGTGGAAGTGCATGTCAGAACAGAGCGTAAAGCCCATCTGATGGGAGGGTCCGTCTGGGGGCAGGGCCAACCCCCCAGGTGCATTTCAAATGGAATCCCAGATGGAGGTTTCCTCCTCAAGTGTTTAGACACCGTGGGCTGGTGCCTCTTACGTGACCTGATCACTCAGATCCTGTTCTTCATTGTTCTGGGGTCATTGATGTGCTTGAACTGCCCCTTATCCATTGTTTTAATAATACTTACTGTCTATTATGTTTTTGGATGCTGGCCATAGACAGCTGCATATGTATTAATGCTTAATTTTCTGTGCAAAACAACCTTTAGGCCTATGGCCTGCACATAATCTATATCCCCCCACATTTCTGTGTATGAACATCGGAGTGATCCCCCATGTCTTTGTGTATGTGTTGTGTATGGTTTTGTGTGTGTGCCGTGTGTGTGTTGTGTGTGGTTGTGTGTGTGTGTGGTTGTGTGTGCCTGGTCGGGTGTGTGAGGTTACAGATCTGCAGGGGTGTGATTTGTTGCTGCAGAACAGAGAGGCTGGCAGTGAGGTGGCCGTTCATCACGCTGGCCTGCAGGCTCTCTGTCAGCAGTGCGGTGATATGTCAGCAAGTGTAGCCACACTGAGGATTGCGAGGAGACTGGCGAGCTATCAAGCTATCGGCAGCTGATGTTTGCAACAAGTTTCTCATTGTTTGCTTTGTAGTCTCACTCTGGAGAGTCTTGGAATTAGCGTTTTGGGATTAGAGTTTTGAGATTAGCGTTTTGGGATTAGCACTTTTCATGGTGCTTTCAAAATATCAAGGGAAAGTGTAACGTTTCCGTTGCTAACATGGGTGAAGTAGGACACAAATGCGTTGAGACGAGGGATGTATTTGCAGTAGACTGTGCATTTAATTCAGAACACAAGGACAGATGACCAATTGACAAACTCTTAACACGGTAATGAGACCGACGAGGGATTCTGTACTGACCACGTACCACTGGAATTAAATTACGAACAACTCACTATAAAACTTAGGCATATAACAATACAAGGATAAAACAGTGACAAACTCTTAATGTGGTGACTAGATGAACGAGACAATTAGATAAACCACGTAACATGGGCAGTAACAAATTCTTTACGCGGTGTCCAGATCAAAGAGGCATTTAGATAAACCACGTCAACAAAGGATTCTGTAGACTCTGGTAATTCGCGAGTAGGAGAGAGAGAGAGCAGGGAGAGAACATGAGGACTTAGAAAAGACAAATGAAACTTCAAGTAACTAACAATACAGAGTATTAACCACATAATTCAAAATAGAACAACACACCCGGGCATGGGATCTTAATATGGAAATACTGACAAACGGGGAATTAAAGAAGGAGCAAACACGGGGAACAACCATAACATATGGTCAGAGCCTCGAACTAGAAAAGCAACATCTCACCAAAAGCAATAACTAACCCCGAGAGAAACACACACTCAATACCTACAAACAACCACAACAATAGAACGCATAATAACAATAAGAGATACAGCAGACTGATAACAAAGATAGAAACGAAGACCAGAACGAACCGACAAAAAACCAGAGCGAGGACGGAAGGAACTCCAAACAACCTGAAAACGTGGAGGGCATGAAACAACAATCGCCAAGGACTGTATACAAACTAGGGATGTAAATAACCAAATAATTTAAGAGGCAATGGGGTACAGGTGAAACACAACACAAGGGGCTGGAACTAGAAAACACTAGAAAGAAACACTAAAACAGACGAAAAGATGAAAGTGAATAAGGGGGGAGGGGGTGGAGTAATGCGTTACAGAAAGGTTCCACATGAATTGAACTGAATCCATGAATTTTTTTAATCAGAACATTGTGTGTAGGGTTGCAAAGGGTTGGAAAATTTCCTATAAATTTCCAGTAAATTACCGGTAACTTTCCATGTGTCACGGTACAGCCCCTGACCCCTCCCTTTTTGGCGTGTGTTTATGTCGTCTACGTCTGGACGTCTGTGTATCTTCGTGGGTGTGGATATGTCCGAAAGTGTTAATTCGTCTCACCTGTGGTTCGTCTCGTCATCACTCGGGGTTTATGTGGTTTGTCTATTTAATGTGCGTTCGCACAGTGTCCTGTGCTCGTCTTTGTCTGAGTCTCACACGTGAGTGTGTATATGTTATATGTGCACTGTCTGCGCTTATTGTTGTCTCTAAATAAACGTAACGTTTGTGAATGCGTCGAACTTCGAGCCTCGTCCTTTCCCACGCACCTGATGTTACACCATGGGAACTTTTGCTTCGGAACTTTGGAAATATATTCCAAAATGCAAACTTTCCATGGAAATTTTGGGAACTTTGGGATTTTATAGTAATTAATAAAAAATATTGTATAATTTAAAGCAGGGGTGTCAAACTCATTTTCACCGCAGGCCACATCAGCATAATCGTTGCCCACGGAGGGCCATATGTAACTTATAAATGTACCTACTCCTTAATGTTAAATAACTCAGAATTTATTACTTATTCAAGTTACAAATATTACATATATATTTGCATAGATGTAAAAAATGATTGTGTAACAATGAGGGCTGAGCAGGTGGGACGCAAATGCAGATTTTTTAAGTGTTTTAATAAAATGACTAACACAAAAACGACAGAACTCATACAAAGAACAGAGGTGACATGAAAGCTAACAATAACGACAAAGAAGGAGCAAGAATTACAAACATCATGAACAAAACTAGTACTTGCAATAACCGACCACACGAGAGACCAGGACTTAAATATTCTAACCAAACAAGGAACCCAACAAGACACACCAGAAAGCAATAACGAGGGGTGGAGAACAAGGCAGGGGTGTCCCTTGTATAGAGCATGGGAATGTGACATCAGCAGACATGAAAGACAGTAGCAACTGGTTAACTACGAGGCTCAGTTTTCTTTACCTTAATCTAGAATGAATTACGATAATATGGTGAATGCTTGCTGTGTTTTCAAGTGCCACAATCGCTCTCACGACAGGGGGAGGGAGGGGGGACGCATTAAAAATGTAGTACGTTTTTTCAGCTTTCCTGCTGAAACTGATCGATGCTGCTGTTTTGTCTGAACTTGCACTGCCGCTGCCTGAGCCTCTGTTAGTGCTAACCCTAACCCTAAACCTAACCCTAGTGCTACCAGATGTGTAAGATTCTCACAGTGCTGCTGCAGAACAGACTATTCACATCCATCCTTTACGTGGTCACGAAGATGCAATAATGACTTCCTCACTACCACTGGCTTAACAGGGTCTGCATAACGATGGTAGTAGTCCTCCATTCCAGAAAGACAAACAGCTTTGCTATGTGTGCAAAAGCTGAAGTAAGGAACACAAGTCAGAGAGTGTGGGTTAATGCACACACAGATTTCTGGAACCGACACCAGTACGTATACCCGGCTTAATTTTCTCTCCTCTGATGCACTTATCAAGTGCCTTCCTCTTAGCTGCACCAGTGGAGAAGTCAATCTTGTGAGCCGCCTCTGCTTGAACCTTGTCAACATTAGCAGGCATCATCCAACAGGCTGGAACATCAGTGACTGTTTTGGTCACCCGTATCCACACTGCTACTTCAGTGTTAAACAGGAGAGCCCCAGTGTGTGTACAGGACTCTGTGATGCCAGCCATGCATGTGCAGTGTGCGCAGTCCACCTGGCCACTAGAATTGATGATCACCCATGGTTTGAGCGGAGGTTGCCTGAGGTGCTGAGAGTGCAAAACCTACAAAAAAATTACTACAATGCATTGCGTCTTTCATGTCTGTTGACGTCACATTCCCATTCTCTATAATAATTAGTGGTGGGCCGTTATCGGCGTTAACGCCGTTCGATAATGTGATACTCTTATCGGGCGATATAAAAAATATCGCTATTAATCTATTCTTAAAGTTGGTTTGGGAACTGGGTCAAAATGGGTAAGCAAACTATGATGACTTTCACCTTGATAGTTTAGCTTGGGTGTATTCCTAACCAAATTGCACAGTAGGGGGCGAGAACGAGTTTTCAAACCTGTGAATTACCAACCACAACAAATCGTACGTGTGTTTACATGGATGCAGCCACAAAGTCGCCAGGTTTGCTTTATGGAAAATTCATTTTTAGGAAGCTTCTTAAGTGTTACTTAACACTAGAGCTCCTAGAGAAGCGAAAAATTTCACAGGGCTTGGTAGGGTCCATGTAGCCCACTCCCCTTTTAACTGTCCTGTAGTCCATGATGATTTCTTTAGTTTTGGTGGTGTTCAGAGCTAGGTTGTTGTCTGAGCACCACCGTGCCAGGTGCTGAATCTCCTCTCTGTAGTGAGCTTTATTGTTGTTGGAGATGCAGCCTATCACTACGGTGTCGTCATCGTATTTCACAAATGTGTTGGAGGCATGGATGGAGCTGCAGTCATGGGTGAAAAGTGTGAAGAGGACTGGACTGAGCACACAGCCCTGCGGTGTACCGGTGTTTAAGATTATTTGGGACGATGTGTGGTCTCCTATTCTCACCACTTGTGGTCTGTTAGTGAGAAAGTCTTTGATCCATGAGCACAGTGAGGGGGACAGTCCTAGATTGTAGAGTTTGGCCACCAGCTTATGAGGGATTATTGTGTTGAACGCGGAGCTATAGTCGATGAATAACATCCTGACATATGTGTCAGGTTGGTCCAGGTGAGACAGGCCCGTGTGGAGTGCGATGGATCCTCTGTGGAACGATTCCCCCTGTAGGCAAACTGGTGTTTGTCCAAGCTGAGTGGAATACTGTCCCCAATATGTTTCAGGATGAGTCTCTCAAAGCATTTTCAATCAATCAATCAATCAAATTTTATTTATATAGCGCTTTTTACAACAGTTGTTGTCACAAAGCAGCTTTACAAGTGCCGAGTCCTAGCCCCCAGTGAGCAAGCCAAAGGCGACAGTGGCAAGGAAAAACTCCCTAGTTTTTTGCATGAGGAAGAAACCTTGAGAGGAACCAAGACTCAGGGGGGGAACCCATCCTCCTCTGGCCGACACCGGTCACCATGACAACAACAACAATATAGACAGAATGTAGACAGAATGTAAAAGATGCAATAATGTCCATTTAGACCGAAAAATATGTAATAATGTCCATCATGGTGTAGGCATCCGGTTAGGCAGGAGGTGGCCGGCCAGGATGGATCGCTTGTCTGTCCTCATCTCATTATTCCTCAAGCAGGCGGGCAGCCATGTGGAGAAATGAAACAGGGAAAATTAGCTCTGTATGAGGACATATACGGGACAGGTAAAATTATAAACATTTCTGGAGTGTGGCAGCAACTCCGGCACTAAGTTAAATTATTACAGCCTAGCTAAAAAAAGGCAGAACCAGAAGGTAACATAGGCTTGGGGGCATTCTGAGACAATGGCATCCGTCCACTGCACTGTCAACAAACTTGAGTGACCACGAGCAGTGACAGGATGACAGCACCAGCACCCCAGTCTACCATAAAACCCTTCGTCTATGAACCCCTGGATCTGTACCTTTATCTAAGGGGGATATTAATTATCAAACGCTAGACTAAATAAGTGGGTTTTCAACCTAGATTTAAAGATTGTGACTGTGTCAGAGTCCCGGACACATTTAGGAAGATTATTCCAAAGCTGGGGGGCCTTATAAGAAAAGGCTCTTCCCCCTGCTGTTACCTTGTTAATTTGTGGAACTAATAACAGACCAGCACCCTGTGATCTTAGTTGACGTGGGGGTTCATAGTAGGAAATAAGTTCCTGGAGGTATTCAGGAGCAAGCCCGTGTAGTGCTTTATATGCTAATAATAGAATTTTAAAATCAATACGAAATTTAACTGGGAGCCAATGCAGGGCTGATAGGACTGGTCTAATATGCTGAAATTTTCTAGTTCTGGTCAGAACTCTAGCTGCGGCATTTTGAACTACTTGAAGTTTATTTAGATTCTTATTTGAACATCCTGACAGTAGTGAATTGCAGTAGTCTAGTCTAGAGCTAACAAAGGCGTGCACCAATTTTTCTGCATCATCCTGTGATAATGCATTTCTTAATTTGGCAATGTTGCGGAGATGTAGAAAAGCTATCCTAGTAGTATTATCTATATATTTATCAAATGATAGGTCGGAGTCGAGTATGACGCCTAGGTTTTTGGCTACTGTGCCAGGTGTAATGGGATAGTCTGCAAGATTAAGCATTAAATTAGGAATTTTCTGTCTTGCGGCCTTAGGGCCCACAAGGAGAACTTCTGTTTTGTCCTCATTTAATTGTAGGAAGTTTAGAGACATCCAGCATTTAATATCTCTTACACAGGCCTCAATTTTTCCTAAACTGAGTTTGTCATCGGGTTTGGCTGATATGTAAAGTTGAGTGTCATCCGCATAGCAGTGAAAATTGACACCATGTTTGTTTATAACTGTGCCCAATGGTAGCATATATAATGTAAATAATAATGGTCCTAAGATGGAGCCTTGCGGGACCCCATATTTAACCATTGTACGTTTGGATGAAATATTATTGAGCTCTACAAACTGATAGCGATTTGTTAAGTAAGACTGAAACCATGAAAGGGCTGTGCCTGAGACTCCAACCCAGCGTTCTAACCTTTCTAGCAAGATCCTATGATCAATTGTGTCGAAAGCTGCACTAAGATCAAGAAGCACTAACAGTGATACATAGCCTTGATCTGATGCAAGGAGGAGATCATTTGTTACTTTAACTAATGCTGTTTCAGTACTGTGATGGGGCCTAAAACCAGATTGGAACTTTTCAAATGTGTTATTCCTATACAGATATAGGCATAATTGCTGGGCAACAGCTTTTTCTATGATCTTAGATATAAATGATGTGTTTGAAATGGGTCTATAATTAGACAGCACAGTCGGATCAAGATTTGGTTTCTTGATCAGAGGTTTGATAATTGCTAATTTACATGATTTGGGCATGTGACCTATTGTAATGGATGAGTTAACTATAGTTAGAAGAGGTTCAGTTACAGCTGGTAATACCTCTTTTAATAACTTTGAGGGAACTGAGTCTAATGTGCAGGTAGTACAATTTAAGGAAGAAATTATTTTCTCTAATTCTGATTTTGGGAGTGGATGAAAAGCATCAAGTTTTTCTCCCGGTATGTAATTTAAAACAATATCAACCAAACCAGATGACATACCAGTTGTATTGCTAATAAAGGGTTTTATATTTTGTCTAATATTCTCTATTTTATTATCAAAGAAATCTATAAATACATTACTAGTGAGGTTTACTGGAATCTGAGGTTCTGTGCCTGCTTGATTTTTTGTAAGTTTAGAAATAGTATTAAAAAGAAATCTAGGATTGTTTTTATTTTTCTCTATCAGTGAGGCTAAGTATGCTGAGCGTGCTTTAGTGAGTGCCCGTTTGTAGTCAATAATGCTATCCTTCCAGGCACAGTGGAATACTTCCAATTTAGTAGATCGCCATTTCCGCTCTAATTTACGTGCTATTTGTTTTAAGTTTCTAGTTTGGTCGGTGTACCATGGGGCGAGCTTTTTGGATCTAGCTTTTTTATATTTTAGTGGAGCTACTATATCTAGAGCTGATCTGCAGGTATTCTCTAAGTAGTCGGTTAGGCTATCTAACTCTCCTGGATCGGATGGCGAGTGGGCTAGAGCAGTTAAATCAGGGAGGGTTTCAATAAACTGTGTTGCTGTTGATGAATTTATTGAGCGCTTTATACACTGCCGAGGAGATGGGCGGGTATTTATGTTAAGGTGAAAATCAAATTTTACTAAATAATGATCGGAGATTGCTACGGTTTGCGGGAGTATGTTTATATTATCTACGTCGATACCCAGTGTTAATATTAGATCTAGGGTATGATTTCGATAATGTGTAGGTCCTACTACGTTTTGTTTAATGCCGACAGAGTTCAATATAGAAGTAAAAGCCCTTGTCAGTGGATCCTCCGCATTATCAAAGTGTATGTTAAAGTCTCCTACCATTATTATTTTGTCACTACATACTGCTAAATTTGCTGCAAAATCGGTGAAATCATTTAAGAAATCTGAGTAAGGCCCTGGTGGTCTGTATACATTAGTTAGGGAGAATGTACTTTTATTTTCAGATGGACTAATTACATTAATAGACTGCATCTCAAATGAGTTTGAGATATCTAAGTATTTCTGATGAATTTCTAAACAATCACGATAGATTATACATATTCCACCTCCTCTGCCTGACAGTCTAGGTCTATGTATATAACTATATCCCACAGGAGTGGCTTCGTTTAGAGTTAAATAATCACCAGATTGAACCCACGTTTCAGTTAGACAAAGAATATCAATTTTCTGGTCTGTTATAAGTTCATTTACAAAAACTGCTTTTGAGTTGAGCGATCGAATATTGATTAATCCAATTTTCAGATCGGTCATATAGGTTGTAATAATTTGATGTGAAGTCTGAATATTAGTTAAAAACTTCGGGCGGACTATTTTCTTATGATTTAGTTTAACCCGGGGCACAGACACAGTCTCAATCCTAAGGGAACTTGGTGACGCCTCTAAGCAGCTCGCAGACAGGTTTAACCCGTTAGTCTGCGGCCTGGTCGCGACCCTGGACAGTCAGCAGCTCCTAGTGCTACTCTGCCGACTAGCTAACAGGCTATGGGCTATGCTGCAAGATAACAGGGCAGCGCCATCCCGGGTGGGGTGGACACCGTCCCTGCCTAAAAGACCAGGCTTGCCCTCGAACTCTTCCCAATTATTAATAAAGCCCACTTGATTTTCTGAACACCACTTGGACATCCAGCGGTTTAGCGACGTGAGCCTGCTGTACTGCTCATCACCGCGCCGCATTGGGATGGGGCCAGAGCAGATTACGGCATCGGACATCGTCTGGGCTAATTTAACCACCTCTTTAACATTAGCCTTAGTCACTTCTGACTGCCGCAGACGTATATCGTTGGCCCCTACATGAATCACTATCCTAGAAAACCTCCTATGAGCTAACAATCTAAGGTTGCCACTAATGTCCGGCGCTCTGGCTCCCGGTAAACAGCTGACTGTAACCGCTGGTGCCCCTACAGCTACAGCTACTTTCACGTGCCGAACTATAGAGTCTCCTATGACCAGAGTCTCCTCAGCGGGTGTAGCACTGAGCGGGGCGAACCTGTTGGACGCGATCACAGGGGTCAGAGCAACTGGTGGGTAGTCATTGAAACAAGTTATTGCTGACCTTTTAGGAACAGGTACAATGACAGATGATTTAAGGCAGATGGGGACTACAGCCTGCTGTAAGGAGATGTTAAAAATGTCCAGAAATACACCTGCTAATTGGTCCGCACATAATTTTAGTGCTTTGCCTGAAACCTTGTCCAGCCCCGCAGCTTTGGAAGTATCTATCTTCCTCAGAGTGGATCTCACCTGATGGTGCTGGAGAGTGAGATGTGGCTGCTGCTCTTCAGGTCTCGGGGGCTCGGCCAGTACTTCGCCTTCTTGGGTATCATAGCGTGCGAAGAACTGGTTCAAAGTGTCAGGTAGTGAGTGATCGTAGCTGGGCTGCTGGTTGTTGCATTTGTAGTCTGCCATGTTTCTAATGTTTCTAATTTCTTCATCAATCAATCATTAAACTATCCAAGTAAATAAAGAAAAATAACATCAAAGATATCACATTTACTTTGTTCAAAACTTCAAATATCAAATAACTGTGAAAATAGCAATTTTTCTTCAAAAACGCTCCTTCTGAAAAAGACTTCAGCCACAATCAAGTTTGCTTTTACTTCCGCATCGTTTGTGGTTGTGGCTTTCGCAAACACATTCTGTTGCGATCGCAGTTTGCCTTTTAATTCTTTGGCAATTTGTTGTTTTTCTTGATGCCTATTTTTGGCATACTTAGCTTCGTGTTTGGTCGCAAAATGTCGACGCAAAAAACCGCTTCATTACACAAAAGACATACCGGTTTTTCTCCTTGAAGCACAAACATGTATTCACTTTCCCATGTTTTTTGAAACACCTGTCCATCTGCATCGACGTGTCACTTCCTGGACATTTTCGGATCATTATTTGTATTTCTCAATTACACTTATTGGGAAAATCGTGGAAACACTGCAGTGTCGAGATGCCATCACTTTGTGGTAGGGTTGCAGCGGTAACCGGTTTCACGGTATACCACGGTACTAAAATGCACAGTTATCATACCGTGTGCGTTTGCTTATTACCGGTAAAAGGCAAGACAGCTGAGAAACTCACCTGCGCATGCGCAACTCCGCTCCGGTTCAGCTCAGCACACAGTGGTGAGAATGGCAGAAAGTGCATCAGACTTAACAATTTTTTTTTTACAAAAAAAAGGCTAAACTAAAATCAGCGGCGAAAATGACGTAATTGCGTTGGCTAGCCGCCCGTGAGGGTCTCACGCGCTGTCGATTCGCGAGGTCATGCAGCTCTCGAAATTTGTAACTTCGCGCGCGCCATCTCAGCACAATGAACAAAGTCATGTTTGCAGGGTTCATACACCTATACAAGGTGGAATTAAAGCACTTGTACGTCTCTTTCAAGGTCCATTTCAATATTTCCCATCACGTTAAACTTAATCAAGTTAAATATTTATACATATACTCGAAATGATTTGAATTTGCTTTTTTATTCACATTATTTAAAGGTTGTTTATTTTCAAAACGCCCAATCTTAACGTCTTCACGTTCTCTCATGTTTCGTCCTGGAATTACAAGAGGCTCATATTTATTAACGTTATACAAGAGAACTGTTCAGTCAGACAGCTATTTGTTTTGAAACGAAGTAGTTACAATTTCAAGCATTTTCAAGTACTTTAGCCTAAATTTCTGCACTTTTCAAACCTGAAACACAAAGCAACATTAAAATTCGTCAGGTAAATGTTCCTTCCCCTGTTTTTGAGGGGTGTTCGCGGAGGTTCGCGTGAGGTGTGCGTAGTCGCGCGCTACGGTCACTCGCAAAAGTATAAACCTAGCTTTTTTAATTTTTTTTTTTTTTTTTTTTTTTTTTTTTTTTTATTAAATGTTTTATTTGGGACAATGGTAGACATACATACAGTAGATACACAAAATATAAAAAGTAGTAAATAACTGGTAGAGGATCATATATAATAGCATTCGACCAGTGCCCAATTTTACCATGTAACACAAACAGACAGACAGACGAAAGACAAAAACAACCAAGCAAGACAACAAAAACTAAAAGGAATAATAGTAAATAAATAAAATAAAAAGGGGTGGGTGGGGGGTAAGAAGTCATTCAGTCATCAGAAAAAACCGTAAGTGAAACAACATATGACAGAAGTGAATTCCATTTATGGTAGAATGTGGCCGTGTTACCTTTTGTTGTAAATTTGATCTTCTCCAATTTTAAAAAGTAAATTACATCCTGAAACCAAGAGGAAATTGATGGAGGAGTTGGGGACTTCCATAGTAGAAGAATACGTCGCCTCGCTAATAAAGAAGTAAAAGCTAAGACCTGATATTGAAGTGTGGTCAGCGCAGGAATATCTTTAGAAAAACCAAATATAGCCACTAGTGGATTAATGGAAATATTAACACCTAGTATTTTAGACATTGTATTAAAAAATTCAGTCCAGAATCTGTTCAGGGAGGGACAGAAAAAATACATATGGCTCAGGTTGCAGGGACTAGCACCACACCTATCACATTCGTCAATAATATTTGGATGAAATTTTGCCAGATGATGTTTTGAACGATGAACTCTGTGAAGGACCTTAAACTGTATTAGTTGGAGTTTAGCACATGGTGCGCTGGAACGTACGATGCCCGTGGCCTCGTCCCACCACTGCTCTGAAAATGTAGTACCGAGCTCCCTCTCCCAAGACCTTCTATATTTGTCCAGTGTGTGCCCATCCGTGCTTAGTAAGTGGGAATAGATCTTAGAGATGACTGATTTCTGATAAGAAGCAATGGATAGAAGATCGTCACACAAAGTCTTGGCAGGAAGTGAGAGGTAGTTTGGGAAAAGTGAGGATATGCAGTGTCTAACCTGAAAGTAACGAAACATATGTGACCTTGTCAGGTCAAAATCTGAAACTAACTGCTGAAAGCTACAGAAAGTGCCAGCTTTGTAAAGATCTTGAAAAGAGCAGATACCTCTGTCCCGCCATATATTAAAAGCTGTGTCAGTCAGAGCAGGTGGGAACAGGTGGTTATTTAACAGGGGCATAGCTGGGGAGGGTAACTTTAAATTAAAATTACACCTGAATTGGGCCCAGATGCGAAGTGTGGAGAGAACCAGCGGGTTATCCGTAAATTTGGAAATCTTTAGTGGTAAGGAAGACGTAAGCAGTGAAAGCAGTGAGGACGAAGAACAAGACTGCGATTCCAATCTGCACCACAGCAGTTCAGGCGAATGAAGCCAGTAAAAAGTTTTGTGTATGTGGGCAGACCAGTAGTAAAACCTGAAATTGGGAAGAGCCAGGCCTCCGTCAGAACTAAATATTTGAAGAATGGAGTATCTTACTCTAGGAACTTTTCCATTCCATATAAATGTGCTAATAAGTTGATCCAATGTTTTAAAAAAGTGTTTGGGTAAAAATAAAGGGATTGTTTGGAATAAAAAGAGGAACCTGGGCAGCACATTCATTTTTACAATGTTAATTTTACCAATCAACGATAATGGCAGAGACCTCCACCCCTGTAAATCTTGCTTAAGTTTATTAATTAAAGGGGAGAAGTTTGCGTGAAAAAGGGATGAAACAGTACGTGTGACCTGGATCCCTAAGTAGTTAAAACCATTAAAGGCAAATTTGAATGGGATTGTGGATTGATTAAGGGAAGTTGCTAGTGAGTTCACCGGGAAGCACTCACTTTTCTGCAAGTTCGCTTTAAAACCTGAAAATGAACCAAATGTAGATAAGAGCGTTAGAACTGGAGGAAGGGATGTCACTGGATCACTCATATACAGCAGAAGGTCATCAGCGTAAAGAGATATCTTCAACTCCAAACCAGCACGAGAAATACCTTGAAAAGTTGGGAGAGATTTCAACGCTATGGATAGTGGCTCCATAACAAGGGCAAAGAGTAAGGGAGACAGGGGGCATCCCTGTCTGGTCCCTCGCAATATGGGGAAGTAATCAGATCGGTCACCATTAGTAATTACACTGGCTCTGGGGGAAGTGTATAACAATTTGATCCAGGATATAAATTTATCCCCAAATCCAAATCTTCCTAAAACCTCAAGAAGGTAACTCCACTCGACCCGGTCAAATGCCTTTTCAGCATCAATTGACATAACCAGTTCAGGAGTGGAGGAAGAATGTTTGGCATAGATCACATTGAATAGAGTGCGAATGTTGGAGAACAAGTGGCGTCCCCTAATAAAACCATTTTGGTCCTGAGAAATAATATTCGGGAGAATTTTTTCCAGACGCTGGGCCAGTAATTTTGCCAGGATTTTAACATCTGCATTCAGAAGAGATAAGGGCCTGTAGGAAGTGCAGAGATCAGGATCCTTCGCCTTTTTTAGAAGAAGAAAAATAAAGGCTTCGGTTAAAGTGGGAGGTAATGAACCAGATGAAAGTGATTCATTAAACACTAATAACAGCAGAGGAGCCAGTTTTCCCCCAAACTTCTTAAAAAATTCAGCTGGAAACCCATCAGGTCCAGGAGCCTTGCCGGACTGCATACTGTTAATGGAGGCAACAAGTTCCTGTAAACACAATGGGGATTCGAGTGCATCTGCATCCGCGTGGCTAATAGATGGGATGTCAAGACCATCCAGAAAGGTGGACATTACAGTTTCATCCGCCGGTGACTCAGAGCGATATAAATTCACAAAGAAAGATTTTAAAGTATTGTTAATAGATGACGGATTAGAATGTAAGGTTCCATTAGAGTCTGCGATATTGGGGATTATCCGAGATGCTGCTTTCCGCTTTAACTGGTGAGCTAAGAGTCTGGATGGCCTATCACCATGTTCATAATAGTTGCTACGTGTTCTCATCAGCAGTTTTTCAGCATCAGTCGTGGTGATCAGGTCTATTTCCATTTGCAAATCCGATCGTTGTTTTCGCAGAGTGGGAGATGGATTAGAAGAATTAAGCTTGTCCAGATCAGAAATTTTTTGAATTAGTTCTTGTAGTCTAAGTCTACAAGCTCTGTTAGAGTGTGATGTATAAGAAATAATCTGGCCCCGTAAATAGGCTTTAAGGGATTCCCAGAGGAGTGAAGCAGAAGTGTGTTCATTGGAGTTCAGAGCAACAAAATCCTCAATAGAGGACGAAATGAACGCATTAAATTTCTCATCTGATAACAACAATAAGTTGAATCTCCAAGGTGGAAAAACAGAGGATCGGGCCGAAAAATGAATATCTACAGTAAGAGGGGCATGATCCGAAATAACTATTGGGTGATACTTGGAAAAGGATACTTTAGGAATAAGGGAACTATCCAGAAACCAATAATCAATACGAGAGTAAGTTGAGTGCGGGTGAGAGTAAAAAGAGAATTCCCTAGCCCCAGGGTTGAGGAATCTCCAAGGGTCGACAATACCATATTTGGAAATAAACTCCTGAAATGTCTGAGACATGGAGGATCGAGGCACTACAGTGGGATCTGACCTGTCCAAAGCTGGGTCTATGGTACAATTTAGATCTCCACCTAATATCAAAAAGTGGGAATGTAAAGAGGGAATGGAACTGAATACTTTGTGTGTAAATTCTGGATCATCAAAATTAGGGGCATAAATATTAACCAACAGCACAGGAGTATTAAACAGAGTACCTCGAACAATTAAATATCTGCCATTAACATCTGCGATAACTTCATCAGATTTAAAGTGAATACCCTTTTTAATTAAAATGGCTACTCCTCTTGATTTTGAATTAAAAGTTGAGTGAAATACCTCACCTACCCACTGCACCCCCAACTTCAAATGATTACCATTCATGAGATGAGTCTCCTGAAGAAAAATTACATCTGAGTCCAAACGCTTTACGTGTGAAAAAATTCTTGAACGTTTAGTTGGATTATTCATACCCTTAACATTCCAACTCAGAAATCTAACGGAGGTCCCACGGCCCACATCACTCATATTAGAATTAGCCATCCAAAATGGAGTAAAGTGACAAGTGGTAGGATAAGAACTTAACTGACTGAATGGGACGGAGAAGGGGTAAGGTTAAAACACACGTACACACAGACATACACAAACACACAGACACAAAAGCTGTCCTCTGAACGAAAACCCGAGGACAACCGTTATAGCTCAAACCTGAGCCAAACTCTCAAAAACCATTCTCCCGATAACGCAGCATGGTCCAAACCAGCGGAACCACCTGGAGGGCCGATCTTAAAAATATCAGAACCCGTAGTGCTAAATGAATTAGGCAAAATAAAACAAAAAGTACAACAAAAAATAAAAATAAATAATAATAATAATTTAAAAATAAATAAAACTGAAAGCACCCGTAATAGACATTCGACAGATTGTGAAAATATAGAAAAAACCCATTCTACAAGAACGAGTCCGATCAGGCGGGTGACCGGATTTTCATATTAATTATGGATTTTTTATATAAAAGAACAGAATCAAAAAAAAAAAGCGTAGACTCGTCTGAAATCTCGCAGACAGATCACTTTACTAACCCGGCGACAAACAGTCTAGCTTCCTCCGGAGATGTAAAGTCACGGTGTTTGCCGTGGTATGATATTCGAAGCCTCGCTGGGAAGAACAAACCGAAGCGCACCCCATCCATGGTGCGGAGTTTCGCACGCACATCATTGAAAGCGGCGCGGGCTTTAGCAACCTTCGCCGTGAAATCCGGAAAAATTGAAAGTTTCATGCCTGAGACCGTGACACGCTGTTGTTGCTTAGCGCGCTTGAGAATCTCGGCACAGTCTTGGTAGGAATGGAACCTTGCGATGATGGGGCGTGGAGGGTCGCCGGGCTGCGGCTTAGGAGCAAGCGAACGATGAGCTCGATCTATCACCGGAGATTTCTCCAATATGAACGCATCCTTTAATAGAGTAAACACGTTAGATGCGGTGACCGAAAACGAGTCGTCCTCCGGAACTCCGATGATACGGATGTTCTGACGGCGGGATCTGGACTCCAAGTCATCGCACTTTGCATCCAATCTGTTGAACTCCTTAGTGAGGTGATCAACTTTAGCCTGCAGCTCTGCTACATCGTCTGTGCATGTGGACAGAGATCGCTCCATGTCCGACACCGTAGTTTTTAAAGCGGCACACTCGACTCGCACAGCTGTAATATCCCGGATTAGTTCGCTTTTCATATCCTGAAGTTCAGTTTTAATTTTGGAGTAGTGTTCCTCCATCACTGATCGAATCTCAGCTACCACTGTGCTGGCGATTTCTGACTTCATTGTAGATAAATCCATAGCCCCCATGGACGTAGCTTCCGAGTCACCGCGCTCAGGTACAGTAGAGGGCGAGGACTTAGCCTGCGCGACAGGCCTAAGGACAGACTGCGATGGTCCCGGCGTTTTAACAGCTTTCGGAGACATTATTTTAACTAGAAATCACCACAGAGTTATAATAAAATAAAAAAAAAGGTAAATAATCAAATTGAATATAAAATAGGTTCTGCTATATTTAAAAAAATAACTGCCACTCCACGGAGCGCTCCACACACACGTCTACTCCATGCCAAACCGGAACCGGAACAACCTAGCTTTTTAAGGTCTTTGCTTTCACTGGATGTGAAAGACGCCATTAATTTATATGATTTCATTTTCAAATTCTGACGTGCCTGTTTTTCATATGTTAAAACAAGACGTGAAAGCCTTAATATAGAAATCTCTATTGTGAGGATCATGTCAGAAATAAATCCTCTCTTTCTGTAGTATCTGGTTATATTCCAACTTGGCAGTAAAACGGACGTTTACAACAGTTGTTGATCAGACACTGACCCAGGCTTAGTTTATCATGTATTAAATAATTTAAACTTAAATAATTGTAGGCCTACTGAAATCCTTGATTTAGGTTTCTCTAATTTTGCAGTATTTATAAACAGGTGTACAGCTTATTTTTTTAAAGGAGACATTTTGTATAGGCCTACAATAGTTCCAGGTTTCTACAATAAATAGTTCATTGAACAAAAATAAACTTTTGTTGCAATTTCTTTAAGGGTCATTGTATCAGATATTAAATAATTTAAACTTAAATAATTGTAGGCCTACTGAAATCCTTGATTTAGGTTTCTCTAATTTTGCAGTATTTATAAACAGGTGTACAGCTTATTTTTTTAAAGGAGACATTTTGTATAGGCCTACAATAGTTCCAGGTTTCTACAATAAATACTTCATTGAACAAAAATAAACTTTTGTTGCAATTTCTTTAAGGGTCAGTGTATCAGATATTGAATAATTTAAACTTAAATAATTGTAGGCCTACTGAAATCCTTGATTTAGGTTTCTCTAATTTTGCAGTATTTATAAACAGGTGTACAGCTTATTTTTTTAAAGGAGACATTTTGTATAGGCCTACAATAGTTCCAGGTTTCTACAATAAATACTTCATTGAACAAAAATAAACTTTTGTTGCAATTTCTTTAAGGGTCAGTGTATCTTTTAATAATATATGTAACAAACTGTGATACCGTGATAACCGTGATACCGCGGTATTTCCTGAGACGGTTATCATACCGTGAAAATCTCATACCGGTAACATAATTGTGGGAAATGTAGTTTTTGATCACTTACACTTATTAGACTTTTTTTTTTGGACATGTGGCTTTTTAAGCTCTCGCTTAATAAAATAAAATTACATAAAATTACACGGCGGGCTACATTTGGCCCACGGGCCTTGAGTTTGACACATGTGATTTAAAGGAACTGTATCAAACACTATCATCAATGTACTGTTTTTTTATTAACAGCAGACATATTACATTGTAATAACAATATTCATTGACAACAATACAGCATGCATAACAATACAAATAACTATGACATAGTAAGCAAGCAGAACTTATAATTTTTTCATTGAACAATCAAAAGTTAAATAAAAAGAATGCAACTCCTAACCCCCCCCAACAAAAAAGTACCAAAATGTAAAACAAACAAGCCTTCATTCTTTTTAAAAAAGATCAAGTTTAACATCAAATTCACATTAGCTGGTGTGAAATGTCCCCACACATCAGTTAATGCATGTGGCATTCTTCTGTTGAATAACATGAGAAAGTTTAAAAACACAAAAGCGAATGGTCTATAAGCAGTTTTTATAAGCAGTAATTAAAAATAGTAAGTTTTATAGAAACCCATTGAGGCAAAAATATTAGTGCCTAGGCTAGCCTTGGTAAGCTACCCTCTTGTTAACCTGCTAGCCTTGTTAAACTAGTCTTTTATTAGTGAAATTGCTAATTAAAGTGATATTTAAGTGCAAATTTAAGTGGAATTGCTCATTAAGCTTTTCTAATTCACCAGATAAGACATGTGAAATTACAACTTGATTTAGTAGTTGCTTAAATGTTTAAATGCTATTACTGTCAATAAAAATATGAACATTGTCAAACTTGCCTGACCAAGTTGTCATTTGGTCCTAATGTGTGCTTTCAGTAGTGGTGACTGTCAGGTTTCTACAAGTCCGATAGACATATGCTGTACATGTGATGGAGGAATGATCAGTGATCAGATCACAATAGACCTTCAGTGTGTAATGGGCCAAAGTGCCTGGGAGGATTTGCTATTCAAATTTTGGTATCATATCTAATTAATTTTGCCAAGATATATATATATATATATATATATATATATATATATATATATATCTTCAGTATATTTTTACCAACCACATGTAAGCTTCTCACCTTTAGCTTTGAATATTCCCATTTAATTCCCATTAATTCCTGATAATTCCCATAATTACCCATTAATTCCCATGGTGAATTTCCCAACTTTTAAAATTTTTTATTCCCAACCCTACTTGTTTGATATGAAGATACCTACACATTGTTTTCATATCTGAAACGGAAATATGGGTGCAACACTATGTAAGCTTGGCCAGCACTGTTACGTATTGTTAAACTGCAGTAAAATCATGCTGTGTGGTTTCACTGCCACTGCTGAGTGCATTTGTGAATTTATGAGTAGATGCTCCTTTTATTCTTGTGAAATTTGTATATGTCATTTTAAAGGAGGGGAAAATTGACATTTAAAGCCTGCTGTGTTTTTCAGGTGATGAGAAGATGATCAGGAAATCCTCACATTATCTCTGCTGTGAATCCATCTAATTTATTTCTAAATCCTTAAGCTTGTGGAGATTGGGAGCTTGAGGGCCGCAGCAGCACCTCTGCTGCTTCTGTAATAAAGACGAGCATGTGAGTGCATGGTGGCAGTGCTAGTTGATCTAGGGCATTAAAGTGTGAGGAGCAGCTCTCGGTTGGGGGCTGAGGTATTAAATAATACGGCCAGTCTTTTACAGCCACGTCCTCCCCAGGAGAGCCTCGCCTGTTCATACCATGCACACTCATAAAGGAACACTATTAATAATTTACAGCAATATTGTAAGGTGTCTGGGAAGGGGGATAGCTAAAAAATACAACAAATCTCTCTTCTTCTAAATGAAGAGCAACCTAACAAATACCATAATTTCCCTTCCACATAGCAGTATATCTGGACTTATTTCAGACCCATAATGAGGTCATTGATTTGAGGGCTTGGGCTATTCCTCTTCCTCTGGTGTCGCCCAGGAATGGCACTGGGGCACTTAAATTTATCAATACAGCAAGACCTGCTCACGTTTATAGACCTCTGCTTCAGAATGCAGCGAGGGAGGGAGAGGGGAAGAAAGAGAGGGAAAACCTCTCTTGAGCTTACTTATTAAATTTCCAATCAGACTCTGGCGGTGAGATGGCAAGCATAAAGCACAAATTCCCGCTGTGTAGTGTTCTGAGCGGAGTTATGGCCGTTTGTGGAAATGGAATGTTACTCGGCACTGATAGACACTGAGAAGGCAAGGTGGGTGGTGCGGAGTTGTGGGGTATGAGCAAAGTTGTGTGTTGTGGGGAGGGGTGGGGTGTGAGAGGTGACAGGTAGACTGTTCAAGTGCGAGAGGATATGAAGTGTTAAATTTGGAGCTCTGGTTAAGAATAGGGAGCATGGGTGCTGCTCAGCCTGGTTCCGCGGGTCCTTTACGAAGGCGCGTATGAGGTCACGTGCAAGAGCACGACATGTAATCAGAACTGCGGGAGGGGTGCGGGAGTCTGGGTGCCATGTCCTGTCTTCACTTCCCCACATCTCCCCTGATTCAAGGCCTTAATTGCTCTAATCGAGCCACCAGATGGATTCTTGAAAGGGCTGGGGGGGAGGGGAGGTTGGGATCAAAACAACTCGCTGCAGGGGTTGTTCGCTTCCTGGAAGAGATGCGTTCAGGGGCATTAAGCATCGATAGGGGACACAGTGAGCAAACAGAGGACATGGCAGCTGAGGCTGGGTGTAGAGACGCAGCCTGAGAGGTTTGGGATGGTGATGAGCCGTTTGCAGTTTGACTGGAGTTTGTACTTGTGTGTTATCGTCATGGGGAATATTTCTCATCACATTTGCTCGGTGTAAGTTAATTTTTCAGATTTGATTAGTTGCTGCAAATATTGGTTTTTACGCCCATCTGTGGCTAGGACTGAGAACAGCCTGCAGTAAATCTTATCACACTACCATTTTTCAAGCACATTTCTGGCAGCATTATATGCAAACGTTGCTGCAACTGGAGGTTTCTATCTGCCACAAATCCCTCCGTTCCTAAGTGATTGACCTTGGCTCCAGTCGCTTGCCAAATGCTGCCCACAGCGCACTTTTAAAAAATCTATCTCCTCTTCATTTTCACATGCACTGTACATGTGTGCACTGCAGAAATAGAACAGTTATCCTGAGTCATGCCAGGGAGCGTGAATGTTATCACTAAGGAAATGATACAAATGAACGCAAAGCATGTTTTGTAGGAGGTCTTCAGGTGGCCAGGTGCTCCCGCACCTTTCAAATCAAATAAAATCAAAATTTATTTGTATAGCTCTTTTCACAACACATGTTGTCACAAAGCAGGTTTACAGGATTTACAAGGTTAACAATAGTATGGGTCCAAATCCCTAATGAGCAAGCCAAAGGCAACAGTGGCAGAGAAAAACGGCGGCCCGTTAACACAAATTACACAAAATCTAATTATACAGGTGAACACACAAGTCACACACAAATCACACAATCAGACTAAGTATAAGGTAACTAAAAAAAAAATTATGGGTGTTGATATTGTCACTGTAAATGTCTTGTGATGAACGCCAGGTTTTCATTCCGTGTCGGAGCAATGATACTGGTATTGTAAGCTCCGATTGCAGTCTTACTCCCCAGGTAAACCTCGGAGAAGAAAGATACGTGATGTGATAAATATGTAACAGATTAATCAAAGGCCAAAGTAAATAGATAAGTCTTTAGTCGAGATTTAAACATTGAGACCGTGTCTGAGTCCCGAATAAAGGCAGGAAGATTATTCCACAGTTGTGGAGCTTTAAAAGAAAAGGCTCTTCCACCTGCTGTGATCTTTTTGATCCTAGAAACATAATAACCCTGCGTCCTGCGAACGAAGTGAACGTGCTGGTTTGTAATGTTCAATAAGTTCACTAAGATACTCTGGAGCTAAGCCATGCAGTGTTTTATATGTTAATAAAAGTATTTTATAGTCAAATGGAATCTAATTGGCAGCCAGTGTAATGACGATAGTACGGGACTAATGTGATCAAACTTTTTAGTTTTCGTTAAAACTCGTGCTGCTGCGTTCTGAACCAGCTGGAGTTTGTTTATCGATTTACCAGAACATCCAGCTAGAAGACTGTTGCAATAATCTAGACGAGAGGATATGAATGCATGGATTAGTTTTTCCGCATCACTAGTATTTAATATGTTTCTAATTTGAGCAAAGTTGCGTAAGTGAAAGAACGCTACCCTAGTTATATTATTAATGTGTGTATCGAGCGAGAGATCTGGGTCTATTGTGACGCCCAAGTTCTTTACCTCTGCGCTGGGGGTTATAGTAAAAGAATGTAGATTCAATGCTACATTACGTATCTTGTCTCTCACTGCCCTAGACCCAATTATTATTAGCTCTTTTTTATGCGTATTTAGTGCTAGAAAGTTACACGCCATCCAATGTTTTATCTCTTCTACACACTTCTCGATTTTACTGTATACACCTAAATCATCGGGTTTTGCCGATAAATATAGATATATATAGAGTGTCATCTGCATAGGAGTGTAAACTGATGTTGTGCTTATGCATAATCTCACCTAAGGGTAACATGTACAGTGTAAATAGAAGTGGTCCTAGGACTGTCCCTTGTGGCACACCATATTTAACCTGCACAGATTTTGAGGTTTTATTATTAACACTTACACATTGGAAGCGGTCGGTCAAATACGATCTAAACCAGGAGAGTGCAACTCCTATAATACCTACCGTGTTTTCTAGTCTATCCAGCAAAATGTTGTGGTCTACAGTATCAAAAGCTGCACTAAGATCTAACAGTATAAGGAATGAGACGAGCCCATTATCGGACGATATTAGCAAGTCATTCACTACCCTGATTAAAGCTGTTTCAGTGCTGTGGTTCGGTCTAAATCCTGATTGGAACTTTTCATAGATACTATTTGATTGGAGATAATGGCTTAACTGATTGGAAACAGTTTTTTCTAGAATTTTAGAGATAAATGGGAGAAATTGGTCTATTGGTGCCTTTTGTGTAACATGAAGGGGTCGTGGTCGAGGGGTACATCTGGCATCTTACAGCATTACACTTCTTACAAAACACACCTTCCTAAGTCACTGAATATATTCAGTGTTAGTGACTCAGTATTGTCACCCTCACAGCATTCAGTGGGTTGGGTAGAAAGGCCCAACTACCTGGTCCTTGAGGTTAATGATAGTGCTCATGTTCTTCCCAGACCTGAGTTGTCGGTCATTTCTTTCCTGACCTTCATGGCGTGCGCTGTCATCTTCTCTCTCCCTGGCAGAGGGGAGGTTCCGTCATTGCTCAAGACCTGAAAGCAACTCCGTCAGTTGACCTACTACCTCCAGTGTTCTATGGGCTGAGATATGAATGGACTGTCAAAGGTGACTGTGTATTCCATTCAGGTGTTTTCCAACCACTAATCAACCCATTCCGAGGTGGGAAGACGGCATCCTGGGAGAAATGTAGACAGATACCGCTGAAAGAGTTTTGATCACTGGTGCTACATACTCCATATCTGTATGATCTCATAATATCTGCACTGTTCTCTGCTGTGGTCCATGGTGTGTATTGCCCATCCTACAGCAGCTCTGGGAATGCCGTGGTGAAGCGCAGAGTCCATAAACAGGGGTGTGCGGCCGGTTGTAACACCACATTGTGTCGAGTCTAATTAGCTCTGCCGTACTGTTAAGGTGCTGGACGTCGGCCAAGAAACGGGTCAGTGGTGCCTTTAGCGTTCAAGCAGGGAGAAGCTGTGGCTCCAATGCTCAGCCGACCACACCTTTCTCCCGCGCATCATGCGTGATTAGCTTAAATTTAAGTAGATATTCAAGAATTCGCGGGAAATAAAAACGGAGAAACGGAGGAAATAATAAAGAAATAAAGAATAAAGTAAGTAAAGTAAACCCCCCTCTGGATAAAGCCAGCCAGGTTGCAGCGTGGTGACTCAAGAGCCCCATCTAATGCACGTGGGGTATTGAGCTGATGTGCTTTTATACGTCAGCTGTGGAATGCTTGGGAATTTGTGGATTGTTGATTTACGGTGCACAGGCATGTGAGATTAGACAGCCGAGTTGATTTACTCAAACAGGAGATGTCCAAAGCCATTTCTTTTTACAAGCGCGTGTCTTGATTTAAGACCTGTCCCGTTACATGTGCGGTATACACTTTCACCATTCTCACGTGAAGTTGATTCTGATTTAGATTTGCTGTCGATAACATGAATCTTAAACGAGGATAAGTAGGGATAAGTGTATGATGAAGACGTGAAGGACAAAGATGTGATGCACGGGGGACAGGACGCATCTATAATGTAGGAGGGACATTCCACAGATCTTCCATTCCTCAAATCCACATTACAGAAAGCAGACGTTCTCGCATGAAAAATCAGTGAGAAAAGCTTTGTATAAACATATTATGCTTGAGCCAGTAAATGCTCAATCGTGCATGTGATGCCTGATAGGACGAAATGGAAATTGGTGATGACAGACCGCCGGGGGAGCCACGGGGCTGATGGGAAGGTGAGCTGAGGGGTTGGTGGGGGTGTGTCCGTGGTGACCCCTAACTCCCCAAGACAAACGAGTCCCTGGACAAAGGACGCCACAGGCACTTACAACCCTACACTCCCCTCATGCTAATAACACAAGGTAACTAAATGTGTTGCTTATAAAAGAAACCACAAACTGGCCTGGTGTCAGTGTGTAACGCGGCAGGTGATTGTGCAATCACTAGGCGTACACACATGCTGAGGCAGCTGTTCTCTAGCCAATGAGGCTTTACTTTGTATAGTATAGATACTCTAGCCGAACGAGACCAACACGGCATGATAAAGGAAATGACAAAAGACACCGGACAAATAGAGAATTCAAGGAACTCCAAAAACAAAATTAAATATCACTTACAGATAACACTAACACGAAAAACACTCTGATAAGAAACTAGAATATAACTACACACAAAACCAAATGAATATGTACAAACACTACCAGACTTAGCATGAAGCAATACACAACCAGACAAGACAAACCAAGAACTAAACAGGAAACTGACTAGAACACAGAACAAACCCGTATAACCGAACAAGCAGCAGGACTCACATATACATAAAAGCATGCATATGCTGCTAAAGACACCAACAAACGGAACAATTTCAGAAACACGATATAAAATACATACAAAGGGAAACTGACTGAGATGCACTTGATACTCCTCAAAACCACTACAAATACAACCACACAAATTAACCCGCACCTAGAACAGAACACACAGGATATAAATGTACAAACTAATGGCAAACTTAACAAGACACAGCTGAAGGGAATATTAACAGGGCACAACGAAAACCAAAGACACGAGACATGATTGGGACATGATGATGACAGGGAGGGTGGGGCTAGGCATGACACAGTGGTTAGTGGTTAAAACACAATGGTCAATCGTCTCTGATGACACTCATACATGCCTGCCTTAGAAATAATATGAACATCCCACCTTTTTGAAATGCAGAACTTCTCAGAAATTAACATGGAAATAATTTGTTATTTGAAGCATTGTTGTCTGAATATTATTCCATTATGCATAAAATGGTTACAAAACCTTAGCGTTGGGTTTCATGTTTGGAATGTTTTGAATTCTATCCACCCATCCGCCCAGATAACTAGTCAGTGGTTCACTGTTTACAATTCTGCTTTATCTCAAGTTGGATTAGTAGGTTTATAGGAGTCCCATCCCCCTCCTTCACCACCAGTGTAACGTTAAAAATAACGGCGTTAGGTAACAGCATCATTTTGTCAGTAACGGGATAATATAATTAATTACTTTTCCTGTCGTTACAACGCAGTTGACGTTACTGGTCATTAAAAGTGGTGCGTTACTATATATTGAAATACTAACAGAAATAAATAAAGAGTATAAATATAAATGCAATGTATGTAGTTCTAAACAGTTATGGTTATTGCATATAAACATTATTTAAGAAAATACTTGAAGTTCCTGAATGTCTATCAGACTGGGTATTTGATTTATTTAATTAAGAATAGAGGTTTTATTGTTACGTTTACTTCTGTTGTGAACAAACCAGTTGTCTCAGGTTGAGAGAATTTAATTTAATTTGATAGATGTACCGGTAAATGCACTTTATATAGTGTAACTGTTTACTTTTGCTTTTTTTTTTCTTTTTTTCTTTACAAAGATTTGGGATTTTAAAGGATTTTATCCTGCACTGGTCTGTGGATGTGCAATAAATATCAAAAGTTTAACATCTTTCTGATCTACTCATTTCAACTGACTGTGAAAACTGCTTTTTCAAAAAAATCCTTATTAATTGGCATATAACTGTAATGCAAATAGTTACTTTCCCTGGTAACGAGTTACTTTTATTATAGAGTAATTCAGTTACTAACTCAGTTACTTTTTTGAACAAGTAGTGAGTAACTTTAACTACCGGTAATTACTTTTTTAAAGTAACGTTCCCAACATTGTTCACCACAGACTAACCTCCTGACCCATGTGAAGTATGTCTGTCTGTGTTTCCTGCTTGTTGTATAAGCTGTAAGCAAAAAGGGTGGCACAACAAATCTATTACATTTTGGAGTGGAGGAGACAGAATTGTCGATCAGGTATTCAGCTCATAGAAACAATGGCTGGATACATCTAGAGGCATCCTGATCCTCTTGTCAGGACTCCAGGATGCTGATAGTCTCTCTTTCTCTCTCCCTCTGCCCCTCTCTCTCTCTTTCTATCTCTCCATCTTCATCTCTCTCTTTCTTTCCCTCCCTCTCTCTCTCCGTTTGCCTCCCGGCCACATTTACATGCCTGGACATCAGCTGCACGCGTAGCTGTAATAAATATGCGTTTAACAGCCTTCATGAAAAAACAATGAAGTGGCACCAGCCACCAGCATAAACAAATAACCCGGCTGCTGCATCGTTAATGCTCAGCGGTCCCCGTGGAGGGCCGGGCACCCGGGTGGCAGCTCATGAGACTTTGTGAGCCCCCGTGCGACTGGGCATGAGGGGGTCACTGGGCGAGAGACAGCGTGTGTCCCAGAATTAACAGGGGAACGTGCCCCGCAACCCAGCTGGGTCCTGCGGTGCGTGTCATCGTGTGCCATGGAGATGGAGCTGCTTCTCTTTATTTATGAGCCACTTTATGAAATAGTAACGTAAACCCCCCAGGAGGCATCTCAGCGCTTCTGTGGGAGGAGCCAACCATAGGGGGAGGAGTTGTAGCGCACATCTCCCCTGATCCATAACCTCCCATTCCAGGATCTGAAATACTGACAATGGATTCTTGAGATGTTTAATCTTTAGACTCTATTGTCTAGACACAATTATTACAGGACAATGTTATGGAACTTGAATATGTTCCTAAATAAATCCCTGGTTTACTGGTTAATGTAACTTTGCATATCTGTATCTCTTTGATAATGAAAGCATGTATCAGTCTTTTCCTTCTCAAGGACTTTCAAGTCCCAGCCATTGGGCTCACCTTTGATGAAAGACTTTGATAAAAAATGCTAAGGTTTCTCTTGAATACAGAGAAGTCACTCAATCCCTTTATCTGCAACAGAGCCTTTGCCAGCAGGTCTAACCTGCATCATCATCGCCAGCCACATTTAGTTTTACTGATTTGTCCCTGTAATGGACACACAAGAACCAAACGCATGCATCTCGTGTCGTGTCTCATCACACAATAAGTCATGTAATGCGAAACGTACATCTGTTCTTGTGTCGTACATCCCATCTCTGGGAGGGCACGCTGTTCTGTGAGTTATTTGGACATACTGCTCGAGGTGCACGCTTGAATAAACACCCACTCAGCAGACATCCGTCAGTCATCTGCAGTGATCTCTACCTCCGGGTTCTTCCTGCCTCACGAGGCAGTCAGTGATCAAATCAACGATCATACAACATGCACAACTTGAATTCGATGTTTATTTTGGGTTTTCTATGTTAAACTAGGAAAAAGGAGCTTCAAACAAATGAGTCGCTCTGGATCCACGTGCTGCTCTGCTTTGTGTTTACATTGACAATGAGAGCAAAAGAGAGAGAGAGAAAAATGGGAGAGAGACCTAGAGACACAGACAGAAAGAGAAAGTGAGAGATCTGGAGAGGATTCTGCTGAGCGCTCCACAGTCCAGAACCCCAATGTGACCGCCTACAGCCATCGATGCCATCGTGGTTCACAGTTGAAGGCTGAACATTTTTCAGTAGGTTTGGAACAGCGTGATAAACAGAGCTCTCACCAAGTTCAATTCTTGTTCCACTTACTGGCTTGTTTCTGTCTCCTCTTTCCTACCGTCATGTAATGATCCTCCTGGTTGTGTCATCGATCTGCCCCCTCTCCGATCGACCCTCCATTCTTTTCTTCTCATTGTTCTGGGATGAAATCTCTACGCAGCTGTAGTCACTTCTGAAGTGCCAATCAGCACATACGTCCTTTACCCAATGTGCCTGAGATGTACACCCTCACTCCAAATGCACTGTAGGCAGTATATAGTCTTCCCAAAAAGAACTACTACAAAGAAGACTAAAATTAACTGCCATATAAGCCACACAGAATTCAGTGTTATATTTATATAGCATTTATACCAGCAGATATACAGTGTACAGCGAGTTGCTGGATGGCAGATGTCCAGATGGGTATTAATCCAGAGCTGGCAGTATAATGAGGGTTTAACAGCTCTAGATATTGGGGTTATGCTCTGTCTACGCAGACATCAGTAATCCACACATTGATTCTCCCTGCCACTAACCTTAACCACTGTACCTAGACACCCCGTGTTTCTGCTTTCAGTTCACTCCAGTGAATACATTTGCACTCTAATGAACACGGAAACTATTTTCTCATTGAATTCTTCCCTTTCCAGATCCATGTTTAATGGAGCCTGCAGTTGCTTCTCATACATGTTACCAGCATTGCGTTTTAGAAATCCTCTTTGAGCCAAGCCCGTGAGAGCTCTGGATGCAGGTCAGGGTGCTCACGAGGTCTGAGGATGTGGAGACTTGTAAAAATTCCTGTGACCTTTATGAATCTTTGGCAGTGCCTAAATGTTTATAGTTTTCTCCAGTGTTTTCAGCTGCAACAATGATAAATACCGTTCTCTGTGACAGCATGGAGAAAATATTAAAGTCCTGTGCGTAGTACTAGAGGTCAGAAGCGATCAAAGGCGGCGGATACGCTTGGGGGTCCTTGTTGTGACGGCATTCTGTCAGACAACTAAACATTGTTGCCCAGTGCAACTGCATAGAAAAACCAAGAATGATAATTTTGATGCTAACATAAATGGCCCGAGCACTAAGAGCCAGTAAAGATGTGTGCTCTCTTTCCCTCAATCTCATTGGCTGCTTTCATGGCTGTGACCACTCTAAAGGAGTCAAGGCATTCTGGGCTATATAGAAGTATAACGGACAAGCAGTTGCACTAATACAAATATAATCTATATTTTATTAATGTACATGGAAATGGACCTCAAGTGGAGGAAAATGTGAGTGAAAGTGGGTCAGGGGGCCTCCATCATGTCTTGTGAACCCAAAGTATGATCACAAATTGTGACAAGATTTGAAAAAACAAAAACAACCCCCCAGAAGACTGTCTCACTGCTTTTCTTGTCGCCAAGGCCGCAGGCAACGGGCCTGACTGTTGCCATAGCAACATAATCACACACACACACTCCCACACATACACATGCTCACTCTTTTCTATTCCTTTCCTGTAATGTGATGCGTCTTATCAGGTTCAGCTAGAAATATTTTGCCTCTGCTGTTTTATTTCATGCATCGTTAGCCATCTTAGATCCTCGCATCGACTTTTGCACAAAAGGCTCATTGGTTTTTTCCACAAACATACTTCCTCAACATGAGGGGGAGCAGCTGTGTGCACAGATCTAAGACCTCCACTGTGTCTCTGGACTGCTTTTTCTGCTAGGTCACATTTCAGGAGATTCACGAGCACCTTACTATCAAAGAACAACAACAACATAAGCGAAAACCAACCAATCAAACAGAAGCGTCTAGGATGAATCTCCTCACTCCGTCTCTGTAACCCTGTCTGTCTTTCAAACCTGCACATTAACAGCAAGGTTTCCCACAGCTCCGGTCCTGTTACTGACCTCCACTTACACTTATGGCACATGACCTTCACCTACGCTTATGATACGTGACCTTCACCTACGCTTATGATACGTGACCTTCACCTACGCTTATGAAACGTGCCCTCGACTTTCGCAAATAGTGTCACAGGCATTCGCTACATCATCCAAACGTCCAGGCAGCAACAGTCAGTCAGACATGTCACAGCTGGACATAATGAATTACCACACCAGACACTATATTACAGCTCCCATCTGCCTCTGTTGCTGGTGCTACACCCTGAAAGAGCCCCTGGGACAAGTGATGTTTGTGCCCACACTGAGGACAACAGAAGGGGCGTGCAGGGAGCTACCACCTACTCTGCCAAAGAGGAGGTCTTGTGCCCGTAGCCACACACGCCCGATCAATCCTGGCATCAACCATCCGAAGTCAACTACTGCCCGGCTTTCCAAGCCGTTAAAGCTTAGATGGCCAGTGGGTAGTGGCCTCTGCCCAGTGAATGTACAGAGCTGCTGATCAACCCTGGCAAAGCCTGCCACTGTAGGATGGACAGATGTTGAGCCCAGGAGCTCTTGGCAAAAAGGGCTCTGATATGAGTACTGTACAGCTGCAGACAGGTCTGATATCTGCAAGTGTACAGTACTCATATCACACCTCTATCTGCAGGTGTACAGTATGGAGTACTCATATCAGATGCATCAAACTGTCACACCTTCTTTTTATTATAAAGTGTACTCAAAAAATATTTTCTAAGAATATCATTTTCTCTCTCCCACCCCTCTATCTTTGTCTCTCTATCTGTCTCTATCTATCTTTCTCTCTCTCTCTCTCTCTCTCTCTCTCTTTCAAAGGCACTAGCTACAAGACTCGTATACCCAGCTCTACAGACATTTCCTGCATTGCTTTGCTGGATGAGAAATCTTTTAAGAATGTAATATAAGAATGGGATATTGTGTTGGTGGCAAGCCATCCTCTGACTCCAGAGGTTTATTGATGAAGAGTCAGCAGATAGTAGCACAGGGAATTTCACTCGGGCAATTTACTGCATGCAACTCCACTCCATCGTGCTGGGCTTTGTTTCATAATGCAGTTGGGAACAATTAGTTTCTGACCTGTTCCGACAACAAATTCCCTCCAGCGATGAGAAACCCGGCACAGAATATAGCATACATCATAAAAATGGGGTTTAAAATATGGAGTCATCGTTTGTCAGCGGGATGAGTTGCACCCGCCCAATTCTGCAGTTTGAACACAGTTCCAGAAATTCATCAAAGCTGTTCTCTTTTATTAGGGAGCAGGGCATTCTACAGAACATGTGCGCATGTGTGTGTGTGCACATGTGTGTGTGTGTGTGTGTGTGTGTGTAGTGTATGATATGGTGCTAGTATGGGGACGTCTACCATGTGATTATCCCTGTGTGTATATGTGTGTATATGTATATTTATGCCAGTGTTACATCACATCACACACCATGGCCCTCACCACCTCTCCACCTCTGTGTGCATCACACCAGCCAGCTGTACACAGCTCCCCACCCAACCCCACCCACCTACACACCACTCCCCTCCCAACCCCACCCACCTACACACAGCTCCCCACCCAACCCCACCCACCTACACACAGCTCCCCACCCAACCCCACCCACCTACACACAGCTCCCCACCCAACCCCACCCACCCCCACACCACTCCCCACCCAACCCCACCCACCCCCACACCACTCCCCACCCAACCCCACCCACCCCCACACCACTCCCCACCCAACCCCACCCACCTACACACCACTCCCCTCCCAACCCCACCCACCCCCACACCACTCCCCACCCAACCCCACCCACCTACACACCACTCCCCACCCAACCCCACCCACCTACACACCACTCCCCACCCACCTACACACCACTCCCCACCCAACCCCACCCACCTACACACCACTCCCCTCCCAACCCCACACCTTTCTCCACCCACCCCCAACCAGCGGCATGGCACCCAGATGAATGCACCACCCATATAAGCTCTTTAGGTTGGGCTTGTGGAGGCTGTGATTGGCTGGTGTGGCCTGCTGCAGGTGGTTGTCAGCTCTGGCATGGGGCTGTGCGTGGAGGGGCAGGGCCCCATGTAATTGATGGTTGGGGAGCGGGTGGAGAGCGGGGCGTGAAACGCGACACTCGGAAGAGAAGCAGAATTGGCAGGAGCTGAAGGAGCGAGCTGGGAATGCTGGGAATGCTGGGGGTGTGGGTGTCGACAAGTCGCAATCTTTTTGCTGTTTGCAATAGCACTTATTTCTGGAGAACACAGCGTAGCTAGTGAGGACGCTCAGGAAGGAGAATGTGTATCCGAAGACAGAGGACTCGGTCAGGGTTTAAATGATCCTGTCACATGTAATAGCTTTCACGTTTGTTATGAAGTCGCTTATGTATGAGTGGACTTCTGCGTAGATCCTTCATCGATGATGCAGCCACTGACATGCAGACCTGTTAGATGGGGACGGTGGCCCAGAGCCATGATTTGTCTCCTCTAATGAAAGAAGTCGGGCTGAAAACCACATCTTTGATCATACCGTGACAGCCTTAGACATGCCGTAACACCACCATGACAGACATGACAGTATCGTTACGCTTCTTTGCAACATGTTCTCCAGAGAAAAGGCAGCAATTAAAGCTAAACTAAAGCTATGCACAAGTGAATGAACTTTGATTTCCAATTCCTAATTACGTTCATATTCTCAAAAAAAAACATCATCATTACTCTAGGGGGGGTGGGGAGGTTGAGAGATGTCATGTTTGCTTTTGTCCAATGGGGTTGTGCCATCATGCTCTCATATTCCCATGAGAGTGGCGTGCTAATCAGACAGGCCCCATCAGGAGCAGGAGGGTGAAGGAATTTCTTTCCAATTTCATTGGGAGCCTCAGCTGGAGTCCTAATCTCATGCCTGCTCTGGACACCCATGGGGGGGGGATCAGAGAGGACAGGTGATATTTAGTGGCTGAGCAGATAAGAAGAGATAATGACCCTCTGAAGCTCTGCTGGATGAGTCCTGACACACTGGGAGGCATTGCTGAAGTGGAGTTAGTACATGATCGAATGCTTCATTTTATGTAACAAAGAGATGATTAGTGGTCCAAGCTGAGGGCTAACCCTAACCCTGACCCTGACCCTGACCCTGACCCTGACCCTGACCCTGACCCTAACCCTAACCCTAACCCTAACCCTAACCCTAACCCTGGAAGCTGGCTGGCTGAGATGGATGTGGAAGATGCTGTTGTGTGAAAGAACCTCTTATGATGGTCATTTGGTCCCTCAAGAATTAACAGGTGATTCTATTTTGACCAAGCTTCTCATCAGTCGCACCTGAGCGGCCACGGTCGCCATGATAGCCCATCACCATGTCATCGGAGGCCCTGCAATCCTTGCACACTTGTAATCTGCCGCCTTTGGTGGAGAGAGGAAAAGCAATTAGATTACGGTGTTAGATATGATCATTCCCTGAGCCCCGCCTTGAGCAGGAAGGCTGTTTGTTTAATATATGTCCCAATCATTACTCACCTTTTTGTATAACTGTTTTAGTTCAAGCAAATTAGCTTAAACTCTATGATGGACTGACTTCTGCACAAGGAGTTTTTATTATTCTGCATTATTAATTAGGCTCTGTTCTATGTAGATTTATATGCTGCGTTGTAGTTTCATGCTCTGTCGACTTTATCTCACATAACACCATTGCAGCACTAACTCAGTCGGGTTGGTTAGGGTGTTTCTTTGCTGGCTTAGTGAATAGTGAATAATTAGTGGTTTATTGATATCCAGCAGATTTCAGTTGTTTCATTCTGCTGCTTGTTTTCCTCCTGGGATTATACTGCTCTTGGTTTCAAGGGTTTATCTCCTAGCTCAAGTTTATCTCCACTTCACCAGCCCAACAGTTCGACAAAACTCAATCCAAAGCTTTTCTTTCCCAGACTTTCCATCTGGAGGACCTGCCACATCCTCTAATCTCACTGTTATTCTTTCTTATAAACCCCCGTCCCTGTCTGCAAAACAGACGAGGTTACGGAGTCCCAAAAAGCCCTTTCGTTTTCTTTTCCTCCCATTTCCCAATCACTTATCCTGCCTTGCCAACCATAAATATGCCTAAATTTTAGCACTGCCACCCTCCCTCTGGCTTTGAACTTCAGAGCTGCATGGTCAGCAAGACCTGCTTGTGCCTCACCTCACGTGTTCCTTTATATAAGGACTAATACTCTTCAGGCATGGCAGGATTCTCGGCCTGAGAGTTTATGCAAGTAGTCCATGAGAGTACTAACGGACTTCAACAAGGTTTGGGACCTGCATTAAGCTGTAAGCTGATAATAAGGAAAAATCCCCCTTTAGTGGATTTGAGAGAGCCAGGTCTTGGACTTAATAGGCATGAAATGTTTCGGCTTCCTGTTGCGACATTGTTTGTCATGCCTGCAAGTGTGATTGTACAACCCTTTCTCTGCTGTTCAGTGGAGGGCTTTCTGTTTGTCTTTGAACCAAGGTTATTGTGACTTTCCACAACGCACCGGAAAGTAATGTAATCCATGCTGTTAGAACTAACCTTCCGTTGTAAAGACCCTGAAATGTGAACATCAAAGGAACTATGCTATGTAAACTTGAAGACCAGAGGATCTATGCTTTGTAAATATCCAGTGATGTCTTTGGTATTAATGTGGGGTTTGTTTTGCAGACAGGTTGACTTGGTGTTATTGAGCAAACTCTCTTTACTGCTAATTTTCAGCACCATAGGCTGGAAAAAACAGCCCTCACACCTCCATTAAACATGACATGCCCACAGAACTTACACCTTTTATATTAAGCGCTAGGTGCCAGGTGTTAGACGAGATGGTGACAATTCAGCCCCAACCCCCACCCGTACCCATCCTTCCTGTCGCAGAGAGCCATCCGTGTGTTTTCCGAGGCCCATCCCAACTTTGCCATGCGGATCAAGGGTATGGCGCGTAGTACTGTCGGAGCCCGGGGCTGATGAATGGTGCACGGTCCCTCGCACACACATGCGATCCTCTTTCCACTGAAAGTGAAGGGACGGGTGATTTGCTGGTGCGAGCATCATCTCCGAAACGTTTGCAGTTTCACCTCAGCCGGCTGTTCCTTCAGCCTGTCGCACCCCCTTCTTTAGCTTGCTGGGAAGAGTGATATATTTTACCACCACCAGGAATGGTCCAGCTGTACATCATAAGGAAAATTTTCAAACTTGAAAGTGTTGAAACGTAGAGAATTCTACGGTTGCCATGTAGCTTACAATCCACTCCTCTCCAGATTTACCCATTATAGTGGTTCTTCCTCCATTTCTCAGCCCTGGACTCCAGTGTTCACACCATACACACCAATATATGCTCATGCACACATGCTCACCACAAAGCTGAAGGGGTAGTTATCTCTGCCAACCCCAGGAGGACCGTACAGGCCTGTGCCCTATCTGCCTCCCTACTAACCGCTCTCCTTCTCTCTTACTCTTTCTCTCTCTCTCTCTTCCCCCTCTTCCTCACTCTCTTACTCCATGTCTCCATGTCTTTGCAGTATGTTGTGACTCCTCTGTGCTATGCTATTATTGATCTGAGAACAGATGAAACCAAACCGCTTTTTAACAGCCATGTTGATTTAAACAGCATGTTGTGCTCCGTTTCATCGATATCCAGTGCGGATGAATTATTAAACACAGCTTTCTTGGGCCTCCATCTTCTAACATAAAGCACTTTTCATATAAGTAGCAGCCCTTTGTAGATAAACAGACCCATGTTTATTGTAATGATTGGGACCACTAGTTGTTAGGAGAAGCAATGAACATCGAAAACAACAAGGATTTAATCACATGACTCCATCATGACTGGTGAGAGAGAAAAAAGTGTGCCATTAAATGAGATTTGATTGTTTGAGAGGAGAGATATTCCTCCCCTGAACTGGAAAAGGGTCTCACTTCCAGAAGTTTCTTTTAACAGCAGAAGTGTTTACATATTTGTAAAATTAGCCTTCCTCTTCAACCGTGACAAGCCTCTACGCCATGAATATGTAGGCAAAGGAGAGAAGATGTAACACTGATCACAGAAGTAGTATGTTTTGCTGAATTATTGATTAAACTGAATTCATTTGTAAATGAGGGTTTGATGTGGGATACAAGTTTCATATATAAAACAAATTATGCAAACTATGAAGTAGAAAGGACTATGAGGTGAGAATAATGTTTTATTTACAGGTCAATTCTATTTTGCCTTGGCACATAAACTAGGTTCTTGAACAAAGCAAACCTTTGATCTGTAAACTTTTGATCTGTAAAAAAGTAAATCTTTGGTCTGTAAAATGTAAACCTTTGATATGCAGACATTGGATCTGTAAGTCCACAGACACAGACATCATGTAGTAGTGACGGGGGTTCCAGGAATCTGGGTTATCATACCCTGTTGGTGGAAGTTCACCTCCCTGTTTGTGGTGCTTTGATGGGGTGCTTAAACAATCCCTGCCTGCCAGCTAAAATTAAATGGGTTGCCAAACCAAAATGAAGGCTCAGTCGGTCCTTATTGAGTTAGCAGGATATTCAAAGGGTAAAGGTGCTGGAGAACAAAAGCTAATGCTTGGTGAAATCCAATTGCCTGGAGGTCATTGGTGGGCCTCAGGGAGTGATGCCAGACTGTCAGTGACCTTTGTGTAAGGTCAGTGTATATCTAATATTAGGAGACAGTTTGGTGCTCCTCAGAGAGACATCTGTCCCCTGAAGACCATTCAGCATAGAGTATATCTTCTGCTTGACCAGGCCAGCATACCCAGGCCTGCACCCTGCACTCTTCACCAGTACCTCCAAGGACCTTCCTGACCCTCTGCTGTCCATCATATGGGGCTTCCAGCTCAGTATGACCTGTGCTGACCCTTCCTCTCCCTGTGGGGAGTTTGCCAGCAATGCAGTGGCATGTACCCCCACACTCAATATATCATCATGAAGAAGAGTCCATTCAATAGTGACCCATTATGGGCCTGAGGAGAGAAAGGTGACACAGCTGTGTCTTCCAGGAAGGGTTTTTTGTAATGGTTTGTGTGAGCTGCTCTGTGGAGATAGGTCCTCTGTGGTGGGGAGATAGGCACAGCAACCTTCATTAGCAGCCATGATAAACCCCATGGGGACTCTGTAATGCAACATGGCTTACACTAAAGTGTGCATGCAGGTCCAACAGCTGTCGGGGTATACCCAAATCCTCCTTTACTTGGCTCTTCTCATCACTTGTGTATTTAATTTGTTAGAAGCCTTGTGTTGTTAACTCACCATTGAATTCTTCTCTGTTCAGTGGGGTCTATCAAAAAGCAACAAAATTCTTGGCACTCAGAGAAAAAAAATATCGAAAAACCCAGCAGTGCCACGGGGTTTCTGTTACAGGCAGCAACTGTAATCACTCTAACAGTCCCCCATGACTGCAGTCTCCAACCCTGATCTACCTCAGCATGTTGTGTTTCTCACAAACATCAGCCTCTCCAAAGATGTAGAGGCTTCACATGCTTTGTATGTTTAAGTGTATAAGCAGAGGTGGGGACTCGAGTCACATGACTTGGACTCGAGTCAGACTCGAGTCATTAATATTAAGACTTTTGACTTGACTTGAAAAAATATTCAGAGACTTAGACTTGACTTGGACTTTTACACCAATAACTTGGGACTTGAATTGGACTTGAACCTGTTTACTTGCAAAGACTTGATTTTTTAACCCCAAATCTAAATTTTAAAACGCATATTAATATTTATAAAGTGCGCCCCATTAATTTCATTTCCGTCCTTCTGACGCAGACCGGTCCTCTGCTTTTCCACACTCTGTACGTGTGTGTGTGCATGAGCTGCAGCACAACCAATCAAATGGGGGATTGGCGAACGTAAATTTTTACCGGGCGGGGTGTAAAATGGACACAAATTAAGTATTATATCGCGATCGATCGATCGCCAGTGGTTGGTGCCAGAGCGAACTAGTAACTCATTGAATCATAGATGTGGATCAGAGGTAAATAAACTAGATTTTTTTCCGGCGTGAGAAATCGGATGTGTGGCGTGAGAGCGTGTGAAGTCGGTCAAATGCGTGTGTCTCACGCTCAATGCGTGAGGGTTGGCAACCCTGGGTTCTGTATCTGAACTCGGGGAAGAGAGCCTCTCTCTGTCACCATCATAATATCCAGTTCTATCTCAGCATGGATTGTGTATTTGAAGACATCTACATCGAGAAAAAAATATATTGACAAAAGTGGAGCGAGTTTTCAGCTATGGGGACATCATTCATCGTGCACAAATGACATACAGACTTTTGGCCAGCAAATGCAATGCAGAATAGTTTACTGAAATGTCTAAAGTTGCAGATTCCTGTTAATTGTTCAGTTCTTATATTTGTTTGTCTTGTGTCACTCACACATGGACACACATGTTCTCCAAGAAACCAGATAAGAGAAGAGAGGGAAAATGCTGTTATGGTTCTTTGTATTGTACTGTGAAAATATCAGCACTTTTTATTTGAACATGGAGTTCTACTTATGACTTTTTCACAGAATATTTATTTCTGGAAAATTGTAGTTTAAAGTATGAATATTTTTGCAGCTAAGTTTAACAAATTGAACTGTGCAATAAAGAGGTGTAATTTTAATTTTTTTAATACTTCGTGTTTTCAGTTGCACATGTTTTATCAAGATTTGAGGAGAATTTAGATTTAAAAAAGAATTTACAATTTAAATTTATTTACATTTAAAATATACCTGCAACATTGGTAAAAAAAAAAAAAAGACTCGAAAGGACTTGAAATTCCAAGTTTCAGACTTGGGACTTGACTTGACTGTTGTCTGTCTTGACTCGAGACTTGACTTGACTTGAGTGTCTTTGCTTGAGACTTGACTCGGGACTTGAGGTATAAAGACTTGGACTTACTTGAGACTTGCAAAACACTGACTTGGTCCCACCTCTGTGTATAAGCATATAAAATGGTGGAGGAATTTTAAAATGCCACTGCACTGGTCTGAAAAGGAAATCAGCCCTGGGTCAGACCACTGACCTGGGGGCCAGACTGACTGAGGGGCCACACTGCTGGGGGCCGCACTGAAAACAGCTGTGGTATTGGGGAGTAGAGGTGTATTCAACTAAGGATTTTCATAGTTGAATCTGATTCGTCAGATTTTCCCTTTAGTCGACTAATAGTCGAATCAGGGGGTTTCTATTTAAGAGCACCTTAAATGGTATCTCGTTCTCATTCAGGACTTTTTTCCACTTCAAAGTAAATACCTACAACACTCAGATAAATGAATAAACATGGTATGTTTGCTTTATTCAGCTTTTATTTATTACTTATTTATTTTTTAATGAAACTTTAGAGAACATTAACCGTCAGTGTGCATATCGAACTGTCAGACAGGCACTGTGCAAAATGTCAAAAATATTTTAAATAAAATATACCTGCCTGAAAATATATAAAAAAAAATTGCCACACAACAGCGAAAAAATTATAAGGAAAGGTTCAAGTAATGGGGTCTAAAAAGCAAACACCAACAAAAAATGTTTATAGGCCTACTTGCCGAGACGCACCGCGACGAGACGACACACCAAAACGACAAACGTCTGAACTGTTATTTTTCCGCCTTACGCGTTTTAAATGGTATGCCATGTTGGTTGTTGTCGTGCGAAATGAAAGACGTTGATGACATAACTTGCACTTTACTTTGTTTGATTCATCTTTTCAAAGTAAAAGATACTTTTTCAAAAAGATACTTTTACTTTTGAAGTTTTTTTAGTAGCCATTATAATCTGTAGTGTGTTCAGCTCCGCTCATTTGGATTGTGCAACTACAGGGTGTGATTTATTAATGTGTAGTAAGGAAGATGCCTATTGTTAAAGCGCACACATCATTTAAAAATATTTATTAACAGAAATTAGGATGATAATAAATAACAAATAATGCACCCCCATGCAGTTAGAATGGTACATTCGACTATGACATTCATAGTCGACTAGGGGGTATAGTCGACTATAGTCGAATCAGCGACTATTGAGGTCATCCCTATTATTTCTCCATTTGCTTTGTTTACAACATCTCGAAATGATTGTTTGACAATAATGTCCTTTACTTATACACTACCAGGCTAATGTATGAATGTCTGCATACATTTAGAACTATGCTAACACTGCTACACCTTAACTGCATTGGCCTTTAGTGGAAACGAGACCATTAACACACATTAAAACTTTGTTGAAAGTGACTTATTTGAAAATAACATTTTCTATACCTGTTTATACAAGACAGCTGGGCATATAGTCATATATAAGTGTTATTTGGCTTATTATATTGAAACATTTGATTTTAACCTCAAGAATTACTTGGACCCTTTAAGTGTACAATCTTGAGAAATGTGAAAATAAAGTAAATTTATCTGCAACATGACTTACTACTGAAAATGTACTCCATACCTCGTGCGGTTGCGGTAGCTAAAGGACTTGCAAACGTGCATAAGCTCCTGCACAGCCGGGAAACAACCGGGGCAACAGACGAGCTGGGCGGGATCGAGGAGCAGGGAACAACACGGACACGAGGGACAGAGAAACCGGAGTGACAGCTAGGAGAGGGGGCGTAGCCCTACGTGACACCCGGTTAAAGCCAGGTCCGGGTTAATGCACTAGAAAAATGAAGAAATTATCCTTCATAGGGTTTTGTGTCTCCTAATAGCAAAATCAAATTAAAGTCTCTCACAGAAGGTGAACCCAGCAGCTGTGCTTGCAGTGCAGATGATCACCAATTCAGGGCCATTTGTATTCATCAGCTCATAATGCTGTCGGTTTTACACACCGACGTTATTATTAAAGTGGCTAGTGGTGTCTTGTCCCCTATTTGACTTGACCAACTTGATCCATTTCCCATGGAGAACACGAACAGCCGTCCGAGAGGAGCAGTTTGGTTTGCTGCGTACGTTTAGCACATGGCGGTTCATGCATACCTAAGACGCGATATAGCCTATATATGCGCAATGTGGAATCATGTGATTAATTTCTAATAAACATCTTAAAATAGAGCACAATTATTAATAAAATGCACATGTTCAAAATTAAAAGAAGACCAGTATAATGTAACACAGTGCGAATCCTATGAGCTGGTAGAGACGTGTACACCCTCGGACTGTTGATCACCACTTAGGTGGCATACATGCGCTTTTGAAATTAGAACCGAAGATAATATTATTGCAGGATCAAGGCAATTTGCCAAGAGGACACATGGGGGCTCATCCGAAATCTCTTAAGAACCTTAAACCAAAGTAAACAGCCAAGGAGAACAGCATTAAAGGCAACTCATGATGAAACAGACCCACAAAACTGGTATCATATTACAAGCGCTCTGTCGATAGGAACTGTAGATGAGATTTGTTATGCCTCTTTAAATCACACACTCACTTTGAAATTCGTGAGAGAGGCACACAAATACGTCAACTCTAGTATACCATCACAGAGACACAAGAAGTCTCGCTCTCTTGTGTACAGAGACATCTATGATTCTTATGTAAACTTTCAACTGGAAAGCATATAAAGCAGGGCAGTTTATGTTTACAGAACTGTGCAGTTGGTATAAGCGCGTGTATTCTCTAAACAGACAAAATAATTTAATCTTTAGTAGACCATTAGGAAATGTAACAACCTGTGGGTATATGACACCCATTGCTTTTAGGTGCAACTGATGACGATTGTTAAATGGAATGGAGTTAATATGGTGGCGGCTGGCCGATGAAGAGGCGGCACTATGACCCAGCAGCCTGGTCTCCCCCGCTCCTCCGCGCGAGCTCAGCAAAGCACGAAGGAGCAGGGAAGGAAGTGATTAGTGTACTCTACTCCAGCTCTAACTGTTGCGGGATATCCTTCTAACTACTCGTGCACAAATTCCAAGGATTTTTGTTTTTATTTTTTCCACTCCTCCTTTTTGCATTCTCTTCGTGTGGCTCCGTCTTTTTTTTTTTTTTTTTTGCTATTTTAGCCTGTCTTGCTGCTACTTGGGATCTTATGGAATTACGCATCCTCTCTGGAATCCACATTTTATTTGATTTTCGAGATATTTTCGTTCATCCACGCTGAAGTACACGGACTGCTTCATAACACGCATCCTTGGCACAGATAAGTAGCATACACCAAGGCATTCTTTGCACTTTTTAGTCACTTATTTCGGACATATGTAAATCATATTACTAGCGACGTTTTTTTCACAAAAGGGCTGAACATTTAAAACAACGGAAAGTTTTCCCTCGGTCTGAGGTCACTCGCACACAGAGGAGAACTGGCCACTGTGACTTTGAGAGCCGCACATCTCAGCGAATATACTTTTGGTTCTTTATGGTTCCGGAAGAACATTTGCATTTAACAGTTTTACGCCTGACTCGGATCATATTGCCGCTGACAGTTCTTCTGGGAGAAGAACAGGAAACTTGTCGTCTTGTCCTGATTCGTATAACCTATCGGATTATACGGACGCTGTTGGCTTACCCAGTTACGCTGCCGCGAGAGGGAGAGTGCTGCACCAGGACATGGGAGACACTATGACTCGTTCACTCAACTCTCCTGAATCACAGTTCTCTGCTTGTGTGATGTTTTGATGCTGTACATTTTTGGTTACAAATATGATGAAATGGCAGCCCCGGAAGAAGGTAAGATGAACATAGTTTATCCTCCTTGCCGAGTCCAGTTACACTGCCATTAAAAGTGCACTACGGATTAGAAAGTGCCTTCGGTTTCTAGAAACTAGAGACATTTTAGAGACTGATGTAGCCTACGTCGAAAGCTTACGTAGTGTTGTTACGTTCTGCTTAGTGCGACCATGTTTTAAACGCTTTTGATTTCCTCATCCTATCACTCCTACTGAAAGTTTGCGACTTGACACATAGACTATTGTGTTTTGCACACATGAACGGTCAGCGCTACATGTGGGCAGATTCTGTTCATTCTGTCCATAAATCTGCTCCACGCTACTATCATGCGACGACCACTACAATTATGCACTATGTAGTATAACAGTCTTGCCTTGATACGTCAAATGTTGTGTTGTGTACTGTCACTACCTGAATGGCTATAGTTTATGTCCCATTTTCTAGATGATGACATGATGAGTGACATCAAACGGAAACTTTACGCACGGGAATATCGTGGGAAAAGATCGATGAGGTCAGAGAGGCGCGCGGAGCTTTCGTGATGCTATTTTCAGTGACACGATTCGTGTCTATTCAAAACAAATATATCGCTGTTGTAGCTAATACACGGATGTACCTCGATATTTAGCGAAATTCGATTACGTATGGCATGAAGAATGACGAAAACATTATTATTTTAAAGGTGTAATTAACCCCATATTATTATTAACCCTTGTTGACTAATTAGCGGAAACCCCATTATGAAAAATACATACATATCACACAACCAGAGAATACACTGACGAATTACGCCGCTGTTTATTCTGTTCAGTGTCCAATCTGATTACATGGGACATTGACCATCCCTTTGCCTGATGTCTTGAAGCCGACAGATGTAGTTTCTTATTTGCTCCACTTGGGGGCAAACCTCTGTAGATCAAAATGTCTCGATTCCTGCTCTTATACTCATAAAAATTGGCCCTCTCTTGAGAATACTTTGCTTATTTTTAATGCATTCTGATTACTTTGCTTTGTGTTTTTTATTGGAGTGGTTAATAATTGGTTTGTTTGAATTTGCCAAGATGAAAAGGATTCCAGACAGAAAACAGTGGATTTGCAAATAAAAGATTGACAAATAGTGAGTGAGTCATCTATGCAGCTGTAGAGCACCTCTTTAAGAATCGGTAAACAGATCTCCTCGGAGGATTCTACAATCCACACGCAGCTGGGGAAGTGCGGTACAATCCCACAACACGCAAACTTGAGTCAGCACACTGGCATATTCGTCATACATCTCGCCACTGGCTTCTGGCACCGCAGAAAAAAAGCGAGTGAAATGATCATAATCATAAACAAAAGGCGGCTGCTGCTGCCAAGGGGCTTCTCAGTAGGTGTCGGATTGTGTTATATACCAAGGTCTCCTGATTGCGATTTCCACCCTTTCCATCACACAGGGCTTGTTTGGGCCTCCCTTGCTGATCAAAGCACCGCGGGTCTTCTTCGGATCCAGACGGTTTTATTATAATTCTTCCCCCAGTGCTGTCGCAAAGCACATGCACTGCTCAGCCTGTGCAGCAGACCGCAGGGTGGCCTACACTTGACTCATCTGAACTATTGCTGTAAAGAGCACTGTATGTGTTACTGCATGGGAGCGAAACTGTGTGTGTGTGTGTTTGTGTGTGTGTCCGAGGGGCTTTAAGGGGGAGAAGTCCCAGGCAGGTCCAGCAGGGCCAGAGGTTTGGCTGTGCTATGCTCTGTTGGCCTGTGATGTGCATTCTTCGCAGAGTTGGCTGAGGACGTTTCCTGTAGGGTTTAGTGTTTCCACTCTTGAGCGTCCATCAGTCAGGCAGGCCACACTGCGCACTGCCACATCCGCACATGTGCTGGGACGTGAGGTGTGTATGCGAGCGCCTCCTCTAAAACAGCCCGTCTGTGCTCTGATGTGTGTGCCACCATGACTGCATCACTGTGGATTTTGAAAGGCCGGGTTTGGGTCCCGCAACAGCAAAGTGACAAAAATCCCACAGAATGGCACTGACTAAAGTCTATAAAAGCTGCTGTGCTTTCTGATTGAAAACCAGAGCAAGTCCTGTGGTGGCTAAGACATCCCAACCATTTCTGGTTGGGGAATTAGGATGGATCATACTTCATCCAAGCTTGAGGGTGTTCTTTAAAATTCCATTGTGAAACTGCTGGCCTTTAGCCCTTGGTGAAATGATATCTCCATACAGTTTGTCCATCCGATTAATTGCAAACTCAGAGTCTCGTCTTCAAACACACCAAACTGCTTGCTCCTAGTGACATGCAGAAGTGCTTCAGTGTGAGATCTGCATGATATCTGAAAGCATCCTGTTTTAGATGTTGTCACAAAACACATCCCATTCTCTCTCATGTGGGTTTCAGCTCCTCCCTTTGTTGTAATTAGTGTGTAGTCTGCCGGTCATCATCTCTCACCCCTAAAAACCTATAATAATTCCAGGCCTATGTAGCACACAGTCTTCATAGTGTGAAGTTGCTGACCCAGCACTAGATTTCTGTCTTATCTGTAATGATCATAGCCATGAAAGGTTTAGAGGCAAAAACTGATCTCAGAACAAAACTCATTATGATCTCACAGATCTCTCATACTAACCTCAGAATCACAAATTCCATATAATGTTTTTAATATGTATGGAATGGCATATCAAAAACATATTTACATGGTATGATTTCTGCATGTGTCAAGTGTAATTAAGTGAAAGGAGGTGTACATAGAAGCTAGGGGTGTCACAATTTCTATATTAAATCGAAATCGATCGAAATTATGTCACGATCTCGAGCTTCAAAGTCAATAAGAGGATCGACGATCCCTCCCTCTAAGCTACGCAAGCACCCACACTATGCAAAGTAAAGCCTGTTTTAAACTAGACACGTCGCGAGGGTCTGCGCACCGAAAATGACGTAATCGCGGTGGCTCCGCCCGTGCGCGCTGGCGATTCGCAAGGTCGTGCACCTCTCGAATTTTGTAACTTCACGCACGCCATGCTTCAGTACAATGAACCAAGTCATGTTTTCTGGGCTCATACACCTTTAGAAGGTGGAATTAAAGCACCTAATTAAGTTAAATATTTATACATATACTCGTAATGATTCGAAATAATTCGCATTTTTATCACATTATTTAATGGTTGTTTATTTTCAAAACATCCAATCTTAACGTCTTCAAATTCTCTCATGTTTCGTCCTGGAATTACAAGAACGTAATACAGGAGAACTGTTCAGTCAAACAGCTATTTGTTGTGAAACGAAGTAGTTACACTTTCAAGCATTTTCAAGTACTTTAGCCTAAATCTCAGCACTTTTCAAACCTGGAACACAATGCAACATAAATTTTCGTCAGGTAAATGTTCCTTCCCCTGTTTTTGAGGGGTGTTTCTTTATATTACCACATATCGTTTTGGAGAACACTGCAAAGAGTATAAACGCCTCCACCTTTCGCGCAGGTTCATGCGAGGTGTGCGGAGTCGCGCGCTACAGTCACTGAGTGCAGAGCGTTGAGGAACGATTTCGATTGGAGGATCATGCTCTCTGTCTGAGATTTTTTATTATTAAATTTTTTTTTGCTGATGCTGGTCTAGCGTGGCGTGTGCCAGTGATTATGCCTCGGTGTGCCAACGGTGGCACGCGTGCCATAGGTTGCCGACCCCTGCCATAGACTAATCTAAAACTGGCATAGGCCTCTCTGCTGTAAATCGAGAATCGAATCGAATCGTGACTCTAAAATCGGAAATACAATCGAATCGAGGATTTAGAGAATTGTGACACCCCTAATAGAAGCTATTATTAGATTTGAAAGGGGTCACATTCATGTAAAAACAACCAGATTTCAAAAGTAAATGCTCACTTTTGTCTTGAACCTCATGAGTAGAGTATTCTTTTGCACTTTGCCTTTGTAAGATTATATAGAGATTAATTCAGAATGCATGTTCTACCGGAGTGTTCCTCGCATTCCCTCCGAGCGTGAGACATCTGAGGTGCATCCACTCAGTGGTGAGCATGGACCAGTAGAGGCTGCCGTAAACACGCATGGCTCTTCTGCTTCTGATTGGATGACCCTAATACGTTCAAAGGCACTTCGTAGTTTTGTGCACGACCACGCCAAACGTGCTGCTATCACTCCTGGGGAAAGACGATTTTGTTTACTGTAGATTACGAGGATTACCTGACTCTCTGTCCTAGCCGCACCCCCACCCCCCATCCCTTCTTCGTTCTCAGTCACTTGGAGGAGAACCATACCCAGGAGGTTATCTTTTAGCTGGGGTTGGGGGGATAGGGGGTAGGGGTGAGGGGTAGTATGGAGATGTAATTATTCATCATGTCAGGGCCGCTGAATCAGGCTTAGGGAGGAGCACATGGGCCATTGCCCGGCAACCGCCTCAGTCCTGATGCTTAGCGATTTAAGGATGAATAACTCCAGGATGATGAAAGTTGCTGAAAGACAAAAAAAGAAAACAAGCAGAAGTGTTTTTTCTTTCCCCCCTTTTTTCTTCTTTGATGTTTTTGTTTGTGGGACAGGGTAGATGAGGCCCAAGCAGAGATGCTCACGTTCCTCACAGCGTAGGAGTGTGTGGCGTATTTTTAGCTTTCCAGTTTGTGTGGAGTTTCCAGGTGTATTGTGACCCATCAGGAATGATGGCACTTTGTAATATGTGGCTGTTATTTTGGGCTCTTCTGATCAGGGTGAGTGCTTACGGTTCTGTAGTCTGCCTGCACAGTGCAGTGTGTGTCCTTTTGTAATCAGTACTGGAACATTGACCTTTGCCGTACTAACGCTGCACAGGGCTGCAGTGTGTTCACTAAATTGTCACATTTGTAAATACAATGACAATATAATAACAATATAGTGTTTCATTAGCATCACGTAGCTTCCATTTACCCTGGAGTTCTGAGATGGTTTTAGTTGATGTGGAGAGGCAGGTTACTGGTTCGATTACTGGTGCATAGAGCGAGAGCTTCAGTTACTGGTTCATTTACTGGTGCATGGAGGGAGAGAGGGAGCTTTGTGCCGTCTTTGCCTTGTTAATGACACTGCAGCAGAGTGATTTAGCTGGTGCTTCAGTGCTTTGGCTTTAACTCCTATTGGCAGTAATATTCCTACACTGCTAACATAATTTGCTTATTCTTAACCTCTGAGTAGCTTCAGAGTCCCATTTTCCTTCAATAAATCATTCACTCTATATAAATAAATCTCTATTCTGATATTATATGCACCTTCAGAACTGCTCATGACGAGTTGGCTTAAAAACAAAGCAGTTCGCAGGTAACAGCACAGCCAGTCCTGAGAAACGTCCAGAGGAACATCTCGAGAAACGTCCCGAGGAATGTCCCGAGGAATGTCCGTGCAAGAAGGGGTTACCTCAGCTACATTCTTTATCCAAGGACCACTGGTGCGTCGGAAGCTAATTGTGGGGAGTGACTGCGAGGGAAAGATTGAGGGCTCCACAGCAGTGCGGGACGGTCAGGGTGTCTTGGTACAGTGGCCAGCAGGACCTGTCCCGCTCGCCAGTCCCGGAGGATGGGAAGCTGCTTGCAGGGAACGTTCAGCAGATCCTCCTGTCGCAGTGCCCTACTCTGTGAGCTTGCTGGTGGTTCTGGTGCATGCCTCAGCCCCACGTGACTGCACCAGCCATGGACACATTGTACCTGCCGAGAGATGTGGCAGCATGTGAGAATGTGAGGTGGTGCAGAAATGGGCATGCAGACAGTCTGTGCTCACTATACTGGGCAGTAAACATAAGAAGCAGCATGTACGGCTATGTGAATTCCCTACTCTACATCGAAAGCTAGTCAAAAGAAATTTCTTCTGGATATTGGAATGATGCACTATATTCCTGTTCGCTTGCTCATGATGAGAAATCCTTTACCACCTAAAAGTACATACTGCTTTAAAATGTTGTTAGCATATCACTGGCCACCACTGGGCACATGGACTAGGATTTGTAGTAGAGCCTTTTAACATTTTCATGTTATTTTCATTTTCATTTCACATGATGCAGAAACACTAGTGGTCTGGATGTCTCGGATTTTTCCCGCCGCAAGAAATAATCTCAGCCAGGCACTGAAGCATCTAATATGACCAATAATGCTTTTGACTGAAACCAATTTACACGATTTTGCCCTTACCCGAGGCAAGTGAATGAGTTAATTAGCTGGATGTTGTATTGATGTTGGTGTGTATTCGGGTGTGCGTGATGGTATTTCAATGTAGGCTGAAGGAGGCTTGAACAGGAATTCCAGTGTGAGCTGTGTCTCCATGTACAGTATGTCTGCATGTTTTTCTATTTACATATGTGTGCAGGTGTGTGTCTTTACAGGTGTGCAGGTATGTGTGTTTTTGGGCCCCCAGGCAGGTGGAGCTGCTACAGCAGGCAGTGAGTGGAGGAAATGGGTAGGTTCTGGATTGATGATGTGGAAAAGCTCCTGAAATGCCACGCCCTCGGTGGAGTCTACATTCACGCCCACCTCGTCTCCACCCCCACCCCCTTCAGCCCGCCCGCAAGGGGAAAACCGAGGCAGTCTGGAGCCGAACCACAAGGGCACAGAGGGGTGTTTGATGAGGGCCACTGTTGCACAGTATAATGGGCTGATTTCTGCACCTCACAGATTTCTGAGGATATGCCAGCACGTGTCTTTTAGTTCCCTGCCTTTCATCGGGATAGATGAATAATGAGGTGCGTCTCTGGTTGTGGGGTATGCCTGCAGCTCTGATGAGAGGATCTGGTCTTATCACAGCAGCTGGGGCCCCTGAATGTCAGCTGTTCATTCAGATGCTCAGTCATTCCTCTGTGACAGTGTGCTCCTGTCCAGCCATAACGAGCTGCACCGAGAGCCTGCTAGTGCCCACTCCCACAAATCCTCCTTGTTCTCTAGCACTTTGTCCAAGAACAAAATCAGGGAGATCTATGGGACTAAGTCTGGATTGTATATGTCCTAGATAGTTTGATTGCTGTGTGTGTGTGTTTTGGGGGAAACGTATAGAGATATTCCACATAATGAAACTAGCCACTGGCTAAAAAATTAATGGGAAAGGTTGTAACACCCAACAGGGTAGATGTATCACAGCAGGTCCCGCCTTCAATAAAAAGAACCAATCACCTTGACAGAAAAGCAGTAGCTGCAAAAACAATTTTGAGTATGTAGGTATCTTCATATTCAAAGATACAGAATCCTGATCATATGACAACTGTATGATATGGAGAGACTAGCCAATAAGGACTTTGATGCATACCAGAGAGACATGAAAACAAGGCAGTAAACACCACAGAATTCCACTGCCTGATCTACCATGTCCTTTCTGAGCAGCTTCACCTCTCTATGGACTTTCTCTTCAGTATTTATCTGCTCGTCTCTAGAGCCCGCAGGTTTCCTTGGCTCGACTCAGCAGTCCAGTATGCTTGCTCTATAAAAGGAGCCATGCATGGAGACACTGTGGCACAGTTTTAAGCTCCTGTTGTGTCTACAGCATCATCTGGTCACACTTTCCCATGCTCCTCCTGTGACCTGTCATATTCCATCGCCTGCACAGTTGTTGTTACCCATGCTAACGGATGAAGTGTTCAGCTGCAAATCTTAACAATGGCAACCATTAAAGCAACAACCAACAACCAGTTACCATGTTAACAGTTAGCAGCGCTAGCTTTTCTTCAGTGGTGCAAATCTGGGCGTATTCATCCGCAGCCACGGCGAGGAAGAGAAGGTGAAGTGGTGAGGAAAGGTGAGAGGCTGCTGGATGAGAGGATGAGGAATGGACTTCCTGGAGGACAGCAGTTGAGTGAGAGAGAGCATACGCCGCTTTCATGCCGACCTCTGCTGAGCTAGCATAGCGAGCGCCGTGTCCGATGGCAGCAGCCGACCTGCCCAACGACGGCCCGATAACCCTGCATGCTGTGAATGATGATGCTGTGTCTAAAGACAGTCCACATATGGTGAAGAGCTGCTTCAGTTTAGGCTTCAGAATTGAGCTGGTACATGAAGTGATCAGGGTCTGTCTGGAGATTACAGACAACCACAACATTTGGGCTTGGAGGTGGATTAAAATTTGAGCACAGCTATATAATTAGGTGTATAAGACATGACACGGTTGTTTTTAAAAATATCTTTAGCATTATAGCCTAAAGAGTTTGGTATTGTAAAAAAATGGTTTAACAAGGTGACCCAAAGACTGCCATGGCTTTTGAAGGTCAGATAAATGTTGTTCTCTCTGGATCAGGAAGTTTGATTTACCAGGTCATTTAGCCTTAATGTCTCATCACATATCTTACGTTCAGCTTTTCAGGAGTACATGTTTACTCAAAGGTGTGTACACTAATTATCATCATGGGCAACGGGCATGTTATTGTCATATTCCAGCTCAGTGTATGGTGTGGTTTTTGTTTCAAAAGTTCCACAGAAGCAAAAGTAAATCTGCAGGCAAAATTCTTAGCATCAAGAGCAGAAAGTATATGTTATGAATGCAAAACAGAAAAAAATATATCAAAAGTAGGGGTGGGCATAGATTATTTTTTTTAATCTAGATTAATCTCACTGAAATCTTGAAATTAATCTAGATTAATCTATATTAAAATGGCTCATATGCGTGCTACCCAAGTAATGACTAAAAGTCAGTTTTTGAGATAGGGTTTCTTAATACAGAGGGTGCATTAGACCAGGGGCTCATCTCCTGTTTCCAAAATGCATCAATGACTGCTTGAGAAAGCTGTTCTACTTTGATACTTGAAGAAAAAAAACATGCTCAATAAAATGTAGGCTACTCGTGTTCAACGGTTTATACAGTTAAACATGAATTTGTAAGTATACTGTACATTAAAAGGGGTTGATAACATGTTTAATCAGCTAAACATATTTGAAATGTAAGCCAACATTTAGTACATTTAACCTCACGGACGTAATTTGGGGGGGACTTTTTCAAAAGCCGGTTTTGGTCCTCTGCAGTTTTAACGATTAAAAAGAAATATTTAAATAGCGATGAATCTAGCGGTAGGACCATGCAGAAAACGACCGCTCCGAGCTCCGCTCCGGTAACACTTTACGTTCCTAAAAATGAATTTTCCATGAAGCAAACCTGGCGACTTCGTGGCTGCATCCATGTAAACACACGTACGATTTGTAAGTCACAGGTTTGAAAACTCGTTCTCGCCCCTACTGTGCAATTTGGTTAGGAATACAGCCGAGCTAAACTATCAAGTTGAAAGTCATCATAGTTTGCTTACCCATTTTGACCCAGTTCCCAACCCAACTTTAAGAATAGATTAACGGCGATAATTTTTATATCGCCCGATAAGAGTATCAAATTAACGACCGCCGTTAACGCCATTAACGGCCCACCACTAATCAAAAGTATATTTTTAAAATATAATTGGTTATTTGAAACTTATTTTCGTTTGCATTTTGACAAGTTTTTGGTTCCATTGTTTTTGTTTTTTTGGATTTTCCCAGTAAGGTCTTTTGCTTCTGGAATCTCTCTTTGCTTCTGCTTCGTTTTTTGCTTCTGACTTTTGGAACACATTTCACGTGTGGGAGGGTCTTAGATAAGGCGTTCCTCTGCAATCTCCATTGGTCACTGATTCCGGACTGACACAGAGCTCTGGGACCGCCTCTGGGACCAAGCCACGCCCACCCCACCAGCTTCCCAGCGTTTTCAAACATGGCGGAACGCGGTGGTTCTGTTTCACAGTAGCATGTAAACTAAGTTTTACCATAAATGTTTATACAAAGGTTATAATTAATTGCTAAAAGGTCTGTAGATATTGCAAATGTACACTGTATAATAACTACATTAAGCATGACGGTTAATATTTAGCTGTCACGTCTGGCTCCGCCCCTTTCTAGTATCTTGTCGTTTTTACGTTGTATTTGTTCTTGTTCTTCACTCCATATCAGTGCTCAAGCTGTACTGTATACAGATGACTACTGTTCAGGTGTCTCTAGGACCTGAACTGTTCACCTTTGAAGAGCTGTTCGTGTATCTGTAGGAGCTGAACTGTTCACCTTTGAAGAGCTGTTCATGTATCTGTAGGAGCTGAACTGTTCACCTTTGAAGAGCTGTTCAGGGTCTTTAGGAGTTGGAACTGTTGGGGGTTGGAATGCACTATGTATGTACATGCCAAGGCTGTCAGATGTGTGCAGGTGTGTGTGTGTGTGTGTGTGCATATGTGTGTGTGTGTGTGTGTGTGTGTGTGTGTGTGTGTGTGTGTTTGTGATTGTATGTTGTGTAAGCCTATTTGAAATACCAAGCAGCAAGACTCGAGACCTGTCATACATTTAACCAGCAACTCGTATAGCCGCCCTCCTCCAGCATAACTCTCCCTTAGTCTCTCTCTCTCACACACACACACACACACACAGCCTACTCTGTTTTTATCAAAACACCACTACCCTTCTGAGGTAAAATCAGTTACCTCCATTTTAAGGTGTGAAAGGATGAAATAATATGTGGCAGGGTCTCTCCTCTTCACAGTGGACTCTAATGCAATTTGCTTCAATTCCCAATGTTACTCCTTCACCCAGCTAGAGGTGATACCAGCTGCCTTGTGATTGTGTGTGTGTGTGTGTGTGTGTGTGTGTGTGTGTGAGTGTGCATGCATTTCATGTTTGTGGTCCCTGGAGAATGAAATCTGAATAGAGGCACTGCAGTTCTCCGATGTCAAGAAGGTGTGAAATTCTCCTTGTCTACACGTGTCCTGTGGCGACTTGGCACACACAAAAATGGCTCGCAATTTGGTGAGGTTTCCCACGTTGTGATGGTTTGCTACAATTTATCTCACAGAGAGAGAGGGAGAGAGAGAGTGCAGGGACCTTTCAGCTAGATCCCAGGTTCAGCTGTGGTTAGAGATATTGTGTCTCTGTGTTTTGATGTTTGTGCTTGTAGCAGTTTGGCGTTTTCTCTGTGTGTGACTGGGAGCTTTCTCCTGGCTCATCCTAGTGGCTAAACTCATTGAAGCAGAGTCAGAGTCAGCAACCACACCCAGCCACCCCAGCATTTCACACGAGTCCTCCACCTGGGGGTAATGCTGTCTTGGAAGACAACAAAACTGTTCTTCTGGGGGGTTTCAGTCCAGAGCCCGTACAGCTGTCTGACACACATCTTCACAGCTTCAGTCTATAATGCACATAAGACAGAGAAAGGGCATAGTCCCAGTGAAGGGTGGGGGGAATAAGCAAAGCATTTGGGTGGGGGTGTGAATAAGGGGGCCTTCATCATTAGTGAAAATGTGGGAGGGGCCAGTTGCACTATAAGGGGAATACTTGAGAAGAAGAACCTGCGGGAATCAAAGCTGGAAGCTGACTCAGGTGTGTCGACTGCTTTACAACGGACTTTTCAGTCTCTAACTCTGAAAAGCGTTAAGCGGGGACTCACTGTACACAGGTGTGTTTTACCTTTAGAACATATACACAGGTATTTTCCAGTGAAACTTCCTGCCCTATTTACATTTTTTTTGGGTTAAACATCCAAGCACACGAGTATCGCACGCCTTGTTTTAGAAAGTTCCATACGTGTAGGATGCAGAATCCGTTCTCCATATTCACCCAGGGCAGTTTGCCCAAGTCACCGATCCTCTCCCTGGTCTTCTGTACCAGACTAGGTGTTTGCATGAGAATAAAAGAACCACACTGCTGCGTTTGCATTCCCCCAGCCTGGCACTTCACACAGCCTTCATTTCCAATGGCCTTGAGCTCCTGTCTGAGGTGCCCTTTGAACGAGCGTCTTCTGATAAACGGGCTGCCGTGAAGGCCAGCGACCCCGACTCTGGTTCGTTCCGCATCGCTGCCACATCATTGCCCATTGCAGCTGATGGTGCCCTCCACTGCTGCACCGCTTCTCGTGTGTGTGCGTGCATGTGTATGTGTGTCAAGTGGCCAAGAAGGAAGGTCTTCAAAAGCATCGCTGTTGGCACTCCATATCAATCCAGGCTGCTATGTTTGCTAAGACCACTAGTGTAGATAAACCCAAATTACTCAACAGCAAGCACTCTTTAAAAGAAGCTCCTTCACCAGCCCTTTGGCACATCCATCTACATATCAGCCACTCGTAGCTGGACAGGCAGTCTGGCTTGTGGAGTTAGTTGGTCTTTCCCTGCTTTCCCAGTGCCTGTTACTGCCATGGCCTCTGCCTGACCTCTGTCTGACTTCTGCAAAGAAATACTGCACAATGTGTCTCTATATCTCTTTTTCTGTCTTTTTCTCTCTATCTGTCTCTATCTCTCTCCCTTTCTGTCTCCTTCTCTCTCTTACCCTCTCTCTCTCTCTCTGTCTGTCTCTCTCTCATTCTCTCACTCTATCTCCACTCCTGTCTGGCTCCGATCAGTGCCAACCTTGGTGGATGATCCATGTCTTTGCTGTCTGCCAGTACCTATAACTTATAAGAAAACCTCCCCCTCCTCAAGATGGTTCCTAATTGGCCTTTGTCTCTACCCTTTGCTAAAGGTGCCATTGTTTCCCAAAGAGACGCCCGCTCCAGCTTTGCACAAGACTGCCTTCGACTGGCATTAATTGCCTATTTGATATAGCTCATTGCTTATTTATATACCCATATTAATTGCTGTGTATCGGTGTACGTCTTAAGTTGCTTCCTGTTTGGCAAATTAGTGGCAAATTAGAGAGTGATCTCATTTGGAGCTCAGGCCTTCTCTCATTAATATGATCCCGTGTCCCTGAGGGTAACAGCAGCCTGAGACAGGACTGGCTTCTCCCAGAAACCTGATTAGAATTCTGTTCCAGTTAATCAAGCCTGAGCCCCTTTCTTTATCCTCTTCTTTTAAAAATCACTTTTGTGTAATGTAATTATGGCATGTCATTTTTTTTTTGTCCCCCGAGCACTATGAAGTGTAATTTCGCCCGTCCCGTCGGGGAGCAGAGAAAGACACATTTGTCTGGAAGAGTACAACACATGCACCTTCTTCCTTCCTGCAGATGCATTCTGGGACATGGTGGAATGTGCACAACCCTGCTGCGTTCAACATATTCTACCGTATGAGCTTGTCTGAAAAGGACCAGACACTTGATGAAAGCTTTGATTGGTCTCAGTCAACATTAGGGCCCATACCAGGCATTCAAATGGGCTTTTCCATTGCAAACACGGCAGCTCCAAACTGGTGGTGGTGGGGTATTTCCATGGCTCTGACATTGCATCCCAGTTTCCCCAGCAATCCCAGTGGAGATGGAGATATGAGGTTAGAATGGGCCCATGCAAACTGACCTCATTCCATGGAAGGAAAGTGGGATATAGGTACTGCCGCTATATTACTCTCTGTATAGTGCTTCTGTCAATGTTATTAATTATAAAAGCCAAAGTACTTTGCCAAAATTTATTTTGGGGCGAAACAAATAAAGTGTGAACTGACAGTGGAGATTGTAATTCTAGCTTCTTGATATCTCTCTTTCAGATCGATTCTTGCCTGCAATGTCTCTCAGTCTCACATCCCCTGGGATGACACTGTAGGGTCGCTAAAGTGGATTCTTATCGGCTGTTTTTGAAATTGGTTTATTCTTTCATCTCACATTAAATGTTTAGATTATGGGGGAATCCAGCTCCTCAGGAGCACAGCAATAAAAATGGCTTAGGGGTTTGTCAATGAACCTGCAGCAGGAGCAGAGGACGGACTGTCCTCTCACTCCTCATCAGATCATGGCCCGTGTGCCCTGTTGCTGAAGCCATAACATGCAGGACGCTGCCAGCATTCCATTTTGACAGACGCGTCGTCTTCATCTTTGCTCTCGCCAGCTCTCGCGTGCCCCACAACCAAGGTCTGTTCAGCTAGTGCGTCTGGGTGTCCTAGTTTCTGCCATCCTCGAATATAGAGCACAGCTCAGCTTTAGCAGAGAGCCGTCTGGAATGCTCGAGAACAGGAACAGTGCCGAGATGCACAACGACGGACCTCATTGCGGCTTTGGAAACTTCTCAAACACGTTCTCACCAAAGTTGATTAGAATTTGGCCCCAGAGAGTAGAACCACGCACTAAGCAGACGACCATAGGAACCCTTATTCGAACGACATTCTCCTTTATACATTTTTGTGAATCAAAATGGCAGCAGTAATGGAGCATTGTGGGAAATGCTGTTTCCAGAAAGACCAGTTGTGCAGGTGACCTTTGAATAGTTTCCTCTGTAGACATGTTCCCCTGTAGACATATTCCTAGACATTTGATAATTAATTACATGAACATCTTTTTGTAGGATATTTAAGAAGATATCACCTGCAGTGGTGCCGTAAATCCCAATTTAGTCCAAAGATTATTCAGTGCCTTTCAGTCCCTCTTCTGTCTGAGAGAGCTTCTTCTCTTTCTCCTTCTCTCTTGCTGTCTTAATCCCTCTGCGCTGGGGAGACGGTTTAGCAGAGAAAGAGTATCTTTGTCATATTGGCTGCTTAGATCTACAAAAGGCCAGTGTCCCCAGACGACTCGGCCTGTTTGAACGTGGACTGCAGCCCCCTTTGGCCTTTGAAACACAGGTGGGACAGTGAAGAGCTCTGAGCAGCAGTGAATTTCAAACACCACTGAAGCTGTGTGTCTCCAACCCTGGGCCTTCTGAAGACATCCAGGCTTCCAGCTGGGCATGTGTTATGGTGCTCCACTCCACATCTGGTCTGCACCATGAGAAGAGAAAGGAGGTTTACTCGAGCAAAGTGACCAGCAGACATTTTCCAGGTCTGCACCTACACTTTGTAGTTTCCAGTAGTTGGGTTGTTTATATCTGCTTCCAAACTAGTCTTATGCCCAATGACATCTAGTTCATGGTTCTAGCTCATGGTCGTCTTTCTCGCTCATAATCAACTGATTATGAAATCTGATCACAAGACCAGGTAAACAGTGCTAAAGGTTTCCATAGTAACCAAGCTTGCAACAGACATAATGTCTCCTGACCATGTGCAGCTCATGGTGGAATTTTGAACCGAACCATAAAAAGGGGCTGAATTCAGAGCCTGCTGACCACAAGCAGGGGCTGCTGGGAAAGAGGTGGGCATGTAATTAAAGCGTGGGGGGATGCTTCCGCTTGAGGCCTTGGGTGGAGCCAGCCTTGTGGGCTGGGGCTGCGGGTGAGAGGCCTACCAGTCAGCACTCTGCACTCGTGGAGAGCGTATCAAGAGCTGGGGACTCTTTCACCTTGTAGCATAATTTACACTACAGGTGACAACTGAGAAACCCATGCCAGAGCAGTTCCAGAACCAAGCAGAATCATGTAGAACCAAGCAGAATCAAGCAGAATTACCCAGAGCAGTTTGGGCCAGAGCAGCGTTAAGTAGAGCAGCGTCAGAGAGAAATCAGGCGTGGTCAACATAATGGATTGGCAGTGGCATTTAAGTGATCAAAAGGCAATGTTTTGTGATTGATGCTGGAAATAACTCATGAGCGTCTGCCACTCTGTCTGCTCCCCTTTGCACACTCTTGATGGCTTCGACCCTGATTGATTGCTGTGAAGCTCTAATTCAAGGCTCAACCACAGCTCTCCCTTTGGGATTGAATGTTTAATTATGGCAAATATAAGAAATTGGCTGTGACTTGACAGAATGAAATATTGATGAGTATGAAATACCCCTGGATAGTCCTTAAGATCTGTGGCACTCTTCACAGATTTGGACTCGGTTCTAAGCATGAACATGCTGTACATGCTGAATCCAGCGGATCACATAGATGTGATCATGACCTGCCACAGCGAGCGTGATCAGAGTTTAGTGTTCGGCCCCTGCAGATGCATTCTGGGGTAGAGGGTCTGCTAACCACGCGTATCTGGGAATGCGGCTGAGATAACTGGTTGCACAGATGTGCTGCACATGGTGGGGCCTGGGGGTAGGGAGTGGGTGGGTGTATTCTCCAGGTATAGCAGCTCCACCTTCCATACGTACAGGGAAAAGGCAGTAATGAGATTAACAGAGGGAAGGGAGGAGGGTGGAGCAGGAGGTGTTCAGAGGCTGTTTTTAAACACCGGCCATGCCTGTGGCAAGTCTTTGCTGGACCGACCCGCAGAGAGGGGCCTGCAGCAGGGCTGGTTTGCCCAGTATTTGCCAGTCTATCTGACCCCCGTAGTCAGTCCTGCTGGATGGGGTGTCCACTGGCCCAGGGCCCTGCAGGCCAGAGGTGGTGTTCCTCCACCTGGCCTCTGCCTCTCTGGGGTCTGGAGAGAAAGGACATAAGCAGCATAGGAAGCAGAATGTGCCAGTAGGATCATGGTGCTCTTCGCACCTCCACCCTCCTCCACCCTCCAGCCCAACACTGAACTAGGGCTCCATTAATATTAGACATGGGAAATGGTGGAAGTGATTACTAGAATAGGGCGATAGGATTAGAAACAAAGAGACAGGGATGAAAACAAACGGAACACAAGGTGAACGGGAGTGGAGCCAGAGATGAGATGGCTGGAGAAAAGGTTTAGAGGACATCAGGAGATGAGGGGGAGAAAGATAGGTGAAAACAAGTGGAGGGGGTGGGGGTGACATCCGGGCACACCAGAGAGGAAAAAGCAGAAGAAAAGCTTTCTATAAAATGAAGACACTGAAAGAGGTGCAGAGAGATAAGAGAGAGAGAGAGCGTGTCACAGAGAGACAGAAGGAGTCAGAGCGGCCTCCTCTGTTGCATTTTGATCCTGCCGGCCGTATCTGGTCTCATTTGGCTCTGAGAGCAGCATTAGGCTGCCTGGGCTGCCCCATGATTGGCTCTGTCGTGGCTAAATGCTCTTGTCAGCATGGGATGATGAGGACTTTGAGTATTCCAGCTAAGCTCTGACCAACAGCACCAACACATCGATGCTTTGTTTTCTTAAATGGCCATAGTTTGCTCACCTACTGTGCTCTGTAGCTGAGCCTGTTCATCTGTGTGTGTGTGTGTGTGTGTGTGTGTGTGTGTGTGTGTGTGTGTGTGTGTGTGTGTGTGTGTGGTGCGGTGCAGCAAGACGCCTGTATCGATTGGGGCGGGGTGGTGGAGGCGGGGTGAGTGCCTGCTGGGTGGGCGGAGGGCGGGTGATGCGCTCAGCAGGTGCTGGGTCACCGGACCGTCAGTCCCAAGGGCGGGATCAAACCTACTCATAATGCAATGAGGCAGGAGCCCAGGGCAACTCCAACTAATTACCATTATTTATTATTGTTATTGTTATTTGTAGTAGTATTAGTATTTGCAGTAGTAGTAGAAGTATTTGTGGTTTTAAAAATTTGCAGATACATATGCCTGTTCTTTGGCTTTCATGACGCTGAATTCTGTGCGATCTGCAAATTGGATTGATAAGTCATTTAGATGACACAGGCAGTTAGAGTATAGCAGTGTGGATGGCTTGATCATGTACGTGTATGAGGCAAAATGAAAATGAACCTGCTGGTTTAGTGGGTTTTTCTAGGAGGCTTTTGTCCCTTGTGGAGTGATTATTTGTGTGTGTAATGTAGGCGTTTATAGAGTATGAGAAATTAGGGGAAAATGGAGGCAGTCTTACATTTGTTTTTTAAATAAAGAGAGCATGCTAGCCTAGGGATGGTGAGTTATTGTGTGTGTGTGTGTGTGTGTGTGTGTGTGTGTGTGTGTGTGTGTGTGTGTGTGTGTGTGTTCTGCGCGTGCTTGCTTACATGTGTGTGCGTGCGTGTGTTTGTGCTGTGGAAGGTTAGAAGACCTCCTGGAGTTGGCCAGAGCCCCATCATGTCAGCTGAAATTAGGTGGGGTGGCCTGTGCCAGGCCACATAATAAACTCTGCTGGCTGGGAGGCATTCACCCGACACCACCACAGCTCCTCCTCCACCCGACACCACCACTGCCCCTCCTCCACCCGACACCACCACAGCTCCTCCTCCACCCGACACCACCACTGCCCCTCCTCCACCCGACACCACCACAGCTCCTCCTCCACCAGACACCGCCACTGCCCCTCCTCCACCCGACACCGCCACAGCTCCTCCTCCACCCGACACCGCCACTGCCCCTCCTCCACCCGACACCGCCACTGCCCCTCCTCCACCCGACACCGCCACTGCCCCTCCTCCACCCGACACCACCACTGCCCCTCCTCCACCCGACACCACCACAGCTCCTCCTCCACCCGACACCGCCACTGCCCCTCCTCCACCCGACACCGCCACAGCTCCTCCTCCACCAGACACCGCCACTGCCCCTCCTCCACCCGACACCGCCACAGCCCCTCCTCCACCCGACACCACCACTGCTCCTCCTCCACCCGACACCACCACTGCCCCTCCTCTACCCGACACCGCCACTGCCCCTCCTCCACCCGACACCGCCACAGCTCCTCCTCCACCCGACACCGCCACTGCCCCTCCTCCACCCGACACCGCCACTGCCCCTCCTCTACCCGACACCACCACAGCTCCTCCTCCACCCGACACCACCACAGCTCCTCCTCCACCCGACACCACCACAGCTCCTCCTCCACCCGACACCACCACAGCTCCTCCTCCACCCGACACCGCCACTGCCCCTCCTCCACCCGACACCGCCACTGCCCCTCCTCCACCAGACACCGCCACTGCCCCTCCTCCACCCGACACCGCCACTGCCCCTCCTCCACCCGACACCGCCACAGCCCCTCCTCCACCCGACACCACCACTGCTCCTCCTCCACCCGACACCGCCACTGCTCCTCCTCTACCCGACACCGCCACTGCCCCTCCTCCACCCGACACCGCCACAGCTCCTCCTCCACCCGACACCGCCACTGCCCCTCCTTCACCCGACACCGCCACTGCCCCTCCTCCACCCGACACCGCCACTGCCCCTCCTCCACCCGACACCACCACAGCTCCTCCTCCACCCGACACCACCACAGCCCCTCCTCCACCCGACACCGCCACTGCTCCTCCTCCACCCGACACCGCCACTGCTCCTCCTCCACCCGACACCGCCACTGCCCCTCCTCCACCCGACACCGCCACTGCCCCTCCTCCACCCGACACCACCACTGCCCCTCCTTCACCCGACACCACCACTGCCCCTCCTCTACCCGACACCACCACAGCTCCTCCTCCACCCGACACCACCACAGCTCCTCCTGCTGGGTGAAGTGGGTGTGTGTTCACTCTGGTTCTTCTTTTACTATGGCATTATAAATACACATTTCAGTGCTTAGACTTTTAGGTTGTATTAAACACATCTTAATATACAATAGCTTAAAAGAACAGTTTGGCCATAATCACATTCATACTGATGTTTTTACCGGCTTTTCATGCTGTCTGTCTGCCACTACTTTTCTGTCATCTAAACCGTCTAAGCTTCTGTATTCCATAACAGGCAGGGGAGACGTGCTATTACTGAGAAATCTGCACAGGACAACCTGACAGTTAAAGACCACTCAGGTGGTTTGAGGAAATCGATTGCCTTAAATCATTTAAGCTCATTAACAAAAGCGTTTACATAAATATCTATCAAATCGAATCAAATAAAATTTTATTTATATAGCGCTTTTTACAACAGTTGTTGTCACAAAGCAGCTTTACAAGTGTCGAGTCCTAGCCCCCAGTGAGCAAGCCAAGGGCGACAGTGGCAAGGAAAAACTCCCTAGTTTTTTGCATGAGGAAGAAACCTTGAGAGGAACCAAGACTCAGGGGGGGAACCCATCCTCCTCTGGCCGACGCCGGTCACCATATCTAAACTATGAACAACAGTTCAACAGTAGAACAAGTATGAACAACATATTTCGTGACTACTGTGTAAACAGGTCATTTAAGTAAGGCATCGATGTTGTCTTGTCAACATCTATACTTTTACAAGCTTAAATGTGAACCTATGGAAGTGTAATGAGACAAGAGAAAACATATGTATACAGATGTGTGTGTTTATCAGTCTGGCATATAAAAGTCTGGCACTAATGGTAAATATTTAATATATAAAACACCTGTGAAAAAGCAGTCCATTTGGGATGTTTTTTGTAAAAGATCATAAAGCACAGATACAGATAAATTAATCAATATAATAATTTTACCTTTACAAAGATATAGCTGAATTGTGTATTCATTACATCAATACTTCATTTTTGAATGAGGTACTCTATCATGTTGTGTTTTTTAAGTTATATTCACCTAATTTTTTCTGAAGGCATACTGGTAGGGTTACTGGGTGTTTTCTGGTACTGTTGCCAAGAAGCTTTGCGCTCAAATGTACTTTAAACACCACACATGCACCACACTTAAAAGTCCTTTCAATTCTGAAATAACGCCATGCACACTATGATCTAGCATAAGCCAGAACCCCATCTTCCTTAATGCAAGAAATGGAACTGCAGTAAAAGGTGTCAGTAATAGAGATGATACTGTAACTCCTCTTTGAACTTTAATATTTAATTGCATATGGATTACCCTTGCAGCTTGGCAAAATAAATTATGTTTAAATGATATTACTGAGCTTAACAAAGATAGCCTGAAATTTTGGCCAACAGATAAATATTAGTTTTTCTCAGTCGATTCGGTTCATTTCTCAGATCAGAATTGAAATTCTCAAAACAGTTCATTCAGTCTCCACATCTCCTTGTCACTTGTGCACATCATAATTGCATTTCTCCTTGTGTTTAACATTTTGCAAATGCTTTTTTACATATTGCAAATGGACATGGACAGTTGTCTGTTGTTTTTTACATTATCAGTTGCTTATGACGTGTTTATCAAAATGTGTTGTACGGATTGTCTGTTGAATTGTCTTACCCTCCAAAACATTTAGTCTTTAGGTCATCGCCTAGGTTATTATATGCAAAAGTGCTGAACATGTCATAATCTCTAAGGCATCATTTTACATTTATTTATTTAGGTTTTTTTTTTGTTACATTTTGGTAATTTATCCTAATTTGATTAAATTGTTTACAAGTGAACATTCAGTTACAGTAAAAAAGGGAATTGGTGAAGGCTTAGATCAACCAATGGTCTCAACCATAGGTCAGAGATGCGTCTCATGAACCTTTACCATAATTGGCAAACATTTATAGACGCTAAACTTGGCAGTATCACAAAGTCTCATATGGAAAGACAAGGCCATGTATAGGGTGAACAGCCAATAGGAGAAGTAAGACTGTGTGGTGTAGAAGGGTAAGACTGTGTGGTGTAGAGGGGTAAGACTGTGTGGTGTAGAGGGGTAAGACTGTGTGGTGTAGAGGGGTAAGACTGTGTGGTGTAGAGGGGTAAGACTGTGTGGTGTAGAGGGGTAAGACTGTGTGGTGTAGAGGGGTAAGACTGTGTGGTGCAGAGGGGTAAGACTGTGTGATGTAAGGCTGAGGGGACAAAACAGTGAAATACAGTAAGGGCAACAATTGTGGACCATGTTTTACATGTAAGTCATGGTCTCACAATGGCTGAAGCTGGTTGCTGGGTGCAGCCGAATATTGGAAGAACAACTGTGACTTCAATCGTTCAAACATTTCATAATGAAAACATGTATGTAATTCAGAAATGTGCTCTCTGCTGTAATGCTGCATATTGACATACATTCTTTTCTATTCATATTTTTTTTTTTGCATTCTTATACCATATATATATATATATATATATATATATATATATATATATATATATATATATATATATATATATCAAGACTAGCTCATAGTGGTAGCAAAGATTCCATTTTCACACAGCAAGAGGAGGCTGTATGTGCTTAGGTTGTTTTGAAAGTTTCTAATTTTGCAGTTTTTCCAGTTAGTTGTCGGTCTTTTCTGAATTTCAGTCAGATTTGGTTTTGTCAACAAATTGCAGTGCGAACAATACAGTCAAACAATATTGCTGTACAAATATGATTCCAGTCCAATTTCTTGCTATCAGTCTCCCACATACAGTCATGTGTAACGTTGTGTTCCATGTAAGTTTGTATGTGTGTACCATGTATTTGATATACCACAGAATGTGCAGCGTTCTTGAAATCAAAAGCTTAGCTAGTTTCCATCAGAATATACAGTCTGCACTGACTGTGACTTATAGTTGCACTGACAACTGAGTTTTGCTGTTTGCACTGTTTTGAGAAATGCACTAGTTGTGATGCCAATGTAAACCATGATGTGAGAAATGAACCGAACCGACTGGGAAAAACTGTAATACAGAGATTTGTCTGTATTACAAATAAAAGCGGAACAGTCTGTTTAAATGTGATTTTGGCCGAACTGTGAGTGGAATCTCCTTTATTTAACAGTATTCCATGGACTTTGATAAAAGAGTTAATCATTTTTTATGTACAAAGGTTTGCTGAATTTTTTATTACCAATGTTAAATGGCTGATAATGGGATATGATCTTCCCTGTGCATAATACATGCTCCAAAATTAAAACACAATTCACAAGATGATTTAAGGACCAGGATTGTTACAAATGGTCTCTTTGCACTTTTAATTACCCAACTCCTTGTTCTTCCAGCGTTAAAATGGATGCGTTAAAATTTCATGCTGCCGGTTCTGCGGCTTTTCTGAGTGCATGTGTGTGAGTGGACCGCTAAGATGGCTATATGAATTATTAAGCACAACAAATGACTTGTCACCATGAGCGTAATGGTGTTGCGCCTACAGTGTTTATTACACTAGTATGATCACAGTCAGCTTGACTCTGGCTCAGACAGGGTGCCTGGAGACGTTTTGCAGAGCTGGACTGGTGTCAGTAATGGCACAGATCATGGCCCTCACATGAAGAGAGCATTGTGTTCGTTAATCAACAACGAGAGTGAATGCCCACTGCTGCCATGTCATAGTGGGTCTGTGAAATGTGTACTACTCCCACAGGCATTCTCTTGGTTTCCCCTTGTTCAAAGAATCTACATACAGATTGTAATGGACCCAGATAAGTATGACTGACTTGATGTGAAATTAATTCAACATTTTTGTCTGTATTGGGGAAACCATATATTTCTTTAAATCTTCATATAAGCTAATATATGCTAAATCAAATCAAAAATCAAATATATTTGTATAGCGCTTTTCACAACACATGTTGTCACAAAGCGCTTTACAGGATTTACAAGGTTAACAATACTATGGGTCCAAATCCCTAATGAGCAAGCCAAACATAAATTACAAATGACACAAAAACAAATTATACAGATGAATACACAAGTTACAAATAAATCACACAATCAGGCTAAGTATAGGGTAACTAGAATGAAAGTTCTGGGTGTTGATATTGTCAATGTAAATGTCTTGTGATGAACTCCAGGTTTTCATTCCGTGTCGGAGTGATGATAATGGTATTGTAGACTCCAACTGCAGTGTTACTCCGCAGGTGAACCTCGGAGAAGAAAGATATGTGATGTGGTAAATATGTAACAGATTATTCAAAGGCCAAACTAAACAGATAAGTATTTAGTCGAGTTTTAAACATTGAGACTGTGTCTGAGTCCCGAATAAAGGCAGGAAGATTATTCCACATATTATATAATTAATATAATTTCACTATATAGGTTTTACAGTAAAACCTATATCTGTGTCATTAGATATAGCTGCTTCATTAAAACTTACATATTCGTTTACTCTAGCCCATGTCTCTGTTAAACAGAGTGCATTTAGTCTGTTATCTGAGATTATTTCGTTTACTTTCACAGCTTTTGATGCAAGCGATCTAATGTTTAGAAGTCCTAGCCTTAGCTTAATATTGCTGCTCACTTCATGTTGATTATTTAATTTTAATTAGATTTTTAAAACATATGGCCCTGTTATTCCTATATCTGCCACGGTTAACAGACACAGTCTCAATGGTTTGGTAGGTAGGGAAGTAAGTTCTACTTAACGAATGGCCGTTGGAACCGTTTTTTTTCTTTTTGGGTGATGTTGTCCTTAACCGTCTGTCTGTCTGTTGTCAGTTGTATGTATCGGCACCGTTATTTTGTTGTTTTTGTTGTTTTGTTGTGTTAGCGCTTGCTAACAACTGTCCGGTCGCTGCTACTCTGTTGCCGTTAGAAACGCAGAGCCATTGCTCTGCCTTACCGGTGCGCTGCTGAAGTTCCGCTCAGTTTCGGTTGTAGTTAAAAATAAACTTTCAGTTTTGTTCTCGGAAGATGCTCTGGTGTTTCTTCTATCCTTTTATCTCATTGATAGATTATATTTCAAATTTATCTAGGTGAAAATACCTTAAATGTTTGTTTTAGTTTAGGAGCTCATGCTTTTTGCTGCCATTTAAACTGAGTTCCAGAATTACTATTATTATTATTATTATTATATTATTATTATAATTATTATTGCTAATATTTGTTTTTTGCATTTTCATGCTATATGGAAAAAAATGAGACAATATTATTGCAGTATTTCCTCCTATCTTGCTGGCTCTGTGTTTTTGAAGCCCAGCTGGACCGCAGGAGTTGTCCTGTGCATTTGTTCAGCTCTCTCTGTCTCTGGAACTCCACACTGACAAACTACTCTCCAAAGAAAAGCCACAACACCTCAAAATGATTAAAAACGGTTCGTAAAAAAAAAAAAAAGTTCCCACCACAGGCCGCCCACATCCCTCCGTTAGCCCATCCGAGAAGTCGCACTCTCTCCCTGTCGTAGTTTCAGAATTGAAGAATAAAGCTTATGTTATTGGAATAAAGAATGGGAGGCTGTGGGTGGGGTTGGTGCAGCGTGTGCTGGGATGACGGAGCCGTCTCCTGGAGTGCATCTTTAGGCAGGGTGTTCTTTATACACACGTCAGTGTTTACATCGAAAGGTGCGGACAAGTGTGCTTTGATGGTAGAAAGTGCGCATGACCATCAGAAGATTAGAGGCAACGCGCTAGACATGTTTTCTGTTTGTTCATCCCCGTGAACGACCGAGACCGATCCCGACTGGCGTCAAGTGATCACAAACACAGTGATCCACCACGGACGCCATACCTCATTAAGTCTGGGTGGTCTTCTCCCACCACTCACAGTTAAAGACCAATGGAGGGCGTAGTCTCGGCATGCGCGCTAATGACTCTCTTCCTCGCACAGGAGTTCTGAGAATACCTCGCACGGCTCCTCGTCCATGTTGATCCGCAAACGTATTGCAAATCTTAAGATGATAAAAGCAAAAGCAGCGTGTGTGAACTGCATTCCCGAAGGAAACACTGGATCAAGTCCTCGGGAGGAGAGAGCACTGTTATGTCGTTATGGCTAGCAGGTGGAGAAGCACATGGCGTGGAGAAGAAGGAGCCCCCCTATTTGTCGGGGAGATCAGGATGCCTCATCGTGTATGTCTGCTTGCCGGAACCAGGGTGTATGAGCTTCTCTTTAATCCATTAGAGCAAATAAATTTCGGCCTTTAATCCTTACACCCCTGCTCAGCATTCTAATACTGCATTTAGGAAGACTTGGGACGTAGGTGCACATAAAAGCCCTGGGGTGTGTTGAGTGGTTGCAAAAAGAAATCTGGCTGCTATGGTGAGCGTCGCTCTGTAACGCTGCACGCATCACATTACGGCTGCCGGGGTAGTTGACGTGTCCTTCACCGCCATCCTCTCGAACTGTTGGAGACTGATGGGCTATTAAACTGAGCGGCCCTGGGCAATGACGGGATGAGAAAAAGAGAGAAAAAAGAGAAACAGCAAACAGAGTCGTTCACCGTTCACGAGGCCGCATTCATTTATCCGGCTAAGCACCGAAAACAGATTAGCAGTATTAATAAAGAGTGCCAGAGTGGTTTCCGTAGGCGTACGCTTGATATCAGACACTTGTGTCCTTTCTGCACTCCACCCAGCACTGCACCCGCGCCATGCTGCACCCGCACTGCACTCCACCCATGTTGCACTCCACCCACAGCTTCTCCCCTTCTAATTTGCTGCTTGCTCATGTCCATGTCCATGGAGTGGTGTCCGGTGCTTGTGCCCCTTTGCGTAAAACATTGCTGTGATGGCCACGGCCCTCCTCTTCGATGTGAAGCTTATGAGCACGAACCAAACTTCGTGGTGGGACTGGGTGGAGGTAGGCATGCAGGAGTAATGTTGGTGTGTGTAGGTGGGGCCCACTGTCTGAAACGCTTTTGCTCAATTGAACAGATTCAATTTAATAGAAGCAGGACAATGACAGGAAAGATAAGAAGAAATGAAATCATTATTATCCATCATTTTGTAGCCTCACCATACCTGAGCGATTCCAAATTAACATGCAGAATGCTGGCCTTCTAAGAATAGAATAGAATAGTTTTGACGATGGACCAGATGATTAAACACACATGAATGCTCATTTTATCTCCACCCACACAACCCCACCTGTGGAGAAGGTGAGGTAGAGGAGGAGAGGTGGAGAAGGAGAGGTTTAGAAGAGGTTCAGAACTCCCTTACCAAACACACCGCTGTTCCAAGTCGTAGAACATCGCCTCAGCAGACAGCACTTCATCCAGATGCCGGACAAAACTTTCGTTGCAGGTGTGTGCGCTGGGGGTCATGTTCACATGACCAGTCGGCGTTGATGCTCCTGCACCATTACACCTGCTGGGTCTGAAACACTCCCTCAGCTTGTTCCAGCAACCCCTGGCACCATCAACCTGGTGACGATCTGCCAAACTGTGGATCAGGTTCTACAGGAGCATGGGGAGGTCTTTAAACCTCAGTGTGCCACAGCACTTCAGGGAAAACAAACCAACAAAACCAAACAAAACGCAGCAGCTTGTCAGTATGAAGTGAACGGCCCTCCAGTGGCGCGTCCTCCTTCCTCCCCATGTTACACTTGAGCGCTCTCACGATGCTAACTCTGTTCCCCCTGAGTGATGGCCCGTACCTGTACTGTCTTACTCATGCTCTATGTTCTAGCCTCTATACCAGCGAGAGCCTCGCTGTCCTGAGTGATGCCCCGCCCCCTCTCCTGAATGATGCGCTGCCCCCTTTCCTGAGTGATGCCCCGCCCCCTCTCCTGAATGATGCGCTGCCCCCTTTCCTGAGTGATGCCCCGCCCCTTCTCCTGAGTGATGCCCCGCCCCCTCTCCTGAATGATGCGCTGCCCCCTTTCCTGAGTGATGCCCCGCCCCTTCTCCTGAATGATGCGCTGCCCCCTTTCCCGAGTGATGCCCCGCCCCTTCTCCTGAGTGATGCGCTGCCCCCTCTCCTGAATGATGCCCCGCCCCTTCTCCTGAGTGATGCCCCGCCCCTTCTCCTGAGTGATGCCCCGCCCCCTCTCCTGAATGATGCGCTGCCCCCTTTCCTGAGTGATGCCCCGCCCCTTCTCCTGAGTGATGCATTCATTGGATTTAAAGAAGCTCGTTTCCTGTCCCTTGCTGCAATAATGGGACATGAGTGGCATCCTCTGTCTGGGCTTTAGTGGGCCGTGTCCTTAGTAGGGGAATCGACCGCAAGAAGCAGATCATGACTTATTATACACACACTCTGTGTGTGTGTGTGTGTGTGCACATGTGTGTGTGTGTGTGTGTGTATCTGTAAGGGGTAAATAAAGGGCAGTGTGTCCGGATCTAGCAGTGTGTCGGGGTTAGACCCTGATTGAAATGTTCACTTCATGAACTGAGCAGAGAACCCTGGTTTTATCCTCAAACACAGAAACACACAAGTGAGCGCACAAGCTCACACATGTGCACACACACACGAGTGCACACACACACACGAGTGCACATACACACACGAGTGCACATACACACACGAGTGCACACACACACACACGAGTGTACACAGTTTCCAACATGTTTTCTAGTAAACCTCCCTCAAATAATCCTCCAGAATGATCCGCAGGTCCCTCTCCCATAGTGCAACAGCTTTCCTTTGAGTCTCTCCCCTATGTGTTTGCTCCTGGGAATGCTGGCAATGTCACGGTGCTTTTGACAGCCTGTCTCCACGCCGATGCCGATTTAGTGGTCAGGACCATCTTCTGCAGGGTTAAGGACAGCCAATAAAACCCTGCATCCTGAGACTTCTGCTTCTAAAAAAACCATTTTCATTGTATTTCTGGTGTGGTTTCACCCGCATTGTAGTCTTTTTTTTACGCTTTTCATGAGCTTTGTTTGTGAATGTTTTAAAATGCCATGAGAAAGGACGTCCATGGGTGCCCACAGGCCTGCTGGGATGCTTCACTCCAGCTGAGGAACAACAGGGGCAGTCATGGTCCTGTGGTAGGGAACTGGTCTTGTGACCAGAGGGTCGTGGGTTCGATTCCCAGGCCTGAGGCCATGACTGAGGTGCCCTTGAGCAAGGCACTTAACCCCTACTGCTCCCCAGGCGCCGGGCTAGGGCTGCCCACCGTTCTGACCAATGTGTGCACCACAGCCCCCTAGTAATCACTAGTGTGTGTGTGTGTGTGTGTGTGTGTGTGTGTGTGTGTGTGTGTGTGTGTGTGTGTGTTTTCTAACTGCACAGATGGGTAAATGCAGAGGACAAATTTTGAATGCCGTGAAAAAAATTACAATTGACAAATATGGCACATTTCATTTCAGTTCTCCTGTCCATGGAGCCACATTCTCAAAGCCTCACGGGGAAGCCGCGTGGTTTGGAGATCTGCACTTTAGCAGTGAAGCAAGTTATAGGATTCTGAACAATACGCCCCGGGTTTTCAGAGCAACGTGAGAGCACACAAGCGTAATGCAGGGGAGGAAGGGGGACGGGCCACTGGAATGTTGGAGTCCTTATCTCCCTAGCCGTGAGGCGGGCGTGTGAGGTCAGAGGGCTGAGGGAGGTGTGTGAGGTGGGGGTGCAGAATGCAGCCACTATTTGACTGTGTTTGTGCTCACACATGTCTGTGGTGTAATTTAAAGCAGCCAGTGTTCTACACAGGACTTGCAGACTGGCAACACCTCCACGCTTCGGATTTCTGTGAAATTGTCTTGCTGCACTCTCTCTGACAGTGGAAAAGCGCTGCAGGACAGATGCGTGTGCCTGACCGTCTCGCGAATACTGCTCATCTTTTCAAAATGTACAATAAAATTGTGTGGAATTTCAGCTGGGCCAGCTTGGTGGTGAAAAGAACATTTTCACACTGGTGATGTTAATGAGGGCTATGCCAAATTTCACAATGCCACCATTAATACTTGCCGCTTGCTAATTAGCGGACGCGCGCTAATAGGATACGCTGTCGACGACCCAACCACAACAGCGTCTTTGGTTTTGTATGGCGCTTTAAAAATGGGTGGGGATGTCAAACACAACATTACATGAAAACTGCATTATACCTCCAAAACACGTAGTGGTAATTACTGTAATTGCCTTTGTGGTTGCTGGAGCACATATTAAAATTTATGAATATATATATATATATATATATATATATATATATATATATATATATATATATATATATATATATATATATTATATCTATCAGTGGGGAACCGTCAGGGCCCTCTACGCTCAGAGGGCCTAAAATATTCTTAAAACATTTATATATATATATATATATATATATATATATATATATATATATATATATATATATATATATATATATATATATATATGACCAATCATATCTTCCCTCTTAGTGGGCGGGCTTAACTGTATGATAATTTCCGCCCGCTTTGGCGACGCTAGCTGTCGTTAGCCTACTGCCGCTAGCTAGTTTCGATTCAGTGCTTTGACATCCTCATTTACATATTCCGCTTCCAAGAACCACAGAGCTGTGAAACCTTATTTTGTTTGGAAACTTATTTTGCTTAACAAGTTATCTAGTACAAATGTTATTGTTTATTGCATTTCTAAAGCTAAACTGTCGTCCCGTTTTTTTTCTTTCTTTTCTTTATTCTTTATTGCAGTTTATTAAAAGAGGAAAAAAAAAATTTCGGGGGGGGGGTGTGGTAGCGGGCCTAGGTTTAATGGTCACGGTTCGCTACTGATATATACATACATACACTACCGTTCAAAAGTTTGGGGTCACCTAGACAATTTTGTGTTTTCCCTGAAATCTCATACTTTTATTTATCAAATGAGTTGCAAAATGAATAGAAATATAGTCCAGACATTGACAAGGTAGAAATAATGTTTTTTTTTTTTTTTTTTAATAATTTTCTACTTTAAACTTTGCTTTCGTCAAAGAATGCTCCCTTAGCAGCTATTACAGCATTGCAGACCTTTGGCATTCAAGCTGTTAATTTGCTGAGGTAATCTGGAGAAATTTCACCCCATGCTTCCAGAAGCTGCTCCCACAAGTTTGATTGGGTTAATGGGCACTTTTTTCGTACCATACGGTCAAGCTGCTCCCACAACAGCTCAATGGGGTTGAGATCTGGTGACTGCGCTGGCCACTCCATTACCGATACAACACCAGCTGCCTGCTTCGTCTCTAAATAGTTTGTGCATAATTTGGAGGTGTGCTTTGGGTCATTGTCCTGTTGCAGAATGAAATTGGCTCCAATTTCCCCTGATGTAGATATTGCATTAAAAATCAGACGTTTACAGCTAGAATAGTCATTTACCACATTAATAATGTATAGAGTGTATTTTTGATACATTTAATGTTAGTTAAATTGAAAAAAAACTAACTGCTTTTCTTTAAAAAATAAGAACATTTCTAAGTGACCCCAAACTTTTGAACGGTAGTGTATATATATATATATAAGGTTCGCCTAGTGCATGGGTTAAAGTTCTCCATCACCACGACGAATTTCTGTCATTTGAATTTTTTTGGGGGGAAAAATCCGTCAAATCATAATAATAAACTACGGAGCCCGGGAGGGGACATGGGTAAAAAAAAAAATTTAAACGAGGGAACGTTTTACCATTTGAGCACATGTTTTCTGTAATTCGTGCTCACGATTTATTAATTCGTTCACACGATTAACAATTCGTGCGCACGTTTTGTTTTAATCGTGTGCACGTTTTTATTAAACCCGTGGTCACGATTTATTCATTCGTTCACACGATTTACAATTCGTTCTCACGTTTTCATTCATTCATTTGCAAACCCTACTGGCCTAAGCGCATACATTGCAGATACAAGGAGAGAGGCAGTAACAGTTCCCTGAAACTGTATATACTTTGATTGTTTAGATTTATGCCACAATGAACAGAGATACATTTATTAGGTCTTATTTGCTTATGCGTCATGAGGACATTGTAGCTTCCCCTGCACAGAGGGGAATCACAATCAGTAAATGGCATCTGAAGCGAATTCTAAGCCTTTTAATGAACATTTATGACTAATTTTAATGTTGCATTATCGCAAAATTTGATCGCAAAAATAGTTGCACGAGTGAAAAATTTGCTGAAAATGGGCCAAAAATCTGTGTAATACATGAACAAAAGCACAAAATGTATGTCTTAATAATCCAACACAAAATATTTATTAAATATTGTAAATATTAAAACTAACTATAATCATAATACTTGTAATTCTTTTTTTCTCAGAATATTAATAGAAATTTGTTTTTTTTTTATTTCACCATAATGATTAACTGACTTATTTATTATTATTTAATTTAAAGATTAATTATTAAATATTCAAAATATGGTACACTTCCACTACACACCCAACCCCCCCCCCCCCCCAATTAATCACATTTTAATCGCATTTCAGTACTTAACATGAGAAATATTGAGTTTGAATGATGAATGAATCAATGAACATAATCATAAACTTCAACATCTTGTTTATTTTTACACCTGTCTACTACACAGACCAATAGATGAGTGCAGAAAACAGAGCAAACAGTTTTCAGAACACTGGAAATTCTGACCAAAAATGTTGTTTAATTTTGGAAGTTTTGCTCAGGATATTGGAAGAATAAGAAGAATTGAAGTAAATCAGAAGATGTTTTTTAATACCATTTTAGATGGTAGACTTTCTTTAATTTCCCAGACCTCTGCCACAGGCATCTCCATGGTCTTCTGCATGCTCAAAGCAAATGAATGGATCTTCCATTCATCATCTATAATATGAGCTGTCACACCAAGATAATTCTTGTTGCTAACAGAGGTCCAGTGATCCCCAGTCAGAGCCACATTTGTGGCACTCTTCACAATAACCTGTTTTACTTCCCTATCCTCATCATATACAGCTGCTGGATTTTCTTCCACATTGTCTTTCTGGACAGCAGTTCGTAACTTGCATCAGTTGACGTATTGTGCAGCGCTTCTTGTAAGCCTTTATCTTCGACCACAGAGAGCGAACAACACTACAAATAATGTGACGCGTCATGTATAAACGCGTGCGGAGTCGCACGCTACGGCCACTCGTGAAAGTTTAATCCAGTCTTAATGGTCCAATGAAGGTAATTTAAAAACCAGAACATTTCCTCACTTAAAAAAAAAAACCCCAGGACACCCGGGACAGGATGTGAAATACGGTCATGTCCCGGGAAATACGGACGTTTGGTCACCCTATCGTACTAGGAATACATTTAGCAGCTAAGTTATCATTACTGACCTGCGCGTTAGCCCCAACATGTTTTGCGTTGAGGTGGTAACGAAGGGTGGAAGTGCTCCTGTGATAAGCGAACTCCTTCCTGCATAAAGTGCAAATAACACTATTTGTGTTTGTACTTCCATCTGGAAGTTTCTTATATTTAAATTTCAGTCAACTCCATCATGCTCATCTTATTGTGCGTCCATTAGGGCTGAACGATTAATTGCATTTGCGATAATCTCGCGATATTTTAAAACGTGATTCTCTAATCGCACAGGCTGCGATTTAAACTGGTCACGTGACCAGGGTACCCGCGGGTCCTTAAAAAGTCTTAAAATGTCGTAAATTTAGTTTTCCATATTCAAGGCCTAAAAATGTCTTAAAATGTCTGGAATTTTATGAGGGGAGGCATTAAATTATTATAAGTGTGTGTTGTTCAGTTGTTCTGGTGCGATGTGAACTTTGCCGAATCTAGCGCTAATGCAGAAAATAACCGCTCCAGGGTCCTAGTGCTAGATTCCTAGCGTTGGAGTATACACGGCCTCAACAACGTCAACAATTTTCGTTCGCCAACCCCCCCCCCCCCCCCCCCCCCGTCAACGATGTGGACCTGCATCCCCGGTAATAGTGTTATTTTTTCTTGTGAGAGGTATTAAAAAGGTCTTAAAAGTCATTGAATTTGAGATTAAAAAATGTGCAGATACCCTGCGTGACTTGGGAGCGAGCCGAGCCGAGGACGAACGGAGCAAACCTGAGCAGGAGGCAGGGAGGTGGAGAAGTGAAGTTAACACAGCGCACTTTAACTTGTTGCACAATGGCTTCAGGCTTGACAGAAGCTGACACAACTGAAAGTCTAATACCAAAGAGGGGCAGCACATCAGTTGTGTGAAATTACTTTGGCTTTAAAAAGATGCTGCTCAACATCAGGTACCCTGCAAAATGCGCCTTGCTACTGTTGCTACGACGCGAGGTAACACTACAAACCTTCAGCATTTAAAAAAACACCACAAAGCCTCGTATGATATTTGTAAGGCTAAAATGCCAATGACCAGTGCTGCGTCTTCAAATACGCCAAAGTGTTTCTCTGCACTTATACAGCCTTAGTATGCAGTGAGCAGCGAAATACCGTAAAATCACGCATATAGGCGCAATAAGATTTAAAGCGTTCACTGACCGAACCGTTTGAAAGTGTAACTCCTTATGGATATAATTGGAAGCGGCACGCTGAAATAACTCGGGCAGTAACGGAGTTCATAGTGAAAGACATGATGCCCGTTAATATAGTGAACAATCCCGGCTTCATGGCTTTGTTAAACACACTGGATATGCGCTACCAAATGCCCTCACGCACATATTTTAGCCAAGTTGCTATACCTGCAGGGTTGCCAACTCTCACCCATTGAGCGTCTTAGACTGAAAAGTTACTTGTTCGCTCTGGCGCCAACCACAGGCGATCAATCGATTGATCGCGATATAATAATACTTACATTTTGTCCATTTTACACCGATAACAACAAATTACGTTCGCCACCCACTCCAGGTTCAAGTCTCACTCCAAGCGATCTTGAAAAGTTGGCAACCCTGTATCTGAGCTGTATAAAAAATGCCGAAACAGAGTTTCCTGAAAACAGTGGGAAAAAATCGCGATTTTAAATCGCAATCGCAATTTATAGATAAAAAATTGCAATTCGATTATTTTCCAAAATCGTTCAGCCCTAGCATCCATATAATCTGTCTGCCTGGAACTCGTGCACTGAGAAACATTCCACAGTGCAAAAGTGTCTCATGCCTTAACATTTTTTTAGTTCATTAATTTTCCTGTAATTATGTTGGCTTGCGAAGCAGCCAACATACTGTTCTCCCTATTCTTCTTTTTATGTTGGCTTGACAAAGCCAACATTCTGTTATCCGATTTCTTTTTATTATGTTGGCTTGACAAAGCCAACATTCTGTTATCCGATTTCTTCTTTTTATTATTATTATTATTATTCTATTCCAATTTTCGGTCGTTTTCACAGGTCACAATTTTTGAGCTAGAACCTTGAAATTTGGCATGTTCGCAGATCTCATTTGGAAGAAGTGTGCTTGTGCTTTTGGGACATATTGGACATACGGTGTCCGCAGGACAAGTCCTCAAAGTGGACTTTTCCCCATAGGGAATGAATGGCGGAATGTTCAGAAATGTCCCCAGTTAGAGTGTGCTGTCATGAAAAATCATCAAAAATCTCCTGGATAAACAGCTGTAAATTCCTTCCACTTTCATCTAGAAGCTCCATTTAAATTTTAAATGGGAGAGAAACTTGTCCTTTCTGTTAAACCAAGATATCTAATCATTTGATCAATTACTTTTAGAGTTATGAGCATTTGTTTGGCATTAGACACAAAAAACTGCCCCATTAACTCCCATGTTAATTTCTCAACATCAGAATTGGATTTTCACAATTTGCCTCTATATTTAACTTGTCATAAATCAGACAATATTGGGTCAAACAACACACAAATTACATCAAAATGATCCGCCAGGGGTCCTCTCTCATACAATATCTTCAGTTAAGCAATAAGTTAAACAGGTCCCGAACTACAACCGTTTGTTCGGAGGGTGCAAATCACATTCTAGAGTGGCAGAAACAGTGTGTCAGTTAAGGGATTTTTCACAATTTGCCTCTGTTTTTAACTTGTCATAAATCAGACAATATTGGGTCAAACAACACACAAATTACATCAAAATGATCAGCCAGGGGTCCTCTCTCATACAATATTTTCGGTTAAGCGATAAGTTAAACAGGTCCCGAACTACAACCGTTTGTTCGGAGGGTGCAAATCACATTAAACAAGGCTTCTTCACTCAGACAAGCAGAGATAGTGACAGTTATTTTGAATGTCTCTCCCCCTCCCCCCACACACGCACGTCCACATACATACATGTTCCTCATACCCACTCCACAGACACACACAGCCTTCAACATCATTTAGCAGGATGTCAACATTTAAACAACCTTTAACATCATTTAGCAGGTTATCAACATTTAAACAGCCTTCAACATCATTTAGCAGGATGTCAACATTCAAACAATCTTTAACATCATTTAACAGTGATAACATTAAAACAACCTTTAACATTATTTAGCAGGTTATCAACATTTAAACAACCTTTAACATTATTTAGCAGGTTATCAACATTTAAACAACCTTTAATATCATTTAGCAGATTATCAACATTTAAACAGCCTTCAACATCATTTAACAACAGCCTTTAACATTAGGTCAATGGAGCAGATGGAGCAGAGGTGCAGATGGAGCAGAGGGGCAGATGGGGCAGATAGAGCAGAGGGACAGATGGAGCAGAGGGGCTGATAAGGCAAAGGGGCAGATGGGGCAGATAGAGCAGAGGGGCAGATGGAGCAGAGGGGCAGATGGGCAGCAGTGATAACATTTAAACAACCTTTAACATTATTTAACAGGTTTATCAACATTTAAACAACCTTTAACATTCTTTAGCAAGTTATCAACATTAAAACAACCTTTAACATCATTTAGCAGGTTATCAACATTTAAACAGCCTTCATCATCATTTAGCAAGATGTCAACATTAAAACAACCTTTAACATTATTTAGCAGGTTATCAACATTTAAACAACCTTTAACATCATTTAGCAGGTGATCAACATTTAAACAACCTTTAACATGATTTAGCAGGTTATCAACATTTAAACAGCCTTCAACATCATTTTAACATTAATAACATTAAAACAACCTTTAACATTAGGTCAACATTCAAAACAGCCTTTTTAGCTGCTTTGTCAAGCCAACATAAAGTTTGTTCCACGAACTTTGCCTTTCTAGTTATTATGTTGGCTTGACAAAGCCAACATTCTGTTCTCCTTATTCTTCTTATTTTTATTATTATTATTATTATTATTATTATTCTATTTCGATTTTCGGTCGTTTTCACAGGTCACAGTTTTTGAGCTAGAACCTTGAAATTTGGCATGTTCGCAGATCTCATTTGGAAGAAGTGTGCTTGTGCTTTTGGGACATATTGGACATACGGTGTCCGCAGGACAAGTCCTCAAAGTGGACTTTTCCCCATAGGGAATGAATGGCGGAATGTTCAGAAATGTCCCCAGTTAGAGTGTGCTGTCATGAAAAATCATCAAAAATCTCCTGGATAAACAGCTGTAAATTCCTTCAACTTTCATCTAGAAGCTCCATTTAAATTTTAAATGGGAGAGAAACTTGTCCTTTCTGTTAAACCAAGATATCTAATCATTTGATCAATTACTTTTAGAGTTATGAGCATTTGTTTGGCATTAGACACAAAAAACTGCCCCATTAACTCCCATGTTAATTTCTCAAAATCAGAATTGGATTTTCACAATTTGCCTCTATATTTAACTTGTCATAAATCAGACAATATTGGGTCAAACAACACACAAATTACATCAAAATGATCCGCCAGGGGTCCTCTCTCAGAAAATATCTTCAGTTAAGCAATAAGTTAAACAGGTACCGAACTACAACCGTTTGTTCGGAGGGTGCAAATCACATTCTAGAGTGGCAGAGACAGTGTCAGTTAAGGGATTTTTCACAATTTGCCTCTGTTTTTAACTTGTCATAAATCAGACAATATTGGGTCAAACAACACACAAATTACATCAAAATGATCAGCCAGGGGTCCTCTCTCATACAATATTTTCGGTTAAGCGATAAGTTAAACAGGTCCCGAACTACAACCGTTTGTTCGGAGGGTGCAAATCACATTAAACAAGGCTTCTTCACTCAGACAAGCAGAGATAGTGACAGTTATTTTGAATGTCTCTCCCCCTCCCCCCACACACGCACGTCCACATACATACATGTTCCTCATACCCACTCCACAGACACACACAGCCTTCAACATCATTTAGCAGGATGTCAACATTTAAACAACCTTTAACATCATTTAGCAGGTTATCAACATTTAAACAGCCTTCAACATCATTTAACAGTGATAACATTAAAACAACCTTTAACATCCTTTAACAAGTTATCAACATTTAAACAACCTTTAACATCATTTAGCAGGTTTTCAACATTTAAACTGCCTTCAACATCATTTAGCAGTTTGTCAACATTTAAACAACCTTTAACATCATTTAACATTGATAACATTAAAACAACCTTTAACATTATTTAACATTGATAACATTAAAACAACCTTTAACATCATTTAGCAGGTTATCAACATTTAAACAGCCTTCAACATCATTTAGCAGGATGTCAACATTTAAACAACCTTTAACATCATTTAGCAGGTTATCAACATTTAAACAGCCTTCAACATCATTTAGCAGGATGTCAACATTCAAACAATCTTTAACATCATTTAACAGTGATAACATTAAAACAACCTTTAACATTATTTAGCAGGTTATCAACATTTAAACAGCCTTTAACATTATTTAGCAGGTTATCAACATTTAAACAACCTTTAATATCATTTAGCAGATTATCAACATTTAAACAGCCTTCAACATCATTTAACAACAGCCTTTAACATTAGGTCAATGGAGCAGAGGTGCAGATGGAGCAGATAGAGCAGAGGGGCAGATGGAGCAGAGGGGCTGATGGGGCAAAGGGGCAGATGGAGCAGAGGGGCAGATGGGCAGCAGTGATAACATTTAAACAACCTTTAACATTATTTAACATTGATAACATTAAAACAACCTTTAACATTATTTAGCAGGTTATCAACATTTAAACAACCTTTAACATCATTTAGCAGGTTTTCAACATTTAAACTGCCTTCAACATCATTTAGCAGTTTGTCAACATTTAAACAACCTTTAACATCATTTAGCAGGTTATCAACATTTAAACAGCCTTCAACATCATTTAACAGTGATAACATTAAAACAACCTTTAACATCCTTTAACAAGTTATCAACATTTAAACAACCTTTAACATCATTTAGCAGGTTTTCAACATTAAAACAACCTTTAACATCATTTAGCAGGTTATCAACATTTAAACAGCCTTCATCATCATTTAGCAAGATGTCAACATTAAAACAACCTTTAACATTATTTAGCAGGTTATCAACATTTAAACAACCCTTAACATTATTTAACAGGTTATCAACATTTAAACAACCTTTAACATCATTTTAACATTAATAACAAAACAACCTTTAACATTAGGTCATCAACATTCAAAACAGCCTTTTAGCTGCTTTGTCAAGCCAACATAAAGTTTGTTCACGAACTTTGCCTTTCTAGTTATTATTATTATTCCGCATCAAATTTCGACACTTTTCACAGGTCACAGTTTTTTAGCTAGAACCTTGAAATTTGGCAGGATCGCAGATCTCATACGGGAATAGTGTGCTTGTGCTTTTGGGACATATTGGACATACGGTGTCCGCAGGACAAGTCCTCAAAGTGGACTTTTCCCCATAGGGAATGAATGGCGGAATGTTCAGAAATGTCCCCAGTTAGAGTGTGCTGTCATGAAAAATCATCAAAAATCTCCTGGATAAACAGCTGTAAATTCCTTCCACTTTCATCTAGAAACTCCATTTAAATTTTAAATGGGAGAGAAACTTGTCCTTTCTGTTAAACCAAGATATCTAATCATTTGATGAATTACTTTTAGAGTTATGAGCATTTGTTTGGCATTAGACACAAAAAACGGCCCCATTAACTCCCATGTTAATTTCTCAACATCAGAATTGGATTTTCACAATTTGCCTCTATATTTAACTTGTCATAAATCAGACAATATTGGGTCAAACAACACACAAATTACATCAAAATGATCCGCCAGGGGTCCTCTCTCAGACAATATCTTCAGTTAAGCAATAAGTTAAACAGGTACCGAACTACAACCGTTTGTTCGGAGGGTGCAAATCACATTCTAGAGTGGCAGAGACAGTGTCAGTTAAGGGATTTTTCACAATTTGCCTCTGTTTTTAACTTGTCATAAATCAGACAATATTGGGTCAAACAACACACAAATTACATCAAAATGATCAGCCAGGGGTCCTCTCTCATACAATATTTTCGGTTAAGCGATAAGTTAAACAGGTCCCGAACTACAACCGTTTGTTCGGAGGGTGCAAATCACATTAAACAAGGCTTCTCAACTCAGACAAGCAGAGATAGTGACAGTTATTTTGAATGTCTCTCCCCCTCCCCCCACACACGCACGTCCACATACAAACATGTTCCTCATACCCACTCCACACAGACACACACAGCCTTCAACATCATTTAGCAGGATGTCAACATTTAAACAGCCTTTAACATCATTTAACATTGATAACATTAAAACAACCTTTAACATCATTTAGCAGGTTATCAACATTTAAACAGCCTTCAACATCATTTAGCAGGATGTCAACATTCAAACAATCTTTAACATCATTTAACAGTGATAACATTAAAACAACCTTTAACATTATTTAGCAGGTTATCAACATTTAAACAACCTTTAACATCCTTTAACAAGTTATCAACATTTACACAACCTTTAATATCATTTAGCAGATTATCAACATTTAAACAGCCTTCAACATCATTTAACAACAGCCTTTAACATTAGGTCAATGGAGCAGATGGAGCAGAGGTGCAGATGGAGCAGAGGGGCAGATGGGGCAGATAGAGCAGAGGGGCAGATGGAGCATAGGGGCTGATGGGGCAAAGGGGCAGATGGAGCAGAGGGGCAGATGGAGCAGAGGGGCAGATGGGCAGCAGTGATAACATTTAAACAACCTTTAACATTATTTAACAGGTTTATCAACATTTAAACAACCTTTAACATTCTTTAGCAGGTTATCAACATTTAAACAGCCTTCATCATCATTTAGCAAGATGTCAACATTTAAACAACCTTTAACATTATTTAGCAGGTTATCAACATTTAAACAACCTTTAACATTATTTAGCAGGTTATCAACATTTAAACAACCTTTAACATCATTTTAACATTAATAACAAAACAACCTTTAACATTAGGTCATCAACATTCAAAACAGCCTTTTTAGCTGCTTTGTCAAGCCAACATAAAGTTTGTTCCACGAACTTTGCCTTTCTAGTTCTTATTATTATTATTCTATTCCACTTTTCGGTAACTTTCACAGGTCGCAGTTTTTGATCTCGAACCTTGAAAATTGGCAGGTTCACAGATCCCATATGGAAGAAGTGTGCTTGTGCTTTTGGGACATGTCGGACATACGGTGTCCTCAGGACAAGTCCTCAAAGTTGACTTTTTCCCATAGAGAATGAATGGCGGAATGTTCAGAAATGTCCCCAGTTAGTGTGTTGTCATGAAAAATCTCCTGGATAAACAGCTGTAAATTCCTTCCACTTTCATCTAGAAGCTCCATTTAAATTTTAAATGAGAGAGATATTTGTCCTTTCTGGCACGCCAAAATATCTAATCATTTTATCAATTACTTTTAGAGTTATGAGCATTTGTTTGGCACTAGACACAGAAAACTGCCCCATTAACTCCCATGTTAATTTCTCAAAATCAGAACTGTCTTTTTCACAATTTGCCTCTGTGTTTAACTTGTCATAAATCAGACAATATTAGGTCAAACATCACATAAATTAGACCAAAATGATCAGCCAAGGGTCCTCTCTCATACAATATCTTCGGTTAAGCGATACGTTAAATACAGCCCGAAGTACGACCGTTTGTTCGGAGGGTGCAAATGACATTAAACGAGGCTTCTAGAGTGGCAGAGACCGTGTTTCAGTTAAGGGATTTTTCACAATTTGCCTCTGTGTTTAACTTGTCATAAATCAGACAATATTGGGTCAAACAACACATAAATTAGACCAAAATGATCAGCCAAGGGTCCTCTCTCATACAATATCTTCGGTTAAGCGATACGTTAAATAGAGCCCGAAGTACGACCGTTTGTTCGGAGGGTGCAAATCACATTAAACAAGGCGTCTACAGTGGCAGAGACTGTGTTTCAGTTAAGGGATTTTTCACAATTTGCCTGTTTTTAACTTGTCATAAATCAGACAATATTGGGTCAAACAACACACAAATTACACCAAAATAATCAGCCAGAACTACGACCGTTTGTTTGGAGGGTGCAAATCACATTAAACGAGGCTCCTCCACTCAGAGTGGTGTCAGTTATGTTGAATGTGTCTCCCCCTCCCCCCACACACGCACACACACACACACACATGCATCTCTCTCATACCCACTCCACACAGTCAAACACATATACACCACACAGACACACACAGATGGAGCAGAGGAACAGATGGGGAAGATGGAGCAGAGGGGCAGATGGGGCAGGTAGAGCAGCAGGGCAGGTAGAGCAGCGGGGCAGATGGAGCAGACGGGCAGATGGGGCAGATAAAGCAGATGGGGCAGAAGGGCAGATGGATCAGAGGGGCAGATGGGGCAGATAGAGCAGATGGAGCACACACGCACGGAACCTCTTCTCTCCCTCAGTCCCTGCAGCAGTATTAACTGTATAACTGAACAACCACTCAATTTTAACTAACCCACAACCAATTACCCCAAACAGCTATATTACCTATTAACCGCAACAACACCATTAAACTAATAGCCTTCAACAATAACAAATACATCTGCATTCACTACTCCAATGGCAATAGCCCCTCAACAGTAATTGCCCCACCACAGGTAAATACCCCCTCAACAAAACATTCCACATCTAAACAAGCTTTTAACAGGAGCTACACAGTAATCTTAATACCCATCAACAACAATAACCCCAACAGGTCAATAACCCCTCTATATCAACTACCCCAAAGCCAATTACCCCTCAGCAGTAATTGCCATAAACAGCTATATTACCTATTAACCGCAACAACACCATTAAACTAATAGCCTTCAACAATAACAAATACATCTGCATTCACTACTCCAATGGCAATAGCCCCTCAACAGTAATTGCCCCACCACAGGTAAATACCCCCTCAACAAAACATTCCACATCTAAACAAGCTTTTAACAGGAGCTACACAGTAATCTTAATACCCATCAACAACAATAACCCCAACAGGTCAATAACCCCTCTATATCAACTACCCCAAAGCCAATTACCCCTCAGCAGTAATTGCCCCAAACAGCTATATTACCTGTTATCCGCAACAACACCATTAAACGAATAGCCTTCAACAATATCAAATACATCCGCATTAACTACCACAATGGCAATAGCCCCTCAACAGTAATTGCCCCACCACAGGTAATTTCCCCTCAACAACAGATACAACATCTAAACAAGCTTTTAACAGATACTACACAGTAATCTTAATAGCCATCAACAACAATAACCCCAACAGGTCAATAACCCCTCAATGTCAACTACACCACAGCCAATTACCCCTCAGCAGTAATTACCCCAAACACCTAAACTACTCCTTAACCGCAACATAATCTAACAATGATAACATTAAAACAACCTTTAACATTAGGCCATCAACATTCAAAACAGCGTTTCGACTGCTTTGCAAGCCAACATAAAGTTTGTTCACAAACTTTGCCTATCTAGTTAATTAATTGAGATCCCATCACTAGCAGGGCTGGTTTCTTTTTGGGTGGCGCAGGGTTCTCCTCCCCGAGTGGCTGCACAGCAGATTCTTCTCCCTTCACCAACTCGCATAGCTTTGCCCACACTGCCTCCCTGTCTGCTCTGGCCAAGCACTTGAGGTCCTTAAACTGGGGATCTAGAGCAGTCGAGCAGCCACCTTTGATGAATAAAAAATTAAAATAAAAGATAAAAAAAAATTATTTATTGATGAAAATTTCATTTTCCAAACCCAACTTCCATCTTTTTTCATGATTTATTCATCTATTCATTGACTGATGTACTGGCTTAACAGTCTATAATGGTCAAACAATGCAGTTCTCTTCTGGTCACTCTGCCGTACCTTAAGCCATTCCAGGTTTAATTTCTCCCTCTGCTGACTGAGGTCCTTGGTAAGGGCAGCCTTGAATCTCGCAGCATAAGCAGGATCATCATCTGAGATCTTCATCTCGTGCTGGAGGTGGCACAGGGCTGGTAGAACCACAGAGCAGGATACATACTTATCCCCACCAAGGAGCTCAGTGATGTACCTGTGCGCGCGCGCACACACACACACACACACACACACACACACACACACACACACACAGATAATTAATGACTGGTTCATTTAACACAGATAAGAATATTTTAAAGTTCCTGCATGGCTCCAACAGTTTCTGTAGCTTCGCCAACTTCATATTAGCACTTGTTGGGAGGGCCAGATGGTGCTGCTGTTGAGATAGCGTTGTGTGCAGTGCGTCTCTGTTGCGCCTTATGCGCTTGATCATCTCGAGGTTGGAATTCCACCGTGTTGGAACATCTTGCACGAGCGGCTCCTGAACTTGCCCAAGGGAGGCTTGCTGGACTTTCACCTCGTCTGCGTTGGCCGGACTGTGTTTGAAATGTCCCACCATTTTACGACACTTGGCAAGTGCAGCATCAAAACCCCCTTCTCGAAGTGACATTACAATCGCTCTCTGTACAAGATGATGATGATGCTCCACCATATTAGGAGTGCTGTCTGTTCCAACAGAGCAGATTTTGTCAGCTATCCCCCACAGATTAGCGACCTCGAGAAACTGCCTAGCATACGCTTCTGCAAAGTGGCGTTCCTCTGTTTTCATCACACCTAACGGCAGACCAAGTACATCCAAATAAGTTAATTACCTGGTAGTAGTAAACAAATAGCCATCATCAAGAAGCAAACATAACGTGTTCATAATTCGTGATGCCGTGGCAATTATAGGCTGAGTCATTTTAAATTATGTAATTAAAATGACATAACGTAGCTTACCTAAAGCAAAGGAGTGAAGTTCCCAGCTAGCATCGATGAGGTGCACAGTAACGCGAGTGAGTTGTCATTGTTCACCGATGTCCAATGGTTCCCGGTCAATGCTACACACTTCACCTCTTCTATCTTCTTTGTCCTTTGCGGCTTTCTCTTCCGCGTACTGCTCATATATTCTCCGAACAATAGTTCACCTCACAGGCAGTTTGTAAGATGGGTCACCTGTGGCTGCCTGAAGAAGCAGCTCGAGCCCATCATCCTCAACATTGCTTATGGGCCGGCAGCTAGTGGCAATCCACTGAGCGAGGAGATTGGTCACCTTCTCTGATAGAGCTGCGCTTGCCTCGGTTGCACTCAAACAGAGTAGTTTGGCGGCGACTCTTCCCCTGGGGCTGCATGAGTGCTTGACCCAGCCTCAGCAGCATTAGCAAACAGGTGGTTTAAAATGATATTTCAGACTGGTAGAACTTCTACAATAAACAAATTCAGCGTTGCATAAGGTGCAAAGAACTTTACTCTTATCAGTGTCTCCATTAGGAAGCTTCTTAAAAGTGAATTTTCCCTGAAGCAAACCTGGCGGCTTCGTGGCTGCATCCATCGTAAGCACATCTGCAATTTGTAGTCTTTGTAATTGACAGGTTTGAAAACTCGTTCTCGCCCCCTACTGTGCAATTTGGTTAGGAATACACCCAAGCTAAAATATCAAGGTGAAAGTCATCATAGTTTGCTTACCTATTTTGACCCAGTTCCCAACCCAACTTTAAGAATATATTAACAGCGATATTTTTTATATCGCCCGATAAGAGTAGTATCACATTATCGAACACCGTTAACACCGATAACGGACCACCACTAATATATAATATATAGTATATATATATATATATATATATATATATATAGTATATATATATATATATATATATTAATATAATATATACACACACACACACACAGTGTGTGTTTGCATTATGCGTGAATAATTTGGGCCCATATTTTAAATGGCCCAGTCCTTAATGTAATTCAGAGATATGTAGCAGCTCATGGGGGGTGGTGACGTGAGACCAGAACCCTCTCCCCTGGGAGCAGATGGTCCCAGATCTTTCAGTTACTCCCCAGTAAGTGGATAATTTGGATCTCGTTAAGTGACTCCCCCATTGGAGGTTGGGGCAGGTAGGGCCTGTGGAGAGGAGGCAGCCTTGCACTTCCCTGTACCTCCCCAGCCCTGGAAGGAGTCGGTGGCATGTGAAATCATCTTGCTTTCAGAAGGAACAGAAATAACATGAAAAGCTCCGGCCCAGCGTTTGAATCCCTTGCCTCGCATGGCTCCTCTGGGACAGCGCTCGTTAGCACCTGACTTCCCAGCACTTCGTCTTCTCCTCGATTTTTCGTCTTCTCCTCGCTCTTCCTCAGACGTGGTGCTGGGGGGGGGGGAGAGGGGGGGGGGGGGGGGGGGGGGGGGGGGGTCCAGGCTGCTTTATACTCCCACCTCTCGTTCCTCAGCATCCCAGATTTATTTAGTCTGAGAAAACGTCTCGTGAAGTTTATCAGATTAATTTAATCTTCTTGAATTGATCATGTAATAGAACTCAGCAAAGGTGTGTGTGTGTCTGTTTACTTAAGAACAAGTGCAGGCTTTTATACATCTGTAGGAACTTCTACATCTGCTGCTGATGTCCCCTTTACTGTGTGTGTGTATGTGTGGGTGTGTGTGTTTGTGTGTGTGGGGCCAGATTCATGCTTTGTTTTCCAATATTATCTTCAGAAATGGTCTGTTTTACGTAAGTGTTGAGATTATAAACTGTACGATACATTATTGCAATAATAATCACACAGAACATCTCTAGACCTGCATTTTTTTTTCTGCCATATCACTCCATACCTGTATTACACTATGTTTCTCACTTCCTGTGTCAGTCACTATTGTACATGGACATGTGAGTGCAGCACAGGTCCCATTCCACTGTAACAGCAGTCATGCTCGGCGGG